>NC_071126.1:15302500-15643500 GCF_024256425.1 Clarias gariepinus | reverse complement strand
TGTGTCATCAGGCAAAAGAATTTTGGGGATAAAGTGCTTCAGATGCTTTTTGGCAAACTCCCAGTAGGCTTCCTCTACTGTATAAATTGTTGTAAAGTGCAGCACATTAGTAAGTTTTCAGTATCCAGAGAAGGAAAACCTTGCTTGCAATGCTTATTTAAGGTCATTTTTAAACTTTATATTTGTATTACAGGTAATTTGTGACATGAATTACACTACACTGTATTCTTGCAGCATGATGCACATGCCACAAAAGAGGATTTTTAAATTGCGTAAATTGTTGATACAGTATGTTTATTCCACTTAGTTGGTTAAAGTGCCTGTCTAGTTAACAGGAGATCCTGGGTCGAATCCTAACAGTGCCTACTGTACTATTGGGTTACTGATCATAAGGTCATGGTTTCAAATCCCAGCTCCACAATCTACCACTGATGGACCTTAAACAAAGTTCTCCACTGCCCAGATATATGGTGAAAGAAATGTAATTCACTCTGGATAAGGGCTTCGAATCAGTCCATCACTCAGTGTAAATGTCAATGTTTAAACACTAAAAAGTCTCATATATGACTGTGCAGAATCCAGTGGCTGAGTAGAAGCACAGATGTCCATCATTTGGTGACGTGAGTGATGTCATCTTTCAGCAGGCAGATAAAGCAGCCATGACTTTACCGATCCTGCACCGTCCATCACTGCAGCAATGATTTACCAAGACGCACATTTCAACATACATGTGCCATATATTTCTTTGTTGAAAGCAATCTGATCATTTTTATCTGATAATCCATGTCCCTGTTTAGATTTATCAGTGTCAGTCACCCACAGAATCTTCTGTTCCAAATGCAATGTCTTTCACTGGTCTGTGTATATTCCAATTTCCAATATAATAATGTTGGAGAAAAATAATGTTACTCAATAATTACATCTGTCTCGTTCAGTGAGTTCAGTCCGCACCCCTGGCTAAAGATAAAATCTGAGTTGATTTGCATTTAAAATAGGCTTTTTTTAACATAATGCACGAGTACCTGAAAATAGCTTTTGTTTAAACTTTAGAGATAATACACTTAAATGGTGTATTTGTTACATTTTTTTATTAAACTCACAGGAGTTGCTCTTTAACCTTACGGAAGAAAAAAAATCCATTATCATTTCCATTTCTCACTTCGAGCTTATGCAATAATAGCGCTCGCACCTTTAGTTTATGTGAACGGCCGAGTGCCGCTGCTGCTATAATTTGATGGAAAATGGAAATCACGTCTAATGCAATCTTTGGGAAATCTGTTTCACTGTTTAATGCAATGAATCACAGTGGCAGAAACTCACTAAACAGCCATTAGCTATAGGAACTACTGTACCGTATATGTGAGCAGTTTGAGATTTTTGCAGGATGAGTGTTTTTCTCTCTCAAATAGAGCAAGAAGTATTGCAAACAAATAGAGAATATTTTGTAAATGTTTTCTGTGAGTCACAATGGTGATAATATGCACAACTGCCAAAATAATATGTCAAAATTGCTTTGGTTAAATCAGTGTGATTTTGTTGTGATTCGGCAAAAAGCTATTACTCTATCTCCGACAATTTACTGCCAATGAATAAATCAGACTGCAGTTGTTTTTGTAGTAATTTACTGTACGTATGCAAGTTAAGATCAATAATATGCCAGTTCAGTTCGAAAAAAGAGTTTAGCAAACTCATGTTTCGATTGCGTTTTCGCTGTGAGTCACTGGCAACAATTTGGAACAAGTTGGTCTTGAGCTTTGTTGCTTTTTTAAGTTACAAAGAATATTAGAAACATCGCAAACATCTAAAACATAACTAACATGCATCATCAACCTCCGCCTCCTATAACAGTTTCAGTGTAACTTTGGTAGTTGACATCACTATAATGATGGAGCAAATGTAACTGGATGTAGCAAATGCAACAGGTTGCCATGGCAGCGCATATACGGTACAGTACTGTATATTTTAAGTCTCTTGTACACAAGGATCACACTGTACAAAGCTCACACTCTCTTTAGTATTGTTGCATCTTCTTTCGCTTAAATTTCTGTCAAAATAGTACATTTAGTGCATTATGGCTCCTAAGTGAAGTAAAGCCAGTGCTAGTGAAAACAGGAGAAAAAGAGAGAAAGAGAGGTATAGAAATGTTTGGAAGTGAAACAGAAGGTGGCACTAAAGTATCCCATACAGCTTTAAATATATAACTTTATAAATTTGCATAGAGTCATACGTAACAGGGTCTATAACTGACACTAAGAGATGCATACCCGTAGTCCATGACTGCTGCGGTAACTACAAAGTGTAAACTAAAATTTAGTTCATATTAGTTTTTGACCCCGAGTGTCACAGCGGGCGGTAACGAGATAGCCCTATTATCTAGATATTGTGAGTTGGAATCCTGGGTGATGCTCTAGCTTCTCGCAACTGGGGGCCTGGAGATAGCTGATTGGCCAAACTCTCTCAGAAGGGCATGATGGGAGGCGCTCCAGTGCTCCTGTCAATCACGGCTTCTGATCACTGGCGTCTGTGAGCTCAGTCAAGCGGTACTTGTGGTTGTGGATATCGCTGTCCTCCGAGTGTTTTCCCACTGTTTTTTTTTTTTCATTGTTATTACTTATAAACATTACTTTTTTTTTTTACTTATTACATTATTTCCAATGCTAGTGGAAGTAACTGGAATAGCTGTAGACATGCAGTTTTAATGTACTAACCACAGTTCCTCAACCTCAGCTACATGACCCAAATAACTCATGTAGTACACAGGACAGGGTTTTTGTTGTTGTTGTTTTATTTTATTCACACAACTACATTTTATTATATGCTTGTATCTTTGCATATGTGATATGAAAACTTGCAAACTATTTAAAACTACCATGACCTTGGTAAGTCATTTCTGAAGGTTACTGTAATTGTATCATGTCATGTAAAAAAATACTGACTTTGTCCTGTGAACTACTTGTTCAAATCCTCATGAAACTATTAACCTCCCAACCTCCTTTTTGAAACTATCAGTAGGAGCCATCTGTCTTTAGCAATTAACACTCTCCTTTAAGCATGTTCAGCATTTTCAGGTGATGCAGTGGCTTGCTACGGTTATTTTGCAGCATAAGGAGACACACCAGCTAGAGAGAGAATCCTTAACAAGCTAATAAGAAAAACAGGTTAAAATAAAATTACATACATAAAATTGTCACATTAAACAATGTCATTAGGGTGGTACTGCACATAAAATCATGTGTTCAGTTTGGTTGTATCATGTGTCCGTTTATTGTAAAGTGTCTCGTATTAAAGATCCTTTCAAGTCACTTTTAAGTACTCTTTATATACTGTAAGGATTTATACTCTCGCTATCCAACTTGCTTCTCTTTTGAGTATCTCAAGGTTACCTTACATTTACATTTTTGTGTGGAATGTAAATGCAGATGCACACACCTTGCTTTTACACTGACCTTTACATGAGTAATTACAAGTCAATGTAAGGTCAAAGACTTTTTCCTCTCCACTGTCATCTCTGGTTCATTCATTAACCTATAAAAGCCCAGACACATTTGGGACACAATAGACCGCATGGAGCACATTTTTGAAAAATGTCACATGGCATTTTCTCTGACTATTTCATGGTTAAAAGCCCTATGTGGCATATGTCTCTGCGATGGTTTATTAATTTAATTTTAACCAATTTGTTAAAGAGAGCGGCAAAACACAATGGAAGTGACGTAACAAACTTGAAGGACAGCACCATCCACTCCTTCTGCTGGTGTGAGCACAGAGTTGCTCGTGATTAGCTGTAAAGCCATGATTGATGTAATAGTGCTAAGTGCCTCCCATACTGTACCTCCCCTCTGAGAGAGCTCTCTCTGGCACCGGGCTACAATAGGCTACAGCATCACCCAGGAATCGAAGTCGTGATCTCCAGATGATCTGCGAGAACATAACAAAAAACTAAACAAAAACAGTTTTTTTAAATATGAGCTAGTTTTGCCACATGCTACCCCGGCACTCCACCATGCTGGAAATTATGCCATGTGTACACAGTTTCACATATTGCCTCATGACTGCAACAGGTGGCTCGTTAGATGTTACTAAGGGACTTCATGAGTTAAAAGGAGTCAAGAATAAAGCCAGACATGAAACTTTCAACAATGTTTAAAAGGTTTGTGGCATCTGTAGCACCGTGGGTTCTTATGGGCTACAAATGGGCAAAATTCACTTCTGATATTCTGTAAAGCTGCTTCATGACAAGGAGTACATTTTTGTACTCATTTTGACTGGCATGCAGAATCACCAGAGCTCAATCCAATAGAAAGCTTGTAGAAACATCAAAAGGAACCACGCAGACTAGATGAATTGTACAACCAGGAAGCAGAAGAGTGGGTTTAAACTGACAGGAGAACACTGGTTAAAGTTTTATTTGACAGGATTGGTGTTGGAATTGTGATGAGTGATGAGATGCAGGACCAGATATTAGGAATGAAAAGACACATGCAACTTATTCACTGGAAGCCTTTGCCTCAGCTCATACAGTAGGCTGGTAGCTGGTTAATCTGCATCTATGAAAATTGTTTAATAAAAAATAAGATGTCAGATATGATGTGTGATATAGTTGGTCATGGTTTCCTGTTCCTATTGTGGTCAAGATTTGCATGCCGCTATCTTTCATCATGCGCCACACCCTTGCCGGATGTGAACAGACTTGACAGTATTTTAGCAAACTATCTAAATATAGAGAACAGCAGATGATTTCTCACCAACATTTTCACCCATGCTTGTCAATTGTAAAAAATGATGACATCCTATACACTGTAAAAGGAATTGTTTGAAAAAGGAATGCAAAAATATCCATCCAGGCATCTCAGCAGTCCAACTATGGACCATAGAGGCCAATAGTTATTACCATAGTGTTTATTCCCCACGCCACAACCATAGTTAGATCTCCAGTCAACATTCACACACTACAGGCAATTTGGGAAGATCAGTTAGCCTAATCTGCATGTCTTTAGATAGTCTAAGGTAACCCACCAAGCATACAGTAGGAAAAACTTCATGCACACAGACCCAATACGGGACACAAACCTGAACCCTGGAGGTGCAAGGCAACAGTCCTAACCAAGCCACCACAGGTAAGAATATGCACAGATAGAACACTTGCCGCTACTGTAGAGTAAGACCTTATCCTCGTACAGCAGGTGGATCTAAATATTCTGCAGAGCATTTAACTGGACAAACAAAAGACAAGTACAGAATGAGTCCTAGAAAAAAGGGATATTTTTCAAGACTTTGTGTTCTATGTATAGATCTGCCACATCTTTACAAAGAATCTCTGTAAGATCTTTCTCAGACATGCCACGATTACTCACAGCTTTTAATGTTTAAAAAATTGCGCATAAGATTTATTGATCACATTCATTCAGTAATCCATTACTGGAGCATAATGAGATGAATAAAGCTAATTACACCATGTGATGGGAGCCAACATTCAGCAAGGCAGCCTCCTGGAAAACAGTTTGCTTTTGAATTAGCACAGTGGCATCTTACATTTATTATCTTAATAAATAAGCCATGTCAGAGTGTTCTGCACAGAGCGAGCATTTTGCCTCATTTTTGTTAGCTTTTACTTTAGAGTCCGTCAAATTATTTAAACTGGTGTATATCTTAAAGTATTTATCTACATATTTATTTTCAAAAAACGTATGTCAAGTGGTCATAAAGGGATCTTGAAGGAGGAACTCCAAAGACATCCGCAAGCCTGTGTCCGTAAGAGATAGTTCACGCCTGTAGTTGTTTTTTTTTTTTTATCTTTAGTCCTGGATGGCAATAATTACTCTCTCCTGTCTCTTCTCTGCATCTTCCACAGCACAGCTTGCTGCAATGATAATTACTATTAATTACCACCTCAAGCCTGTTTCCCATGAAAAACTGCTTCAGATGGCCAGATTCTCACTCTTCTTTCTCGAAAAGTCTTCGGTTCTTAGTCTACCAACCTTCACATCTAATCTGCCATGCATAATTCTAATACCTATGTCTATATCTGACTCTACACTAAATGGACAAAAGTGTTTGGCAAAACCTGTTAATTATTGAATTCAGGTGTTCCAATCACACAGTGAAAGGCAATCTCAATGCTTCAAAATACATCTACATCTTGGACAATGCTACGCTTCCAACTTCATGGCAACAGGTTGAGGAAGGCCCATTTCAATTTCAACATGCCTGTGCTCAAGTGCACAAAGTAAGGACTATAAAGACATGGTTTAATGAGTTCAGTGTGGAAAAACTTGACTGGCCTGAACACAGATCCCTGACCTCAACCCCATCAAGAATCTTTGGGATGAACTTTAATGGAGATTGCGCACCAGGCCTTCTTGTTCAACATCACTTCCTGACCTTATTAATACTCTACACAATAAATGGCCACGAATTCCTACAGAAACACTCCCAAATCTTGTGGACAGCCTTTCAAGAAGAGAGGAAGTTGTTATAGCTGCAAAGGAGGACTGACTCCATATTGAAGTATGTGTATGTGTTGTATGTGTACAATGTCGTTGCAGGTTTGGCTTTTATATATAGTGGCTTACAAAAGTATTCGGCCCCTTTGTCTTTTTCTCTATCTCTCTATTTTTCTCTTTTTCTCTATCTCTCCGGGGCAACATGGAATGGTTTAAATCAAAACATATCCATGTGTTAGAATGGCCCAGTCAAGGTCCAGATCTAAATCCAATCGAGAATCTGTGGCAAGATCTGAAAACTGCTGTTCACAGACGCTGTCCATCTAATCTGACTAAGCTGGAGCTGTTTTGCAAAGAAGAATGGGCAAGGATTTCAGTCTCTGGATGTGCAAAGCTGGAAGAGACATACCCTAAAAGACTGGCAGCTTTAATTTAAAAGGTGGTTCTACAAAGTATTGACTCAGGGGGCTGAATAATTACGCACACCCCACTTTGCAGTTATTTATTTGTAAAAAAAATATATGTTTGGAATCATGTATGATTTTCGTTCCACTTCTCACGTGTACAACACTTTGTACTGGTCTTTCCCGTGGAATTCCAATAAAATTGTTTCATGTTTCATTGTTTCATGTTTGTGCATAGTGTGTACCTTTTATCTATCCTACACCACAGCAACATTGATTGTGTTTTTTCGATTGGTGATTAAGTGTTAATAAATTTTCTAGAACAGAAGAAAAAAATTTAATTGTTGCATTGTACTGTAAAGTTTTCTGTAAAAGAAGTCTTTAGTTTCATTGTCAGTGCTTTGAAAGAGTCTGAGATAAAACTGTAACTATTCCCATGTGGGAAAGTCTTCAGTACAGAATTTGTCAGTAACATGAGGCATTAAAAATATTAAATATACCCTTAGCTATATACATATATTACTTAGATTAAAGTAGAAGTTTTCCATTTACAATTGTACTTGAGGTAAAGTAAAAAGGACTTTAAGTCTTTTTCTCTATGTCTCTTCTTAACAGACAGAAGGCAAATCATACAATTATGCATACCAATCTGCAGGTGGTAATATTAGCACTTGAAATACTACATTTAACTGTGGTTATGTAATCTAACACCATGCAGAAATGTAGTGAAGTAGAAAGTACAGATATTTATTGTAGGATGTAGTGGAGCTAATGTAAAAACTATCCACTAATAAAACAACTAACTAATAAGCAAATATGTGACATATGAACATGAGTGCAGCAATGATGTCAATGTAATCAGACACCTTCCACCTCTGACAATTTTTAGTATTATTTAATTCCATGAGGTTTTGTCTATGATGGTGCTTTCTGTTTTCTAGCCCCTAAGTCCATATATGTACAGTATATTTAAAAAAGTTTCACCTGCACTTACACCAAGCCTCATCACCATTCATGACAAAGGGCACACTTTAGCAAATACTATGCAGTTCATGTCCACAAAAATATAAGTTATTGCTAATATCATAAGGAATGAAAATGTTTGTTTTAAGTTAACTTTTGAACAGAACTGTATACAAAGTAACATTCATTGGATTGGCGTGGGCGGCACGGTAGCTTAGTGGTTAGCACTATCGCCTTGTACCTTCAGGTTCTGGGTTCAATTCACACCTTGGGTCTGTGAGATGGAGTTTGCATGCTTTGCATCCCCATGCTTGGTGGGTTTCCTCCCACAGTCCAAAGACATGCAAATTAGGAGAACTGGTGTTCCCAATTTGCCTGTAATGTGTGTATGCCCTGCAATACATTGGCACCCCATCCAGGGTGTACCCCGCCTCATGTTTTAAGTCTCCTGGGATAGATTCCAGGCCCCCCTCAACTCTGTATACAGGATAAAGTAATATAGACAATAAGTGAGTAAGTGAGAGTGTGTTTTGTCTATGGGTGGGATGTGTTTATCATCACTGGCAGTGATGGCTGGCTTTAAGTGTTTTTTATGACATGTTAGTCTTCGTTCTTTCAAGTTGGTAGCTGTCATTTATTATAAGTCCTAGATAATCAGTCTTAAGATAGGGAGACCAAGATAATGAAGTACAAAACAATTAGAAGAAAAATAAGGAACGAGAAACTCCCAAGTTGATTTCAGCAGCAGGAATGGGAGGAATCTACAGATCTTATCATTCATTTTAATGGGTGCCAAAGAACAAGCTTTGATGCAGAAAACATCAATCATTTTTTATCAGTATGTCCAAGCAATTCTGTTTCTTTTTCGGCAGAATGTTTTTTCTGTCTGTCTCTACCAGGATATCAGTCATGTCGAATGCATAGCAGACAGAATACTCTGGGTTTAATGACTGGTGTCTCTCTTTTTTTCTTCTTCTTTTATTCCTTTAGTGCGCAATAAATAAATTTGTGTCTGCATTTAGGTTCCGTTCGACAAACCCACTCATCACACAGAAGCTCATTTTGTGCTATCGTGAAGAAAAATCTCCAGCTCTCTACTGAGCCACTGGTGGCAGAGGAAAAGCCGAAGCCCTTGACTACAGAAAAGTGACGAGTCTATGAAACAGAGGTCTAATAAAAAGCAGACACACAATATGTTCTCTTAGGAAAGAAGACGATCATAACTCACACTGAGCAGAAAAGTTGAGGACAAGTCTAAAATAACATACAGTGGAAAAAAGGAATACATTTAAATAAATGAATAAATAAATATAAAAGAAATAATGAAAGAGAGCTCCTGTTTGTCCCGAGTTCTTTGTTAAATCCACTCTTTCCCATGACCCAATGGTGGCTCGTTGGTAGGCTTCCTGTCTGCCACATGAGAACTTCACTCTACCTTTCACGCAACGATTACCAACCTGAGCGATTGGGACAAACATTTGACACTTTTTTCAAATTCCTTTAGAGCTCAATAAATTAATTTGCGTCTACATTTAGGCCTGTTCACGGAAGCTCATTTTGTGCTATTGGAAAGAAAAATCCTCCAGCATTCTACTGAGTGGCAGAAGAAACGCTGAAGACCTTGACTAAGGAGTCTATGAAAGAGAGGTCTAATAAAAAAGCAGACGGACAATATGTTTACTTAGGAAGGGAAAAAATCATCGCACAGTGACATCATGATCATGCTGTATTAAATGTAATTAATAAATAAAAATACATACTAAAAATGAATTCTTATAACCAGTACTTTTTCAAACTGCTGTTCACGCTCTATCACAGCGCAACACAACACACTTGGAGGAAGCTGCATGCATGTGCTCACAGACGTCTATAATTGGCAAATGTCACTGACTTGAGCGAATTCTACCATCCTGTTCAGAGCGTACAGTACAGCCAAATGATCTCCCTTGACTACTGACTGTAGGCTTTCAAAATTGATAAGCTGAATGTTTTTCTGCTGCACTACTCACCATAGGTTTCCTCCGGGTGCTCCGGTTTCCTTTCACAGTTCAAAGGCTAATTGGCGTTCCCAAAGTGCCCATAGTGTGTGAATGACATTTACATCATTTGGCAGATGTCCTTATTCAGAGCGACATACATTTTTATCTCATTTAACATTCGAGAAGGTGGGGATTAAGGGGCAGTCACAGTGGCAACTTGGTGGTTCTGAGGTTTAAACCTAGGACGTTCCCCATGAATGAGAGTGTAAATGTATGTGTGTGTGCCCTGCAATGGATTGGCACCGCATTCAGGGTCTTCCCCGCCTTTTGCCCTCTTAAGACCTCCACAACCCTGTATGGTGATACCACTCTCCATTTCATAATTTTTGCATTTCTTCTCTTCTACAGTTCAATACACAGCTTCTACTGACATAAAAGTTCTTGCCATACCTTCACTGGGCTGAAATGCTTGCATGAGAGTTTTTGTTTTGTTTGGTTCTTTTGGTGTGGACTGAGGAATTTTTGGAAACATTTTGTGGAAGAAACATTTAATCATCTGGGACAAGGGTTACAATGGATAACGTGCCTCACTTCAGACCAAAAGATTCTAGGTTTGACCCCCAGGTTGCTTCGAGGAATTGCTCAACAGTGCAGTGATGGCTCAACAGTTAAGGATATTGATCAGAAAGCCAGGAGTTGAAGCCTCTGCACTGCCTTTGGGCCCTTGAGCCAGGGTTTCGACCCTCTCTGCTAAAAGTGTGTTGTATATTCTTTGACCTTAGCTTTCAAACAGGCCGGGAAATCACCTGCAGAGGAATCAAGGACGAGACATGCGAGCAGAAAGAACTGCACTTCCCAGCATGCACGCTCACAGGAATACTAATGACGAGACATACCTGATTCCAGCCTCTGCGGGAGTATAAGAGAAGCTTCACACCTGCACATCACTGCTCTCATGAGTCACTCCGAACTGTACAGAGTCGTGATTGTTATTGCTGTCTAGTGTATGAAATCTGCCTTGAACTTTGACTTTGTTTTCTGCCTGACCTTTGATTTTCTGTTTGCAGATTGCCTGACCTTTGCCCGTGACTTGACATGTTGTCGCCATTTCTGTGTTGGATTTTGTCGAAGCATTACCATAATAAAAGTCTAGCTTTGTCCTCCAGGCATCCTCCGGTAACAGATGAGAAGGAATGAACTGCCTGTTGATACAATTTGTGCAGGACGAATAAAGCCTTCTTATTATTATTCGTTTTCTTCTTTTTTTGAAAACAAAGTAGTAAAAACTACCTTTTTAACAGCATCCACATCTACAGAATTGAACATGATGACACAAGCAGCGGGAATCTGAATTGACTCATAGAAACCATTAAACATGACCCACCACCCCCCAATAGAAAAAAAATAATAAAAATGCAATATCCAGAAAGAATTAGTCAGGAATGAGCATACCCAAGATTATGGCTCGCTTCTTCACTTCAAAAGCGGGGATTAAACAAGATTACCAATTATTCATACTTTGTATGTGATATTGTTCCCATAAGAATAAAATTAACCTAATTAGAACGCAATAATTGATTTACGCTCTCTGGGGCAAAAGTAAATGAATAATAAATGTAATAATGTAAATAAACCTCGCCGTTATGCACGTGGCACCGTGGTTAATTAACAGCCATGTAGTCGATCTGTTTTAAGCATTAACACAGAGACTCGGAGCCTTGCCCTTAATACAAGCAATTCTGTTTGTTGTGATAATATTACAGATGCAGAGCATACAGAACGGAAATTACCATCAGGAATCTTAAATTCCCTAAACAGTTAGCACCATTTAAATATAGGAAACATTAGAGATACTACACAGAGAGATATCAGGCCAGCTGTTGTCGTGTTTATTTCTGTGTGTGTACTGTTATCAGGGAATACGTGTGCATTACCATGAGAAATAGATCAGAGAGTTCAGTGTGTGAGAGAATCTCTGCAGGAAATATAACTACGGCCTCAGACAGACAAATAAAAGATTAAAGCAAGCAGTCTGACTTTGCTCCTGGTCAGAGTGCCATGACAATATGAAGCAGCGGTCAGGTTGGACTGGTTACATTAAAGTGGAGCAGGTATGAGGCAATTATTTTGCAAATGTGATTTCCATAAATAAAGTAATGGTTCAGGCAACAGTTAACAGGTAAGTTATATGCGGTGGCACGGCGGCGTAGTGGTTAGCACTTGCACCTCCAGGTCCTGTGTTTGACTCCTGCGTTGGGTCTGTGTGCATGGATTTTGCATGTTCTCGCTGTGCTTGGTGGTTTTCCTTCGGGTTCTCCGATTTCTCCCACGTGCAGATTAGGCTAATTGGTGTTTCCAAATTTATAGATGGTCCGCTGGAGAAGGAAATGGCAACACACTCCACACACAACACACATATCCTTGCCAAGTAAACCCCATGGACAACATCTAGGAAGGCGTGGAGTGCAGTGGTCCATGAGAGAGGTCATGAAGAGTCGGACACGACTGAATGACTAAAACAAACTAACAAACAAAAGTTTAGTGCATGGCTTGTTCTATAAAAATACAAAAACGTGGTGTGAACATTACATGTTGATTAGTGCATGCATTTAGTTTAGTGTAGAATAAACCCTTGAATTCTTCACTTTTATTTTGCCTTACAGGATTAAAATATATTCTAAATTAACTTTTTTGTGTTTACAAAAGTGGACAGATCACCCATAAGATATTTAACTACTTGTATGGTAAACTATATTGAATACTGCAATATACTATAGTATTACCCACTGAATTCAGCGCCAGTCCCAAGCCCAGATAAAATGAGAGGGTTGCGTCAGGAAGGGTATCCAACATAAAAACCCTGTGCCAAGTATTTCAGCAGGTATCTAATATGGGATGTTCGTCTATAACCATTTCATTCACTTAGGAGAAGCAGCTGTTAAAGAACAGGCAGTCCAGTGCAAAGTCAACTTACTGACTAACTTTTTAATAACAGCTTAATATGTTTTATTTCTTTTATATGAACATTACATTTTTATTTAACTGTACATTTTAGCCATTTAAAAATTTGATATTGTGGAACGTGTGAAAACAAGATACTTCCTCTGAGTCCAACTAGGGACTGTGGAGGCCAGTGGTGGCTGTGTTAGTACCTCCAGTCAACACTCACATGAACACACTATGGGCAATTTGGGAGTACCGATTAGCCTAATCTGCATGTTTTTGGACTGTGGGAGAAAACCAGACGACCCAGAGGAAACCCTCCAAGCATGGGAAGAACATGCCAAGTCCATGCACACAGACTTGACACAGGAATCGAACCCAGGACCTGAAGGTGCAAGGCGACAGTGCTAACCACTAAGCCACCGTGCCACCCTTATCATGATGTCATGACAGTGTCGTCGATTTAATAGTTAATTCACGCAGTTTTGGTTTTACCTTTTTCTTGAAGTTGATATAAAAAAAGAAAGAGAAAAAAACTTTTTTTTACATGTACTTTTTAAGTGTAAGTCCCTCCAGCCTGAAGACTTCACTAATACTATTTTTAAAATCTTAAAGTTACAGCTCTACCAAGATCTGTAAAAAACAAACAAATAAATAAATACATTTTAAACAGTACACTTGTTTATGTGGAGCATCGAGTGTATTTTTTTGAGTCGAGTGTTGTTTTGTTGTACAGTAATGTATTAGAATGAGTACATTTGATATAAATGTGTGAGCGTTTTTGCAGGCAGAAACTAAAGTTTTAGGAAATAAATCAATGCTTTATGACCAGTCAGGATCAACTTCCTAATAATGCAGAATTATTTTTGTATATTATTATATTATATATATACAGTATTATTTTTCTTTGTGTTGACAATAGTATGACCGAGAGTCAGACGTTGTGTGTAGAATGATTTGTCATTGGAAAACACTAAATGTGCTGAATGCAGTGGAAAATGTTTATAGGGTAATCCATACTAATGTTTAATTAGTCAATAATACCACACAAGTACATACACAGGAATGGACTTCAGTCGTGGAGTATTTACTTAATTGGCACACAATTCTTTCTGGTTCTTCGGCGAGAGAAGCAGAGAGAGCAGTTCTTATCAAAGGTTGATGGATCAAAGGGTAAAAAAACGCTTTCTTTTCTCTTTGGGAACCTAAAGCTGCCCCGTGTCATGTTTACCGTCAGATTGTGAAGATAACCCAGCTCCAGGATGGTGACTAGACGCGTGAAATCAGCAGCTGGGATTTTGAATGGACATTTATATTTTCTGTGCGTTCTGGAAACACTCAAAAATTCTACTGCATGGCTGATCAAGCCTGGAGCCATAAGAGTGGGACTCAATGTATCACGCACAGAGACAGAGAGAGCGAGAGAAAGCAGCGCACAACAAATCACAACAGCCTAATTTAATACAGAGTCTAATTGAGCTGCTACCTTGCCCATTTTAATAATGGATTTACTCTGAAATCTTTATTACTTCTTGACAGAGACTCATCCTTATTTCTAGTTCCTATTGCTTTTTTCTTTGTTTTTCTGGTTACTGACATCTGAGGCTTTGTCAATGATTGTCTTTTCTCATTTGTGATCTTGTGACTATTCTGCATTGATAAAAGACAAATATACAACAGAAGACCAATGTTCAGCACCATTATTCAATTTTACAAAATGATTGAGAGATTGCCGAGCACAAATGCGTGCATGGGGAAGGTGGATTTCAAGTAAAAGAAAAGTTTGATATAGAATAATAATCTGGGGGAAATTATATATAAGATCTGTTGAATGGTTTAAATGGTAAATCATGAGGAAATAATTAAAATAACATTTATTTGGAAAACTTATTTGAAAATAATGAATCGTGTAAAAAAATCGCATGTTAATACTGTATATAAGTTGTTCATGTGTAAAAAATAAAAGCATAAAAATAAAGAAATCGTGTGGGCTTGGTCATAGTAAAATTTACAAATCATATCGGGCGATGACTTGAAATTATATAAATAAATCATGAAGAGGGGGGGCACATATGGTGGAAACAGCCCTGTGAAAATAAATTAATCAGGTGGCAGAAAATCCCATGTAAATATAAACAAATAATGTGAAAAAAATCGGAAATTGTGTGATAAATAAAGTAAATGAATTATGAATTATGATGTAGCAAATCATGCATGAATATAAATGTATTATTTTTATTTATGAAACCCATTTACAGTACGTATAAGAGTGTAGCTCTAAATGAAGCTTACTGGGCTTTAGCCATGACAACCAGACATCTTCATTTGGCCACGCTTAAATCTTATTTTTAAACTGATAGTGTTTTACTAATTCGTTTATTTTACTGTCTGACACACACAATGCACAAACATGCCATCACAATGCAGACAAATGAGCGAGAGAGCAGTATTTGACTTACTGTTCTCCACTTATTATTTGAATAAACCATTAAATGTTGTCTATGTCAATGAAAACAATTGATCTTCTAAATTAAAGTCAAATTTTCTACGAGTGCTTAACTGCCATTATGGTGGCACAGTGGGTAGGATTGCCAACTCACATCTCCCTGGTTCAGTCTTAAACTGGAGTTACTGTTTGTATGGACTCCTGCTTGTTCTTTCAAAGTAGATTTCCCTCAGGTTTGCCTGGAGGTTTCCTTTTGCATCTTTCTGATACAGTAGATGGAAGGCTACTCGGGATTGTCCCAAGATAGGAACGTGTGTGCATGGGGTCGTAAGATGGACTGGCATAGCAACCAGGGTGCATTCTCACCTTCCCTCCAGTCTACCCAGATCTGCTAAGAACCTGACCAGAATAAACCGTTTACCAAATAATACTTTTAACTTTAAGGACAGGCTGTTATAGGAAAAATGCTAAATGCTGTGAGTTAAAATTGACCTGACATTGAATGAAGTTCACAGTGCAAAGCTCAGAGGGTATTATTCCTCTATTACCAATAACAACTATTTACCAACAGGTATTTATACAGTACTGTACGTATGGCTTAGCAATGTCACCGTGTACCTCCAAGGTCTAGGTTTGATTCCCACTTTACTCTGTGTGCATGGAGTTTGAATGTTCTTCCTGTGGTTGGGTGGGGGTTTCCTCCGGGTTCTCCGGTTTCTTCCCACAGCCCAAAGGCATGCAGATTAGGCTAAATGGCTTTTTCAAATTGTGTGAATATGAGCGTGTGTGTGCCCTAGGCTGGATTGGCAGGGTGTATCCTGCCTTATGCCCTAAGCCTCCTGGGATAGGCTCCCTGTGACTTCAATTGGTGATATATACTTACTGTACTGTATATATTCATTGTCACAGTAAGCAAATATGGATCAACACCCTCTGATGAATGGGAATCATGTGTTTAAGATGTTATAATCAAAAAGCAAGATAACTAAACACTTAATCATTTGCATTGTCTTTTAGTAATATCATAATAAAACAGTAAAATAATATAAAATAATAAAAAACTTAAATCCTTAAAACAGTTTTTTTTTTCTTCTGGTAGATGATAATGACATGTCAAGTGTGAATAGGGAGTGATAGGGTTTAATTGATGATGATAAATTAGGCAGAGAAGAGCTGTGAGCTGACAGCACAGCAGGTGGAGTGTTTCTGCAGGTGTTTGTGCTGAACGGAGCACATCGCCAAAGACAAGCCTGTGCAATACACCACGCAGTCTGGGTTACTTTTGATCAGCTTCTTTTTTTCTAACTGCTTTTGAAATGTGTATCATTTAAAATGCAAAACATTCACAAAGCACACACTGCAGTTGATTAATAGGTGACACCTTGTGATTGATTTGGCAAATGCTTTTTATCCAGAGCGACGTATGACTTTGACAGGATATAAACATAAATCTGAACAGCTGATAGTTAACGACCTCACTTTCAAAAACGTAGAGTTATCACTACCTCCTGCTGAGCTAGATCTTTGTGGAACTTAACTGCTTGCTTTTAGATTTTCAATGAGTGCTTTAATAGAGGCTGGCGATTAAGCAATTAAGCCCATAGTTAAAAGACTTACACACGATCGGCCATAAAAAAACACCACATAACATTAAGTTAAATTTACATTTAAATAAATTTACATTTATTATGAATTATATGCTAAATATAAGTAAATTCCTGACAGGATCATATAGTAGACACCCAAGGCTCACCCATGCCCTCAGGGAACAAAGGCCAGCCAGTCAATTCTGGCCATGATACAATGATACCAGAGCTCCCAGTACACCACAGCCCAGCATGCACAGGGCCCAGCAGGCAAAGAGCCCAAAGCAGCTCACGCAGCCCCCAAACTCTGCCCAATCTGATTGGGCTACCATTGGATGCACTGGACAAACCAGTCCGATCCGCCCTGGTGGCACAAGGGGAACCAAAAACATTAGTGGTTAGAATTTTAATGTTTTTTAACGTTATCCGATCAGTGTATATCAGTATATGCTATCATGACCTGTAAAATATTAATATATGTGCTGTGACCCTAAATACTGCATCAGATTATTTACCATTGATAAATGCCTTAAAGTGGATTATTATTATAAAGTGGATTATAAGTATTACGCTTCCGGCGACTATCAATGCAAGATGAAATGTTTGCTAAAGTTCATGTGAATTGCAGCTTTAAAATGAGAAAAACAAGAAGGAAGGAATACCTTTTTATTATATTTAACAAACATTTCAGAATTTGCCTATACATATTACTTGATTTGATTTTCTAACTTTAGAATATTTTAACTGAGGTCCTTGGGAAAAAAAAAATCAAAATACAGACAAGTTCCACAACTTTTGTCTGGCAGTACACTTTGGATGTACGTATAACTAACTTGTGAAAAATACCAGCATGCGACCACCTGAAAAGAAAAAGGTTTCATCTGTAAAGTTTTGAGTATTCTTGTATTTAGAGATGAGAAAAATCAGACAGTTATCGGTTGACTGTGAAAGTCAACGCAGCATTCATTCAGCATCCATTTGCTGAGGACTGTGGTGATTTTCTTATTTCACACCAAATTGGTTTTATTCCTTTGGTTGCTTTATTTACATGAAGGATCGTAGAGTGTTCACGAAGAAGGAAAGCAATTGGGATTCCTCGACACTCTCATTTCACGGCAAAGCAAAGAGCAAAATGGCAAACGGTGTGTAATCCATTTCACACTGTAATTGAGCATTCACAAAGGACACCACAATTACCATACCACACAGTGAGAATGAAGCGCAGACTCTAACAGGTTAAAGCACAGAGTTATTCACTGTGACAGGTCACTTTAAAAAAAGATGGATATTATGAATTCACATCATAGAAGTTTCAGGAGTCAATACTAAAGAAACGGTAGCTGCAATTAGGTTAAACATTTTTCAAAAATTCTTTCAGTGTAACATGGTGTTTGACTCAACACATGTGAATAGAGTTTTAGTACGTTCTTAGATGTTTAAGATGCATAGAAGTAAAAGGCCACATAAGAAATGCTAATAAAAAAAATGACAACGATCTCCCTGCCTTATAAAACTACACTAATGTTTGAGATAGCCAAAGACCAACCCTGAATGAATCACCAGGTCCAAAGTCCAGATATGTTAATCATAAAATTCAGAAGTCATAGCTTTCATATGACCAACTTGTCAAATAACCAGCGCTGTAAAATAACACTTTAAAAATACAACTGTGAATAATATGCTTAAATAAATTTGTCCTAATTTACGGTAACTAGCGTAACTAGTCATACTGTGTGTGACTGCGTACTGTATGTGAAAAATAAAATTTGAATTTGATTTAAATGTTATAATAAGTTTAAATTTTTGTTACGAATTTTCCCACGGGAAGTTGCAAAGTGCAATTTAAGCTATTAATGAGCATAAATAATCATAAATGAAAAATAAAATAAATTTGGTTGTAAATATTTTAAAAGTTGTTCTGTTTTTATACCAAATTTTGACTGGCTTTATGTTTTTTATGCATGACTTCAATCAATCAATCAATCAATCAATCAATCAATCAAAAAACAAAGAAACAAAATGATTGATATCTACAGTATATTGCTTGTTTTAAACAGTTTATATATTAAATTTCTAGGAAATTTATGCAAAATAAGCTATCACAGGATAAATGATACATAAAAAAGATTAGGGATTTTTTTTGATTTACATGCAAAAATAAAAAATTAATATAAAAATATATAATATATAAAAAAAAATATAAATATAAAATATAATAAAAGGAAAAAAAATAATATCCACAAAATGGATTCCACAATTTAATAAAAATTATACAAAAAAAGTCAAGTCAAGTGTTTGTCAATGTTGTAACAAAATATTTTTTTGCCACGGACCATGGAGCAACACATACAAATAAACTTACACAGTATACAGTATATAAGACAACAGTTACACTAAAGTTCAGTTACATGGAAAAAAGTGTAAGGTAAATGAAAACAATACAATCAAAACATACTGACAATAAACACACTAGATGGTGCATATTGACAAGACAGGCAAACAGAACAGAAAGTGTTTCAATCAGTTAAGAGATAGATACATACATACATACATACATACATATATTATTTAATCCTGAAGGAATTTTCAGATATCTATCAGCAATAAAGACAGTGTTATAGATGTGATTGCACACTGTATTTATTATATAAAGTACCCTGGGTAATGTGTGAGCTGATCAAAAAACAAAACAAAACAAAAAACAGCATTATCAGAGAAATGGCGATGCTGTCATACTCATGCCGTCATCGTGCTGATCTCACACTGCATGGTAATAACAAATAAAAGATAAAAGAATGAATAATACTAATAAGTGCAAGGAGGTAAACGGCAGTGCAACCTTGGCGTGCAAATGTATTTGTACATGTTGTTCAAAGAAAGTAATCAATTAATGTTACAAAGTGGCAATGTCCCTACACTGCGCAGTGTCTAATGTCATGTCATTTACACGACTGACCAACAAGCACGTTCACATCCCCGAGGATCCGTTAACCACGCCCACAATAACGTTAGTCATTGCGGGTGAGTTGATTGGCCAGAGAGATCTGGCAGTCATAACTCCGCGCCACGCCCCTTGCTGTGTAATCCGTTGTAGCTCGAGCGCACAGAGTTTTTCACTCTCTACAGATGTTTCAGCATGAGCAGAGCGGAGCGCATGCCCAAGTTTCCTGAGCAGGATTTACTTTCACTCCGCAGCTCGAAGGGGATCTAACACTAACGGAGAGTAAAATTGTTAACGGAGTTTGACTCTCATACGAGAAGAAAATGCCTGTGGCTATTCTTATGCCTTTCACGGCAACCCCGAGTAGGAAGTCCGTTAGCGCGAGCTCGTTCAGGCTAACGGAGAAATTCGTTCTGCTGTTAGTTTTCAGCGCGTTCATCACCTTCTGCTTCGGAGCGATCTTCTTCCTGCCGGATTCATCCAAGCTCTTCTTCTTCCACTCGGACAGGGCGGCGGAGGGTGGCGACACCCGGACAGGTACGGACGGAGACTCCGGTGGAGGAGGCGGAGGAGGTGGAGGTGGAGGAGTTGGTGGAGGAGGAGGAGGAAGCACGGGAAAGGACGAGAGAATCCTGGATAAGATTAGGAGAGACCACGAACAGGCGCTGCTCGAAGCCAAGGACACGCTGCAGAAGAGACCGGATGAAATCAAGCAGGACATCCGAAGCGAGAAGGACCAAGTTGCGAAGAACCGAGGAGGAGCGGAGGGTGACGGCGGGGTCGCTCTGCCCGTTATTGAGTTCCCTCGACCTCCTGGGGCGACAGGGCGAGAGCCCTCCGACCCGGAAACGAGGGAGAGACGAGCGAAAATTAAAGAGGTATTTAATCAATCTTGCTTGTCCTGACACTTTTGAGTTGACCCACACGGGTTGGTATTACACCCCTTTTTGTTTCTGTTTTTTTTTTTGTCCTGACGTGAGGTAAGTTTTGGTTTATTTGTAATGATCTGCCCGAGGTGAGGAACATTTCTACACCAACACTAAGCTCAGTAGCTGTTTAAAGGTGTTGGGCTATTAATCAAAAGATCCCTTGAAGTTGGGCCCCTGAGCAAGGCCCCCAACCGTCAGATGTGAAATGAGATCAGTCGATCTGGATAAGGATGTCTGGCGTAATGTAGAAATGTAGCCTGTACACCACCTGAGCTGCTTCTTCCTGAGAAAGAAACTGACTGAAAGACTTGAAAGTTCATAAAGCGTATAAAAATTACAGGGATCGTTTAGCCCTAACAATGTACAGTATATGAAAGAAATAATCCATGAATAGATAACATTTGACACCTCATTCGTGCTAACTGTTAGTTTCGAGTTTCACTTTTTCACTGAACAGGAAAAAAAAAATAAAGAAGTGATTATGAAAAGTGAGACGCCAGCCATCTTTGCTGTGTGATGGTGTAATAGTATAGAATAAAATAGAAGATAACATAACATAACGTGCCTGACCAGACAGACCTGTGAAGGAGAGTGAAGGAAAGCACTAAGTGTTGGTCAAGTTCCGTATCCGGAGGTGAGTATAAGTTGCTTCATGAAGCCGCAGTATGAAAAAAATCTTTGGAAATGGTAGAAATTGCACCCCTCATGTTACTGAGATGCATTTGGATTTCTCTTCCCTCCAGCTGACGAGAGCAGAGCAGTCGAGGGTTAAGGACGCTCGCTGCCTGTGAGCTTGGCGCTCCGGTTTGCTTTGCTTTCTGGCAGCCTGGGACATTTCAGGAGAGAGAGAGAGGGAGAGAGAGAATCGCAGATTATTAAAATGCAAAGATAAAAAAGCATGCATGTTGGAATTTGTTGGTTGGCTGGAGATGATTATTTACATGTCAGGTTGTTGAGTACGGGTCATAAGCTAAGCTGAGCATTTAAAGGTCAGTATACTTTCTTAGTATTGTTGTACGATTCACGTGATTCAAAGCTTAACCCCAGAAGGAGGAAGGGTGGCCGTATGTTTTCTTTTTTTTTCAGTAGAGTATTAAAGTGATTGTTTTGCTTCTCTTCCCTACAGCTGAGGAGGAATACAGTAC
Source organism: Clarias gariepinus (assembly GCF_024256425.1). Taxonomy (NCBI): domain Eukaryota; kingdom Metazoa; phylum Chordata; class Actinopteri; order Siluriformes; family Clariidae; genus Clarias; species Clarias gariepinus. Next base: position 15,621,721 of record NC_071126.1, on the reverse strand, counting down.
AGGGACAGAGCAGATGAGGGTTAAGGACGGCGCTCAGTATAGATCAGCAGTCAGTCGCATTCGGCTGCCTGGGACATGTCAGGAGAAAGAGAGAGAGAAACCGAGAAACCGAGAAACCTCCCCAGTCAGCATGAAGCATGTTTAAAAACGATGTCGATATTTATGACTCGTTACATTTTCAACACGTCCTTCCCGAAGACATATCAGACATTTGACATAATAAAAGGATTTATGTTTAAGACCAGCTCTGACTATAAATAGACTTAAATGTAATGTCATGTGCTTTATATTTGGAGTCAATTTAAGTCAGTCTAGACTGGCCAAGTAATAGATTAACCGCAGAGTTACCACTGCATGTCAGCAGACTGATGGATCAATAGTCCATGCACAATCAACTAGGGCTGTGTGATAGAAGATAAAAATCATACCGTATCTTGATGCTTGACGTCACTTTAACAACTATTGAGTTATATACTGTATGGTTTGCTAAGAAAAGACATGGGAAAGCTTAAGTCCATAATGTTAACATTTAATCAGATTTGTTATAAAATAAAGAAGCCTGTGTTAGATGTGAAATCTATAGACAAGTATTTAATCTTTGTACCGCTCAGCCTTGCAACCAATCTGGTTTCAGATGGATGCTTTCACGCTTCCCATGTCATTCTGATTTTCCACATTTCAGATTAACAACAATAACGATATAAACACCTCTGCTAATCATTCCAGTCTTCCTTACGAGATCTCTCTTTTATGCTGACCAGCATGACACTCTGAGCTTTTCTTAAGCCTCTTATAAACAGGATGTCCTGGCGATGACAGTTTTTTCTCATGACTTGCTTTTTTATTTTTTTATATTTTTTTTTTTTACTAAATGTTGGCAAACACTTCTGCTTGTCATTGCATTTAAACCACGCTTTTTTTTGGACACACTCCTGCATACATGAAATAGCTTACAGTCGTCTACTAATTCCATTGTGACTGAATGGGTTAAATACTTGTGTCATGATGCATTCTTCACGCTAATGCCTGATGGGATAGATAGACTTTCAGTGCAATTCAGTTCGATAGCGCTAATGGTTATTGTCTGATTTGTTTCAAGTAGCTATATTTCGTACAGGTTTCGAAATATTGAAAAAGAAATGCGGTTTACCTATGATGTCTCGCACAAAACAATTATTTGTTTTTCCTGCAAATTTAATTTCCTCCTCCACACTCAAGTCCAGTAGGTGGAGATATTACAAAAACTATCCATAACTTCAGAAGAAGAAGAAGCGATAATCTTGCAAAACACAAGTATTTTTCAAGTACATTTAGGCATGTGGTAGGCACCCTTATTCAGAGCGACTTAGAATTTTAGCTAATTATGCATCTGAGCAGTTGAGGGTTAAGGGCCTTGCTCAAGGGCCCAACAGAGACGATTTGGTGGTCGTGGGATTTGAACCTGGACCGAATTGGATCGTAGCCCGGAACCTCTGAGCTACCTCTGGCTTTGTGTGCTGGTATTCACAGCAGTGTTGCACAGTTAATTACATAAAAAAATTATATTGCAGTATGGACATGTTCAATTATTTAATTGTGGAAGGCTGCAGTTTCATACAAGTAATATAGGCATGTTCAGGAATTTGTGTAGAGTTTTCCAATAATTTCAAATATGATAATAATAACTTGTTTATTTTGAGTATAAGTAAATATTGACACACCCCCATTTGCTCAACTATTTGCTGTGAGCTTAGATGTATGTTTGTATACAAAATTATAGATTTAATATTTACATATAACAGTTTAAATCATAATTGCAATATCTATTAAAATAATTACAGTGTAACAATCAAATTGTGCAGCCCTGTGCTATAATTTTTAGGAGTTTGCCAATTTTTTAATATTTAATGTGTGAAAGTTTGAACTAAATAAGATAAAAATTGGGAACCGTAAAATAATGTAAGACATAAAATGCACGGCTCTAATCAACAGGTGAGGAGTATAAATTTGGGACATGTTGTTATAGGAAAATAATCAATGATTGTTTAAGGCATGGTGAGAAGAGAATAAAAAAATTATATTCATTCATCTTCTATAGGTGCGAGACCACAGTGCTAACCACTACGCCATCGTGTCATGGTACCAAGAAATTCACAGAGGGCTTTATCTCAAAGACTTTCTTGTACAGCTTTAATTCTTGGTTTTATAAAGCTATAACACTTGGACAAATTACAAAAAAAAGTTAAAGATATATATATTTTTATATATATTTCAATGGAGTGTAGGCTATACAATTTTCTGTTTAAGTTGTTACTATAGCGATAATTAATCCTGTCATTACGACTGCCAACAACATTAGTTTGCTAAGACGCTGCCTAGGTAATATTTGTTGTTCTCATGAAAGACACTATGACTGACATCTGCTTGGAACCCAATCTAAATTCAGCATACATTAGAAAAAATAAAAAATAAATACACGTTGTTTCCTGGCTAGAACGCAGTCTATAAGCTGAAACATGTCAGTTTTGCCATTTTGACATTTTTAGTCTTGTGCTGGAGTTACAAGGTCTTATACCATGTAAAAGTGTTTGTGGTTCCCAGTTTAGTACCTCGTGTTCCTGCACTTGTTTTGAAAAATAGCGGAATAAATTTGTATTGAACATGGAATTGGATAATAATTTAATTAGCATATAATGTGAGAAGGCTGGGACGTGGCATGACATTAACCTAAAATAAAATGAGTTAATCAATATAGTGAGTTACAGTTGTTTTTTTTTTTGTTTGTTTTTTTTTTGTTTGTTTTTTATATTTGTGTAGCACCTGATAAATTGCCTTGCTGTGCATCTAAAATCCACACATGTGCTTCCTTGTTGCCAGGAACTGTTCATAGCCAAACAAATTCGGAGAAAGAATGCATGTGGGAGGGTAGGTGTGGCCAGGGTTAAATACGTACTGGTATATTTCTTGTTTCAATTTTTTTAATTTAAGATCTTGATTTCAAAATGAGAAAACTAGAGAAGATGAACTCGAGTCGAAGCTGATTATAAGACCATGTCCAGCGGTAGACATAACATTTGAGTAGGGAACATGATAGAGGGGCATTGTAGTGCAGGGGGTGGGGTTACGGCCTCCCAGTTCCAGTTTCCTCAGTTCAGTCCTGAGCTCAGGTTACAGACTACTAGAGTGTTCGCTTTTTCTCTTCAAGATCTGTGTGTGTATTTTTTTTTTTTCTTTCTCAGATCTCACAAAAACTCTTCAGGAGGTGGAGTGCTCTATGGGAAAATGAAGGGTTCTTAGCTTTCGAACAGGGTTATATCTGGAGCTGTTGATGATTGGGAAAACGTTCTGGTGTAGGGTTCTATACTTGGAAAAAGTGCATTTTTCAGAAAAGTCACAGCTCTGTAGTAAAACTCGTAACTGGAACCCGTTTTAAAAACAACTCGATCTGTAAATATGTATGAAGTAAACCCCGTCTTCAACGTTTCAAAAGCAGCTTCACATACACATCTTCCTCAGCTGTGCAGGTCACGCTAAGGATGAACTTTGTCACGCTTACCACTGAGATGTAAATCAGTGTCTAGCCTCACCTCGTTGCTCCAGACTCCTTATCAGTATGCATCAGCACTCTTGAAACATCTTTACTTAATGTCATGTAATTGTCTCTGGTTTAATCGGAGCAGCCGCAACGTTCACGACGTGTCCAAGTCCGCGAACTCGCATTCTGCCTTGAAAGATTGTGCCTAGAGAGAGAGAGAGAGGTCTTGTCGACAAAGTCGAGCTGCTCTCTGTCTGTGAATTAGGAGGAAAAATCACCACTTCCAGAATTCATGAAATTGAAAAAATGTCCTTTGTAAAGGATTAACTTAATCGTTCTGAATACTGTCAGAGTCGCATTACATATGAGTTTCCTATTAAATAGTACAACAAACATTTAAGTAGGGTTAGGCTTTTTGTAGCTGAAAAAGTTGTCAAATCAAACTTGTGCTTGATTCCAAACCATGCAAAATGATATTTTGTGTATGATGGTCTGTGATTGTTTTGCTAAATCCCAACTATTTGCCTAATTATAGAATGTATAATGGATACCACGATACCATGGAATCGTGGTAATGTTTTCTTTCAGAATCCTGGACTCTTCAGTGTCCTTGTTTTGGTATTTGAATAGACTTACAGGCAAATCGTCTGAAAAGTTGTTGATTTCTGTTTCTGCTAATGTATACTTGAGCTGTTGTGTGGTGATTAAAATGAGCAGGGGTAGCTCGATGGTTAAGGCATTTGACGTGCGGTTCGGAAGGACCAAGGTTTAAATCCCACTATCACCATGTTGGGCCCTTCAGCAAGGCAATTAACTGCTCGGATGTATAATAGTATACTTAGAATGTAAGTCGATCTGGATAAGGGCGTCTGTTATAAATAACCTTTATAATGTTATAAATAACCTTTAGTTTTATAATTCAGGATCAGTTCACACTATGTAGATAAACTTTCAAAGGTTAAGTCTTTATCTGTCACATATACATTACTGCACTTGTTTAAGGGCCCAACAATGGCAACCTGGCAGAGCTGGGACTCGAACCGCCAACGTTCTGATCAGTAACTCACTGCAAACCACTTCCATCGTGCATGTTTTTTTACAAGTAGACGTATCTGCCCCCCTCCTTTTAACCCCCTTTCTTCAATCAGGCTTGGGAAACACACTCATACACACGTTCACATATTACAGACAATCAGATAGGGTTCTCTGCACGTCTTTGAATTGTGGTAGGAAACCAGGGCACCTGGAGGAAACCCAGCATGCACAGGGTGAAAACATGCAAACTCTCCGCACACCGCCCCTCGGCACTGGAGTTCCAAAGCCACAGTTCAACAAAAGTTACACAGCATTACGAGGCATAGGGTGTCTGTGGTGTAAAAAATTATATATTATATTGAAATTAAATTTAAGTGCGTATAGTGCAGGTAAATTAACTTGAAGTGCCTTCAATCCAAGCCTCAATTAAAAAAAAATGAAATGCCTTGACGTTAACTAAGCCGAATGCCATAGTACACTTTAAAATAATGAGTGTAATATTTATCCAATAAGTTGGATTATATTTCTTGGGGGAGGGGGATTTATTTTACAGTTAAATGCTTCCTGGCAGTGAAAAGTTTTAGACCCGGTGAAATGAGAAATGAAAATACACATTTCCTGCTGCTAATCTCTATCTAATAGAGTTTTTGGAGCGAGGTGTAGAGCTCTCCGCTTGAGTATGTCATGTTTAAGCAGTTGAGCTCCAAAGCCAGCAGTAAGAAAGTACAGGTAAGAGTTCTTCTGGTTTATTGTCCCACCTACAGGCACGGCCTGAATCCTAATACCCGGATTAAGCCGCGTCGCATCGGTAATCATATTAGTGCGCGCCATCCCACCCGGGGTTCTCCCAGTCTTTCTGTCTCGCTGCGATAAGGTCTCCGAGGTCATCCTCTCCGAAAGCCTCATTCTCCTGGAAACAAGATGGAGAGGGACAGCATCCCTGCTTTACAGATCAGTGATAATTCACCCACGCAGAGCTGAAAATAATCCCACTGATCAGTAGCCGGATAGAAACAAACAGCCGCTGTGGGAGTCAGGCAGCCATTCACGGTTTTCCCTGCGAGTCTCGCTGACCTTTTAACAGTAATTGTTCTGTATAAAGGAAATCAATATCCGGATCATTTTAGGCACAAACACTTAGAGGGCACTTTTGTTTACTGTAAATCGATAAACACCAGCCCTTGCATCAGATCTGACATCTTTTAGAGGTTAAATACAAATTTTATCAAATCAAAATCCATTAGTTGTAGTCGCTCCTTTTCAGGCTCCATATGTAGCAGTAGTTTAATTTCCCCTCAATCTCACATACAGTGGTTTCATTTTCTTTTAATCACGCAGATGTTACGCTGAAGAGAAAACCCTTACTTCCCTTCTGATGATTTGTGACATTTGCTGAACTGGTCACAGCATCAGATATAATGGAATGGTATTTGGATAGCAAAGGGGCTTTTTATTCATTTGATTCTTTTGTACCGTTGATCTCATTTTTAAAAGGAATTTGCATTGTAAAAAAAAAACAAAAAGGAAAAAGAAAAAACCCCTAAAACCTATAGTCGTTCAAGGATGTCAAGACGTCTTGTTTTATGTCAACCAGACAATCAAATGCTTAAAAACTTCAAATCAACTTCAAATTCTCCTTATAATAATTTATGGCATGGCACTGGGGCGTGTCTACAAAATGACTAAATGCTTAAGTAATAGTAAATGCAAAATATTTTTCAATTTGTCATTTGGTTTCTTCATTGGCACGGGAATTCACTTGCGTCTTGTTCTTTACTGATGCTTTCGGTGCCATCATTCTTAGCTGTCTTAAGGCTGCCTCGGGCTTCGTCCCATGATGTGGCTGAGCTTGTTTCGTTTGGCTTCATAAATTCATGGCATGGTGTTTGGCCAGGGATGCCTCGCGGTGCTGCGGCTCTACACTGCACTGGCCAACAGTACTTGTGCAACAGCTTTGAGTGGACTTTGCAAACTAACCAGTTTGTATTTTCCATAACTGTTTCTGAATGTATGTGCTTGGAGCAGTGCTGGCTCAGAGGTAGGGCTACTGACTTACTGATCAGAACGTAGGTGCCTTAACCACCAGAATGCCATTGGGGTGGCCTTAACCTCATCTGCTCCAGGGGCGCTGTATTATGTCTGACCCCAGTTACGAAGGAAGAATTTCACTGTGCAGTAAGGTATATGTGAGAAATATTTATAAAGGCTTAACTTAACTTGTTTCTTTGGATACTGAGGATGGTGCAATATTAATAAAACCTATGACCGAATCAAGGCACTGAGGCTGAGGCATTTAAGTCCAAGTATAAGACAGCGGAAGACCACAATCATTCAAGAGAAAATAGAGGCGCCCAGGTGAATGCCCGTGCCATAATATATCATCGCAGTGATACTGAACCAGTGACCTTTCCTAGTAAAGCGTATGCAGCGTTATGGCATATACAGCACTAATCCTCAGGGGAAAAATCTAATGTGGGTGGCATAGTAACTATTAAAAGAAGTCAATTTGATTTAAATAGACTGTTACAGCTAAGTTCAGAGCAGTCACGACGAGAGGTTTGTTAGACCGAGAAGAATCACTAAAGGATAAAGTAGAGCAAGGAAGGCTCCGGGAGGCGTTCTGATTCACTCCCAGTTCAGTGCCAGTGATCCAGTGCTAGTGTGGACTTACAATCGTTTATTCAAGCCAATATGTATAAAAAAAAAAAAAGTTAGATCATTGAACGGGGTCTCCCGAATGTACCGCATTCAGTTGCCATAAGGAAGCATTAGAAGATAGCTGTTCACTGTCACTATTAGTTATCCGGACCTGTTTTATCTGCTCCATTGGTGGTGAGGACTCCCCAGTATCCAGCTCATACTGTCTGTCTGTTTAAATCACTCAGATCATGTGCACTCAGCATGCTGCCATGCTCGGTGCTCTGGGAATCCTGCTATTTGCTTGCATTGTTTGATTGCACCAACATGGAGCTTTTTTTTTTACAGACGTAAAGAGAAGGTGGAATGAACTCGGCCTAATCTTTTGACATCCTGTACGTTACAGCTGAGACTAGCGTTCATGAAGATTGTTGCAGTCTAGGGCGAACCTACATGTGTCTGAATTAGCCTGGATCCAAGCTCAAGGCCACACACACACACACACACACACACACATGGCAGTCAGTCGATCTCAGCTTTTAGATCCTGGAAAAAAACTTGCATATCTGTGCATATTCTTACTCTGGCGTATTTCTTGAAGATCAAGGCAAAACTTTAAAGATTTTAACAGCTCGTGAAAATTCAGAAAAAAGTAGCATAGTCACTTATCTCGGCAGGCTAAGCAAACCAGCATTGAACGAAAAGTTTTTTTTTTTTTTTTTGTTTCGTCGCTCGCGTTTTGCCGTGCATGCTTCATTTCCTATTCAGCGTTAAGGGCAGATCATAGGCAGATGATCTCTTCATGGAGAGGTGCTTCATTTTTCAGCACTCTGACTTATCAGATGATCACAGGCAACCAACACATTGATTAAAAGGTTCGCATTCTGTGTGCGTATACTCTGACTGTACCTGAAGTCCTGACCCTCGCCCAGGAGGCCCCTGTTCCTGCTCAGGGACGTGACTGCGTACGAGCGTGTCTGTGTGCGCAGCGTTGTATGTTCCAATTTGTCACGCTTAATGAACTCCTTTCTGAAATTGATGAAAAAATCCATTTTTTGTTTCGCACAAAGCAATAAGGCATGGTTGTGTAGTTTGTAACATCTCCTGTAAAGGGTATTTTCAGGGAGACACATGACAAGGTGATGGTATATGGGGGAGTTCTGGTATACTTGCCCCCCTGTGTCCAATCTGCCCTTGTGAAACTTAGCTCAGTTGTTTTAGTAATGGTTTTTTTCTGTTTGTTTTTTTGTTTTGGCCTTCAGCCACCGCTTTATTAGTTTTCTTTGTGTCAACATGTTGGAGTTTCATTATTTTTCATACTTAAGGCACCTAACAGGTCTTGGGTTGTGCTTGAGGACAGCAGGCTCTGTAGACCGCTTATACCCCTCTCACCTATGCGGTTTGACTCACGGTGAGATGCGGTGTCGAGCACCGTGAGCCGCCGCGATTGCCCGCCGATGCTCCGCTGACATTCCGCAAAGTTCTGCATGGTCCGCCAACTTCCGCGAGGGCCGGCAAAAAAATTAAACATAATAAACAGCGCCAAAAACTCGCGGTGAATCATGATAAACCGTACTTATGACCACCGCGCGAAACTGCATAGATGAGATAGGGGTATTAGTTCCATCGAGAATCTCAAGGGTTTTACAATGATGCTCTAGATTGGCAGCTGAAGTAAGGAATGGAAGGAATAAAACACTTGGGACCATGTGGTTCATTAAGGTGGCACAGTGGTGTAGTGGTTCGCTCTGTCGCCTTGCACCTCCAGGGTCTGGGTTCGATTCCCAGCCAGGCTCTGTGTACATGTTCTCCCTGTGCTTGGTGGGTTTCCTCCCAAAGACCTGTGGGTTAGGCTAATTGGTGTTCCCGAATTGCCCCGTGTGTGCCCTGCAATAAATTGGCACCCTGTCCAGGGTATACCCTGCCTCATACCCTAATTCTCCTGGGGTAGGCTCCAGGACCCTCAGCATCCAGAAAAAAGTGGTATATATGATGAGTGAGTGAATAAATGTAGTTTATTCTGTAGCGTTTTTAACTACACACACTATACCGTCACGAAGCAGCTGCAACTCAGCTGAACCTTTAGCAGTTTTAGTGTATGCTTTATGAAACACATTAATTTTAAAGCACCCGATGGTCACAACTCAACGCTCCTTCAAAGGGCCAAATCCCGGTAACTCGACTCGGCTTCCCGTGTTCAGCCACGAGGCCGAGCTGTCTCTGGAGACCCCGCGCTTGGCAGAATATCAATGAAACACTGTGCTGGAGAGAGTAAAAGAGGGTTTGTGTGTGTGTGTGTGTGTGTGTGTGTGTGTGTGTGTGTGTGTAAGGTGTGCCAGGCTGGATGTGGACCTTGCGCCAGCGTGGCTTATGCTTACCTCTCGAGCCGCACCTGTTCAGCAGGCACTTGTTCATCTACAGGTTTGTGGAGACTCGATGAGTGTGTGTGTGTGTGTGTGTGTCGGGAGGGGGGGGAGGGGGGGACTGAATTCTAAAAATAAATAAATAAGTGCTGTTGCTAAGGTGATAGCATCCCATCAAGCGTGCTTCTTTATGTGCTTGTTTTTGATGAGCAGGGTCATGTGGTGCGTTTAAATTTAGTTTTTTTTTTTTAGAGAAAGCTTAAAAACAATACAAATTATGTACCTTAAATGAGGGAGAAGAAAAATAGTGAAGGTGTGGGCGAATTGACAAATATGTCATCAAACTTGAAGACCCTTTTGTTAAGCATCTGTTGCACATTTAATTATAATTTAGAAAAAAACAAGAGAGAAAGAATTGAAATATAAGACAGATTTAAAGGTTCAGATCTAAACTTTTATTTTTTTTAGCCGTACTTTTTTTTATTTATTTATTTTTTTCTTTTTTACCGTCTCTATGTGATTCTTTACATTTGTCTCGGCTGAAAAGTTCCCACGTTTATATCAAGGATGCAAACACGCCCAGCAGGATCTCGCTCGCGCAGACAGACAGCTGGTTACAGATTATTCGACAGGGCCGTTAAACTGCCGCTCAGTAAAAGATAACAGGACGTGGTGCGTGTGTGCGTGTGTGCGTGCGTGCGTGCGTGCAAGTTTGTGTGTGTGTGTGTGTGTGGTATGTAAAATGCAATATCATCCACTGGGCCTTTACTGTATTTTTCTTCTCACAACTGTTTCTGGTTTGTTTAGCATGTACAGTCGCGCAGCTGAATTAATTAGACCTTTCACCACGTAGGAGCCGAACTGTTCATTAAACACATTACAGAACTGTTCCTTGTTTCTGATTAGGTTCTTACTGCAGTAATGTGACATTAAAGGAGTCCTGTGAAGGATGTGATCTCTCTCTCTCTCTCTCTCTCTCTCTCTCTCCAGGAGCTCGTTCTCTCCTCTCTCTTGGGTTATTGATCTCCGAAATGACCACAGGTTACCTAAATGGCCGTTCTTATCTCTGCTCTAAAACTGCCGGTGTAATGGACCGACCTGTAATTCACCTTAGGAACAGAAAGAATAAGAATAAGCGTGTTTGTTTGGGATAATGACACTTTTTGTTCTATTAGGGCTTTGGATTTGATATGAAGCGGTTATCATCGTGGTGCACATCTGTCTGTCTGTCTGTCTGTCTGTCTGTCTGGCGGCACGCCGGGGCTGCAGGTCGCGCGCTGTATCAGCTCCAGGGTTCTGGGTTCAGACCCAGAGTTTCGGCTTTTGCACGCTCTCGTGGTATCATGCCGGTGTTGCCCAAAATTTCTGCTAAAAAAACATCCAACCGTTTTGTGCATGAATTGTTGAACCGCATATCTAGATTTTTATAGTGTTTCATCTAAACATCAAATATTAAATAGTAAATCGATTGTGCAAAGTAAAACCGGTTAACACAGTTTGCTTGGAATAATTTGCGATTAATAAATCACGTCTCATGTCCGAAATCTTTGACATTCCAGGCTAAAATATGTATTGAAAAAAAGACTTTAAAAATATATCAGTTTTGAATATACCAAAAAAAAAACACTACTTCAAAAGCAACCAAAAGAATTCGTTTTAAAAAGGCGTTTAGTAAAATGATTTCACTTTTCGCATTCTTTTTACATTTTATTTATTTGTTATGTAGGTTTTTAAACATATAAAAAAAATTAATAAATAAATAATAGTAAAAAAAAAAAGTTTAATTTTCATTAGAATTTTTTATTTTACTTTATGTAGCAAAGCAGCGGTTTAGTGATTAGCATTGTCGCTTGGTGTCCCCAGGGTGTGGGTTTGAGTCTCGGCTCTTGTCCTGTATGTGTTTTTTGGGCTTCCTCAATAAATTATATATTTATAATCTTATATCAATATGCATGAACGTAGTCAAGACTTTTCTAACCATAAGCGGCAAAAATGCCCCGGTTAATCGGCCAAGCGTCTGGCAATCTGTTGCCGGGCGTCTAAGGAGGATCACGGACTCTATCATCTCATTTCGTCGTCTATACCACTTTACCCTGTATAGAGGGTCGCGGAAAGCCTAAGGCCTATCCCAGGAGCCATGGGGCACGAAGTGGGGTACATCACACATATGCTCATTCACACACTACAGGCAATTTGGAAAAGGTAGTTAGCTTAATCTGTGGGAGGAAACCCACCATCCAAACTCCATGCACACAGACCTGAGACGGGATTCGAACACCATTAAGGTGCAAGGCAGCGCTGCTAACCACTACACTACCGGGCCATGGACGTCTGCACTTTATTTTATTCTCACCCCTAAATACACCAGTTCAAAAAGATGCAATTGTGACATGCTGGCATCAAAGCACCCGAGAGACTTCAATGAATTTTCCTTTTATGTTTCAATTCATTTTATTTCTGCAAAACGTCTGACCTGTAAGCATGATCTGGATCCTGGCGTTGATCCTAAACTTGTTAAAATGTTTCCATTGGCTGTGTGCGTTCCCGATTTGCGTCTGGTGTTTCTCCGAACAAGCTCTGGATCCAGCACAGCTCTGACCGGGATAATGTGATTACTGAAAGCGAACAAATGCGAAGCAGTTTAAGATGAATGGAAAGCTTGAGCATATGTGATGAATCGATTCGAAGGATTAGACTTAACTTAATTGATCAGGTTCCACTCGCTGTCTGTCAGCTTGGCAGTTGTGTTTGTCGCAGCTTTGTTTGCTTAACGCCGTCGTTATGTTCTTTTGTAATCGTAGCTAAAAGGAATCGGGACTGCAGTCACAGCAGAATCAGAGCTGTTGGTGTTAATTACAGCAGGACGTCTGAATTTCTTTGGATGTTCCACACTGTTTTATCCACGCTTAAACAGCGCTGCTGAGACGGAGATAATGAGACGTCGCTTGCTGCAAAAAACTGGTTTTATTTATTATCCACTCGAGACGGTGGCGCAGGCGGTAAAACGAATTCGGCCTTTGAGATGCAGTCCTGCCACCACGAGATATCGAATACATCTATATATACTTTTTACCTTTGCCGAGTCCTATGTAGCGTCGTTTTCTCTTTCTGTCAAGATAGAAGTGGTTTTCTAAACAGCACACGCTGCAGAATGTCATTTCCTGTGTTATTTTTCCCTCCCTTCTGTTATTATGTCCATTGCTGCTTCTGTTCAGTTAAAACCTATGCCTAAAACCTAAAACTGACTTTAATAGTTAGTTACTTTTATAGCATATATATAGCAAGAAAAAGACGGAGTCACGTTCAGTTTTGTTTTTGAAGCAGCCGGTGCCAAGAGAAATCATCCATTAGGGTGAAGTGAGGTTTTACAAGTTTTTTCTAAATGTCTTGATTATTTTTATTTGCAAAAATATGATTATAGTGTTGTTAATATTTTTGGCTGGATGGAACGGATTACCTGCATCTACATTACATCCTATGAGAAAATGTGTTTCACAACACGAAATACGAATTTCCCCTTAAGAACTTCATTTGTATGCCGAGGTACCACTGTGATTTAGTTCAGATTCAAATGATTTTAAACCTGATTTTAATCCAGAATGTCAACAGAGTTGAAGTTGTCTCAAACGCACTGTCTTTTATACAGAGCAAACTCTTGTTTCGTTAAACTATATACACTACCGTTCAAGAGTTTGGGGTCACTTTCTAACTCCATGATGGTTCCTGATGTTTATTTCTTTCTACATTGTAAAGGAATGCTGAAGGCGTCCAAAAAACGCATTAATCTCCTTTAAACAGTTGATATTGAGATGTTTCTGCTACTTCTGCTCTGTAAAGACTTCATAACGCCTCTAACCTGAGGTGCTGTTAATTGGTCATTTTTCAGGCTGATAACTCTAAATGAACTTCTCGTCTGAGGCAGAGGTAGGTTTTGGTCTCGTCCTCCTGGGATGGCCTTCATGAGAGCCAGTTTCATTATGGTGCTTGACGGCTTTTGCAAATGCACTTGACAATACTGTTCTTGCAAGAACTATTACAGAAAGGCTGACCTCTGTGTCATAAAATAACAACTAACTGTTGTTTTTGTTGTTGTTACGTAATTACCTAATTCCACATGTGTTAATTTATAGTTTTGAAATGCCCAGTATTGTTGTAGAATGTAGAAAATAAATCATTAAACAAAAAAAAGTGTTCAAAAGTGCAAGTGTTCTAAAACTTTTGAACGGTAGTGTACATATATAACAAAATATATAGATGTCTATGCGGCCTGGTACCAAATCATCTACAACCCGGTAGCGGACTGTGGCCTGGTGGAAAAAAATATCCCATATCACATGCTTTCTGTTTAAGGATAATAACCATAACTGATAACTATAAACAAATCCTACTATCTTTATTATATGCCTGCTATGCTGGAGGGCCGAGGGCCTCCTGTGTACTATAAAACTATAAGGAAATATGAAGAAGACTGACCCAGGTTGTGATTATGTAACGAATGCGAACGAAGTCGGAGGACAAGCATCCAACCGTGTGGACTGACAGGCGGATTTTATTTCTTCCTGTCGTATTTTTAACGAGTCCTGGTTCTGCACTTCAAAAAAAACCTGAAGAGCGAATACTTATTGTTTTAAAAACCCTGCTATTTTAGAGACGCCTGCACTTCTCCTGGCGAGAGCTCTCGATCGATGACGCTGCAGTTATGAGCAGCTGTTCCTACGCACCTGTCATCTCTTTAGAAGTGTACTCACCTGGATGCCAGGTCCTCATTCTGAAATTCGTAATCTCTATTTTATGTGCAACAGCGGCTTTGTGTGAGTTTTTTTGCCTCGTCATTGCAGAGTACAGTACAGTACAGCCTGTCCACAAAGATCTGGTGTATCATTTTGGAGGGTGTAGCACTTCTTACTGGAAAAGGATAGATGTTAACTCTAAAGGAGTCATAGGAATAGAATTTTTAAAAACATTATGATATAAGGGGCCACTGACACCTTGCACCTCCAGGGTCTAGGTTCAATTCCCACCCTTGGGTGCATGGAGTTTGCATGTGGTTTGGCACCCCCGCCAGGGTGTACCCAGCCTCATGCCCTAAGTCTTTTGGGATAGTGTCCAGGCGATGACGGAAAGAGTGAGTGTAATGATAAAATAGAAAAACACACCCCAGTCATGAACGCGGCTATAGAGGAGACTCATATAAACTCATCTTCCCAGGAGATGTATTGGCTAGACAAGATTGCATGTGAACGCGTGTCTCCATGGTGCCCTGTGATGATCTGACCATGCATCCAGTGTTCTTGGGATAGGTTTTTTTTTTAATCCACTGACCAGTCCTAAACAGTTATTGGTGATATTGTTATTGGTAAATAAATATGAAGAACAAGCTCCAATTTATCCAGAGCAATATTTTTTTTTTTATTGTTGCTTTTCTTTTTTGGTAAACAGCTATACACAAAGGCAAATGCAGTCTTTTCTTCCAAGTCCTATTCATTTCAGAAACTTCATTTGCATTTGACCTTTCAGCCAGGGATATACTCTGGGCTATACTTATTTGTGCTGTTGCTTTCGGGATTGAAACACCTTCCCGGTGTCAGATTTTACTATGTGGAACCTTCGAGAGAACAGCTTGTCCGAAAACCTGTTATTACCACCTACGATCAAGTGCTGCTTGGAATCCCCCCCCCTTCTAGCTCATGCCTACAAATAACATTGAAAGTAAGCCTGGGGGATGTGGAAACAAAATATGATCTGAATATATTTTGTTCATATTAAACTCTCTCGTCTATACTACTTTATCCTGTATATACGGGGACCTGGAGCCTATCCCAGGAGACTTAGGTCAAGAAGTGGGGTACATCTTAGACAGGGTGCCAATCCATCCCAGGGCACCAACGTACACACTACTACAGGCAATTTGGGAACGCCAGATTAAGTTGGTTTGAATATGTGCAGAAGAGAAATGAAGGGTATTCCTATTTGGGAGGAGAATAAATAAAGCTGCCAGGCAGAAGGAGAAGAGTAAGGCTCAACAGGAGGTTTATGAATGTGGTAAGGGAGGACATATTGGAGGTTGGAGTGACAAAGGAAGATGTGGTAGATGGAGACAAATGGTCCGCTGTGGTGACTGCGAAAGTAGAAAAAAGAATGAGCCTAATATGCATGTCTTTGGGCTGTAGAAGGAAACCGGAGTACCTGGAGGAAACCCACCAAGCACAGGGAGAACTTCCAAACTCATCTCCATTGATGCCTACAATAACGCAGGCCCGGTCCCAGATCAAAACATTTTTGAGGTGAACTGGTACGATGAGAGTTAGTGTTCTTTTAAAAAGTGCCTGGTTGTCAAAATCGAATTGGACTTTCACATAGAGACTACAGGGTTGCATTGGTTAATGCCCTTAGCAGGATGTGTCTGTTTGATCGAGTGTAAGCAGCAACGCACTGTCGCAACTTTCCAGGTCCAGGTATAGGTCTAACTTTTTATTTTACTCAAACAACTTGATATTCTTTTAGCAACGCTCTGTTTTGTTTTTTGTTTTTCTTTGCTAATGACATCCGCCAACAATATCATGCAGCTTTGGTTTGCCGCTGTTGTGCATAGACATCAGCCAAGACGTTCTCTGCGAGAGCAATGTAAAACAATGTAGGTTTTACAGGTTCTGCAATAATCTTTTATTATAATTGCTCTCTCTTATTTCTTTACATACAGAAAGAAAGCCTATGGCAACAAGCTGCAAGCCATAACATAACCCGCCCGTGGGCCACATACCTGTGCTAACACGGGCACATACCTCTGCTAAGTGCAGTTTCACTGTGGTTTTTATTCAACATTATTTTTACCTTGTTTTCAAACCTGTAGCTCAAACAATGCTTCGGGGTGCTGTGACGTGCGAAACAAAAACTCCAGACTGACTGGTGTCATTTGTTTACGGGAAAGGCTGTTAGATCTCACCGTATCGAGTCACAATCCTAAGTATCAGATGAGACAGGAATCATCAGCAAAATTCAATTTTTGGGTATACACATTTCAAAGAACCTCAGTGAACCCCTTCCCCATATCATCAATACACATTTGTGTTTTTTTTATTTTTTTTTTATATTTATTGTTTTTGTTGACCAAAAAACGACCAAAACCATATTTTACAACCCCCCCCCCTCACCCTATGTATTGCCCAAAATGCTGAAAGGTGCTCTTGTTCATTTGAGCATCGTTTGTGAATGCAAAATAAAGGTTTTTTAAAAATATTTACATTGTAATTTAATACAGAAATAAAGTGTACGATAAATTAACTCCACAATCAGACATGCAGATGCAAGCCAGATCAAGTCAGATTCAAACTGTTTAAAAGGACCCATTCATGTTTACGGTAGACGGATCTGCCAGCTTATGATAGAAAGCACATAGTTTAAAACAAAACAAGCTCCACAATCAAATGAAAGCATATCAGATTCACCAATGGTTCCTCGGTGCCGGTGTCCCAGCAGGCGAGCAACGTGTGCTCGTACGGTACGGGGGCGCCAAGTAGGGGTTGTATAAGAACAAAACAAAACTAGTTTGTACAAACAATGCACAAGTAAACTGATACGATACGAGGGGTCGCCACAGGACCATCCGAT
Source organism: Clarias gariepinus (assembly GCF_024256425.1). Classification (NCBI taxonomy): domain Eukaryota; kingdom Metazoa; phylum Chordata; class Actinopteri; order Siluriformes; family Clariidae; genus Clarias; species Clarias gariepinus. Next base: position 15,604,564 of record NC_071126.1, on the reverse strand, counting down.
TCACAAAACAACTTGGCATAGGGTTTACGCTAGATGCCCTTCTTGATGAAACCCTCCCTTTTTATTTTGGCTTGGGACCGGCATCACATCCAGTGGCTGGGGTTTAGGCATTGGCTGGGAATCGAACCTGGACCGTCTTCATGGCAGGCAAGAAACCTACCACCAATGCACTTGGCAAACCTCGTGACATTATGAGGCTACAGGCGTGAGAAGTTACAGTGGAATGAAGCAAGTTGGCTTATCTGTGTCAACTTTAGACCTGTAGGGCTAGAACTGGGACATTTCTCACTTCTATAGGTCGTTAAACACTGTAGGTGTGGTTTTTCTTTTTTTTTCTTTTGCATTAGTACCGTTGAGATCAGCAGAGTAGAGCAAGACACATTCATTCTGTTGGTTAAGAGTTGGTTAAGGAAGTACCTGCCTGCTGTGAGCAGATCGTACATCCTGAGGAATGAGGAGAGGGGTTACAGAGGTCTGTTCTGCGGACAAATTTGGCACTCGAAGATCAACGAGTCAGATTTCTTACCTCATTTCTTTTAGACATATGTTTCTGTTTACTCCTATCACCTCACCAGTTTTTTATTTTAATCTCTTATGATGAAAAATATACACGTCCATGTTACCAAGGAAGGCATGAAGGAAGCCGTGAAGTCCCCTGTCTTAACAACTAGAAAACTGCCCAACTTATACGCTTTTTCAAGTAGTTATACTGTTGAAACTAGGGATGGGAATCAACAGGGACCAGCCGAGACGACATTAGCACGACACTTGGGTGCGGATCCAGTTTGTAGTGTAAATATCCTGATTCTTTGTATATTATATGAGCATGAGTTATAGCCTGACGGTTTTATGTCGAGTTATTCCATGGAACCCCTACAATTAGCTGCAACTTTAAAAAGTCTTTCGCATGAAAATAAGCCAGCCGCACAGCCTTGAGAGAATAATTACATTTTTACTGTTAACTCAATCTGCATAATGTGCTCAGTGGTTCTCTGTGCATCTTAATAAGACAGATGTCCATCTGCTAAAGGGTCAAACATCCTATTTGTCCCAGGAAGAAAACAGTTTAAACAACTAAACGCCTAACTAATGGTAGGCTTTTTTTTTCTTCTTCTTTTTTTTTATTACAACTTCGAGACCGTCGTATCCCATGTTTCTATAGATGAGGAAGTGGTTTTGGCTCAGGCTTGTATCTGTCACTTTGCCCCTGGACCAGATAGGTGAGTTGCGCAGGTTTATTTTAGGATGTAGAATCTTTAGGTGAGGTTCCAGGAGGAGCAGCGCAGGCGCCAAGTTTCCTTTAAAACCGCTTGAGACAGGACGAATTCAGTCATGCAGTGTCAAGAATGCAGCTATACCTGATTATGTTTATCATAGATGAGAAAAAATGTGCAAAGAATAAAAATTGACAGAAAGGCTGATGTTCAGTGTGCTTGTAGTTTCTGTTATGTTGAAATGATAGTTTCTCTCCACCCACTAAAAATAAAACAAATACATTTTTCTGCCAAGAAAAACCACAAAGCCCAGTTTCCTTGTTTGCTATCGTTATCCTCGCATCTGTACATTTTCTTCGTGTCTTCTCCCCTGTGGTTTTCTAATTTGAACTCCATGAAAAGCTCTTCTTTCAGATATTTTTTTGGACTAGACGCAACATTCACCTTCTTCCCTCATGTCCAAATCCTATTCGTTCTCGACCCAGACCGAGACAACACTGTGTCTGTACAAAGTCCTTCCTTTCACGCATAGCAGACCGGCCTCGACAATAGAACCACAAAAGACCTAGGCGGAAGAGATCCACACAGAGAGCATATTTGTCTCCATAGGCCATGATGTGATTCCTAGAAAGTTGTGTCCAGCATTAGATTTCAAGCCGGCAAACTGATTGCTTAATTTAACCTTGAAACTGTCATCACACAGCGAAAACATGAAGAAAAATGCTGTAAATTCTCTCTACGGGCTTTGGAAATTGCTTTGGAGAGTCCTGCTGCCGGTGTATTTAGAACTGGCTCTGCGGGAGCGAGCAGGTGCTCTGGATCCTCTTAGCCCTGCAGAGACTGTATGATCTCTGATCCGTTCCTCACAGCTGACTGTCAGCATCATACTGGGACAAGCGTAAAGAGAAGCATGGAGAAATTACACAGGCGCTCTCGCATCATCATTAGTTCTAGCATCACGACAATGAACATTGAACCATGCTGGAATCCTTTAGTCCTAGGCTTGTCAGAACTTCCCCTGGTCCCAGAGGATTCTCGGCTCGTTCTCTCGGCTTGTGTTTACATCGCAGCGAATCGCCTCACCATTTCTTCCAGGACCCATGAGGCACCGCCGCCTCAGGAATGACACTTAGGTGGTAGCCTTGTCACTGTTTGACGTCTGCTGCTGTCTGAAAGACGAAGGTTACTCCGGTGGCATGACACCGACAGCCAACAAATGCATCCCTAATGAGAATGCTTGGTATTTGGTGTCTTAGAAAAGTCAGGAATTGAAATTCTCTGCACATCGTTTGAGAAGGAACAGGTTTGCTTCAGTGTCAGATCTGTCCCGGATGTTAGTTTGTTCAGATGTCCCAAGGGTCTACTTTTGAGCTGCTGGACAGCTTTGTGTCAAGTGCTATGGGGACCAAATTCGGAATCGCTTCACCTTGTTGCTCTACATGGCTTTTAATACGATCATGAAGGGACTATGAACTGTTTTGTATTTCTAACATCCTCCCAAGCCTGAGTAACAATCGATACGGTTCTCTACAGTTTATCCGCCGTCCGAGGGAGATATCAGAGGCCTAAAGGAACTCCAGCAGGACTCCTGACTGACCGTCTGTGTTCTCGGAGCAGCTCAATTTCGGACCTTGTTTTCTACTCCTAAGTTAATCCTCGATTTTCTTTTCTCTCTCTCTGGTTGGAGTTGAGCTCGGGGTTGGTTGGGGAGGCAGAGGCAGTTCCTTGATTAAGCCACAGTCTGAGCTAAGCTAGCAGTCGATAAACTGATCTAATTTCAGCGGAGCCGGTCGGCCTGTGTTTGAAGCGCATGCTGTGTTGCAAATGACTTCACGTAGACAGAAACAGCGGGAGAGCATTACGGAGAGATTTGTGAAGAGCTTGGCTCTGCAGTTCTGTTTGTGGATCACGATAAAAAAAAATAAATAAACGAGTTCTGATGTTTGACAAAAAATGTATCATTCTTTAGAGCAGACATGGAAGTTCCACCTTTTTATCCTTTCATCGTCATTATTTGTTGTTGTTTTTCTTCCTTGCGCCGCTGTAGAAACCTCTCAGGATATTTTATACGTTGGCCGTCTGGTGTAGGTGTTTGCTTTTTCTGTTTTTATCTTTTTTTTTTTTTTTTGTAAATATTGATTCACCACCTCCACATATATCTCTTTAGGGCCTTGGATGAAGTCACTGATGTTTTTCTCGAGGCTGCTTGAGAGCGGTGTCTGCTTTTATTCTGCGTAATCTATCTGAACGCAACTGAACATCTGGAGTCCTTCTTTCCTCCTGGGAGCGAAAGAATCCATCGTCTAATCTTTGTTTGGTTCTGCTCGGTTATGGTTGTGTCAAACTTTAGCAGGATTAAAAGCCTAAGAAGCGGGGTTGAGAGGAACATTTCCCCAGAGCGATGTTTAATAATGGCACTAACTTGGAGCTGTAAGGTTCCTGTTTATGGTTTCTTTTCAGCATTATTTCAAAAAGAGATCAGTTAAACCCTTACCTGTCTTTGTTTTCCTCTCTCCTTAGATGATGCAGTTTGCTTGGGGTAATTACAAGCGCTACGCCTGGGGCTCCAATGAGCTGCGGCCCGTCTCCAAGCAAGGCCACTCCAGTAATCTGTTTGGTGAGTATACGTGTGTGCCATTTCTCTCTTGTCATAAGCGTGTGATTCATTTTCCTACAGCGGCGCTTAGGTTTGCCTCGCCGAACTCCAGGCAGAGCCGCAGGTCTGTGTTTACCGGCGCGTTTTGAGTTTTCATGCTATGAGAACAGATTTTAGAAGACGCTGAGAGACGCTGTTATTTTTTTTTTTGCAGCGAGCATGTCAAAATAGTTACCAGACGGATCTATTCCCATGTCCGCTTACCATATTAAAGTTGTGTTGGAACTAGTGCTGTCAATTAAATAGTTTAGTTAATCGCAGTCAAAGGCTGTGATTAATCATGATTAATTACAATTTTAAAACGTGCAATGTTAGAATAAAGAAATGTATGATAAACTGGTTAGAGGAAACAGATTATGCAATTATAATATCTTAAACAATTGCATAATCTGTTTTCTCTAACCAGTTTATCATGCATTTCTTTATTCCAACATTGCACGTTTTAAAATTGTAATTAATTATGATTAATTTACTTTTAACAAAGGTTTATTTAAAATCTTTAAAAAAGGGACTGACATTGCGTGTAGTGGCTGGGTATTATGGGGCTTGATAACCCACCAACGGCGGGACCAAACACGGATCCTAAGATCAAAAAGTCAACAACTTGGAGCCTTAGACATCTGAGCCACCACTTCCATCTCTTACATTTGATGTTTTTTTTTTTTTTTTAAGTAGTTTTGCTCGAAGGTAGCTTGGTAGCACACAACTGGGTTTTATAAACGTCCTTCAAAATTCCAACATTGTGATGAAAACACACAGGATTGTTTAATTATAATTGTTCTTGCTTAAATAAAGTTTGTTATAGATTTTTATTTTATTATACCATGGAGAGTTCAGTCACGCACTCCCTCATTGTCTTTACCACTTTATCCTGTGTAAAGGAAGTCGTGGTGGGCCTGGAGCCTATCCCAGGGAACTTGGGGCACGAGGTGGGGTACACCCTGGACAGGGTGACAATCTATCTCAGGGCACACACACACATTCACAAACTACGGGCAATTTGGGAACGCCAATTATCCTAATCTGCATGTGCTTGGACTGTGGGAGGAAACCAGAGTAGCCGGAGGAAACCCACCAAGCACCGGGAGAACATGCAAACTCCATGCACATGGGAATCGATCCCAAACCCTTGAGGTGCCGCCACAGAGAGTTCTGTCGTTATTTCCTTATTTTTTTCCATGTTCTTGAGCCATTTCACATTATTCTTACCGTCAGAAAAAAATCCAGCATAATTCAATCCTTTTCTCTCCACATTCGTCTTGCCAGAATGCGATACAGGATGGGATATAAAACATTCATCAGGCTTCCCAAGCTCTCCTCGCACGTGATGAAAGCAAAGCCCCGGGCTATTTTTCATCGTTCGCCCGCAGCCAATCAGAGCTCGAGTTGAGAGACAGACCTGGGATTTACAGCTCCAATTTGATTAACCTCCTTCATTTAGACTGGGACCGGGGCCAGTCGCGTGGACTGACGATGGCATGCATTGGTGTCAGACTTGCACACAGAGATACACACGCACGTGGAAGAGCGTAGGAGGATTAGTGAAATATGCTGACTGTACCAGTAGGTTGTATGTATGTATGTAGGGTATGATTTGGTCTACCAAGAAAGGACAGGCAGGCATGTCTACAGTAACCGGTGAGGAGGAAAACTTACCTCTTCTATTACTAAAGAAGGGTCAGACCTGCATTATTAATTCATGGTGTTGTGTGTTGAATAAACCATGATGTGATTTATGCTGTTAACTTTTTTTTTTGAGTCAGTAGAGGCAGGCAGCAGGAATGCTTTGCTCATGAGTTTTGCTCTCATATGATTATAGCCATATAAAACACACACACACACACACACACACACACACACACACACACACACACACACACACACACACACATAGAGCATGTGCAAAGCTACTGCAGCAAAGGTGGTCTTTGTTCCAGGACAGTATTGCTTCGTGCGCAGAACAGAACACTTTTTTTTCTTTTTCCCTTCAGCATTTTAATGAAGCGTAATAAGGATTACATTAAAGGCTTTTACAGGTCTGGGGCTGGAGATATCTCAGGGACTCAAGACTTTTTTGTGGACTTCTTTATCCTGAACGATGTGCTTTAAGTACTCTTTTTGTTTTGTGAGTACGGAGTGTATTGAGTATTTGTTTTTGCTCCTTCGTGAGTTCACCCTTTCGATTCTGTCTGTGTATAAGTCGTCGCTTTTGTCCTTTGTTAGTGTGATATCACAAGAACGAGAGGGGTTCAATATTTTGAGATTTTTATGAAATTACGACTGGCTGTAGGATTCATTTTCAAACACGTCATTTTTCAACACAATATTGAACCCCGCGAATGCGCCGCTGTCTTCACTTCTTCGTCAGAAGTGAATCTTCGTCCCTGTAGTTCTGCTTTCAGGGGACCAGACAGGTGAAAGTCTGAAAAAGTGTCCTCGCTTTAGTCCTGATCTTGCTCTAACACGTTAAAACCAAGTTTCTGCAGAGTGTCAACAGTGTGGGCAGAAGTATGCGAACGTGCATCGTCATGTGAGATCACGACTCCCTTAGCAATCAGTCCTCTGAGTTTATTCTGAAGTTAAGGCTTCAGCTCTTTAATTAGCGTCTCTGTTGATTGTTGAATCTTTTTCCTAAGAACGTTCCAATACTTCTGGCCCTCGAGAATCCCAGAAAACTGTAAACGTTGATAAATTTTCCAGCTGATGGTTGACTTCGGGACTTTTTCTCGGTCGGTCGGCGATTGAGGATGTTTTCGTTCCGTTAACGATTCTCTTTAAGAAACTCTTACCGTCCTTAGATTACCGCTCCAAATTCTGTTTGCAGATATCCAGATGCTTCCGTTTATGCTCTTCCGTGAGTTGTTTCGGGACAAGGTACACCCTCAGACCACCAAAAAATAACCAGATCACTGCATGCTGTTTTTCATTTTTGCAAATCGCAAGTCAAGTATGAATTTTTTGACTCTGCCAATTTCGGACGGGAAAGCCAGAAGGTCACAGCAAGGTCAAATGTATTGTGCTGGAGATTTATTTAAACTTAAAAAAAAAAAGGATTTTACAGAGTATCTGTACCCATGCAAAGGGGAAGAAAAATTCTGCTTTTTGTCTTTATTCTATTTTCGATTTTTCCAGGGTTTAAAGAAGCGAATCAGTTTTTTCCCCCTATTATGACCTCATATAAGACGATCGTTGCTCAGCCCTGCAAATTTACATTGACACTGATATATGTTGCATTTAGAGAAGGAATGAAATTTCTGTAAAAAAAAGCTGTAGTGACACCAGAGTGCACAATACCACAGAACAGCTACTGCCAGTAATAAACGCCCTGTCCATTAGTAAAGCTTTTGCTGTGCATTTAATATCCCTGTTTACTCCCTTTTTTCTCAGCGTTACCATTAAACAGAGAAAGCCTGCTTCAGCATAAGGGAAGCTTAATTCAAGTGGGGGGAAAAAAACGATATTTTATTACGGCACATTAAAGAGGCCCTTTATCTCCTCTCATAATTATTAACTGATCCAGTCATTACCTACGACGAATTTGTGAATATTACGATTAGGCAGGAGGCACATCTTGGGTTATCTGATGATAATACGATAATACTAATAAGAAATCGTTAAAAGGTTAAAGCTAAAAATAATCTGATGAGCTTTAACGTAATCAGTGATGATATTATTTTAGGTTTTGTCTTAAAACAACTCCAATACGTTAAAATTCACTTATACCACTTTAGCAAATGAAAATATGAACTAATCCCAATGAAAAAAATATTCAGTTTTGCTTTTCTAGTGAATATCTATTGGTGCAGGTGTTTGTTTACATTGAGCAAATAGCTTATTAGTAGCTTATTAGTAGTTTATTAGTAGCTTATTAGTAGTTTATTAGTAGCTTATTAGTATCTAACTATTTATAACATCGCTTTTACTCAACATTTTAATTTCACTTATGGTGCAGGTTGAACGTCAGGCAGATATCTAAGTTTTATAAAATTCTGTCCAGCCAGTTTTGCGTGATGCTGTGACAACCGCCGTCTGGACAGACATACAGATATACAGACAGACGGACAAACATGATAAATTCTGACACTGGTCCTCCAAAGTTGAGTGCTATTGAATTAAATTGCATCTTGCAACGCTCATAAAAGTGTACCCATGACTCCCGATAATAATTTAGGTCAGTGGACCGAACACTGTATAGCAAGCTGCAAATAGCATGACATGCGGTAGCTTATTTTATTTATTAGCTTATGACAGCGTAAAGAGAAAAATACGGCTCACTCCAGAGAAGCAGTCGTTTAACTGACATTTATGCTTCGCTCCAGTTCATGTTTCAGGCTGTTCCAACCCAGCCGATGTCCTGAATTTCTCCTGAATTTGAGTATCTGCCAGGTTTTTAAACTTTAACAGACGTCTGGTCTTGCAAACAGAATTATGAGCTTGCCTTTGCCGAGCAGGAAAATCACACTGTATCAAATATGGAAACGTTAAGAAGTGTTAGAATACAGGTCTCTAGAGTTATTAAGGTCTCTCAATAGTCACACTTTATTCGAGGGGCGTTCAAGTCAAACCGGGACCTTTAAGTTGACAAAATAACAAAACACAGTTATAAGAGTAATAAGTTTGTGTGGTTCTCTATATAATCCCCTGCTACAGTAATGCACTATAATCCCTTAGTAGTGTTTCACTACTGCTTGGATACAATCAAAGTTTTCTCAGTACGCCGAAACCATGATCAGACTGTCTGTCAGATTCATGTCTGAAACGCTGGCCTCCCAGGAACTCCTTTAATGACCAAAAATTGGTGGAAATGGTTTGGTGTGAGGTTAGGACTGGCAGTAAGTCCCATCCGAGTTCCTGAAATGTGCCAGTGGACGTACAAATGTACAAGTTTTATGTCGATTTTCAAGGATTAGGCGTTTCACTCGCTGATTTGTTCACAGGAACGATTGAAGTGGGCTCTGAGCCACCTCGGCTGGGATGGTCAATCATGGACGTACAGCCTGCTTTAAAAAGTTTGCACCAATTAAATGTTTTACTGCAGCTAAGAGTCTCATCACAGTGCTGTCCTCGAAGTCTTCTGTAAATGTCAATCAGATTTACGCTCTCGTCCACAAGTCCTGGTTTGACTTGAACGCCCCTCGTATATCAGGACGGCAGAACTGTTATAAAGTACGAATGAAAGTCATGTTGTAGCCGAAGTGTAACCTGTGTAGGCGAAGGGGAAATAAAAGCTACTGCTGTGTGAGTCTGTAAAGAAAAGGTGTAATAAATTGGCTTTGTGTTACTCTTGTTGATTTTTCATTTGCTGGTTCCTCTGGGACTCCTGGTGCAGTGTACCAAAGTATTGCATTGCGAGCACGTTGGACTAGTGTGTGTTTCTAGCTAATCCTGACCAACAGAAGATAAAGGTTCCACTAATTTGGTTCTACCAAAGCTTGGAAACTTTATCATTTAGGATTATTAAATGCTAATGTATATGCTTTAGCATACATGTACCCTGTTACTGTACATCAGCAGTACGCGTAACCATTACATTTCCATGGGAATTCCAAAGCAGCACCAAGCGACCATAAAAACGGGAACCAGGATCACTAAAACTGGCGTGGTTTCGAGTTGCGGCACAGTGAAAAATTCATCAGGTGTTTGAAAGAGGAGAAGCTGCGAACTCCTTTCGCCTCGGTCAGTAACGGTGCTGTTGAACGCGCCACAGCTATTGTTAGCAATAATGACAATAAGTGCACTGGTACTGTAGGTGAGCGCTGGGCGACTGGACTCGTCAGGCTTGACAGGCAGTAAACCTGCGAGATGCGCTTTCGGAGACGTGTTTGGTTATTAACCTAAAAGTACTACAGTAAATATGATCCTAATCTTCGTAAAAAGGGCATTTGCTTTTCCGTTTGAGGTCCATAAGCTGCTGGGAGAAGTACCGTTTGAAGCGAGTCTTCACAGGAGAATCCTAATGACTGCTGCAGTCGCATATATTCCAACTTTTTTTTTTCTAGTTGCCTGAAAGCTGATGAAAAGGAATAGTAGTAGGTTCGGAAGATATTACTGTAGATTGCGCCCTGCAGGACCGACCCTACCATCAAGTTTCACTCAACCCGTGTCCTCTCGTTACCTTTTAAAGAAATTTGCTTTATTAAAGGAACGCACACACGGGTGTCTAGACGTCCCAGGGGGGTTCTATCAAAGTGAAAATTTACTGACTGAGATTTAAATGACATATCAGTGACAATACCGTTTGTTCTGGGGGAAAAAAAGAGCGAGAGAGGGAGAGAAGAAAAAAGTGCTCATGAATTTGGGTAAATTTACATGTAACATGAAGAGGTTGATCAGACTTGTATAAAGGGTGACGCGTTAATGCAGTTTTATACACGGAATCCCATGCCAAGTTTAATTCCAGAAAATTGAAAAAAAAAAGATTTGTGAACATTACAATTGAAACCAAATCCATAATTAAGATTTAGGACTAGACATTCCATTAGGACATAAGTAATGGCACCTTTGAACCCTAAAGGTGGAAGAACAGTTTGGTGTGAGAGTTTAAGCCTGATCGAAGTTTATCACTAAATTCGGGTTGTTCAGGTTTTACTTCGGATGCCTTTTCTGATGAAACCCTCCAGTTTTTATCCGTGTTGGGCAACGGAACTGTGTCCAGCAGCTGGGGGTTGGGCGTTGACTGGGAATTGAACCCGGGCTGGCGAGAAAACCTACCACTGAGCCACCAATGCCCTGGGAGTGAATAAAAATTATTGGACAACTTAATATATATTTTCAGTCGAGTTTGGAACGCACATATTTGCTGGATAAATGAGGCCTGGTGTCTTCTCCCTCAGCGCGGCTTGCTGATCTCATATCCCGAGTCCTGCCTGCCTGCCTGCTTCGTACCGAGTGCTTACTAAGAGTTCTCTGGCAGTTTGAGAGGAAGCTCTCGGTTTGAAATGCTGGCATAATCATTTTTAGAGGAAGCTGTGCACAGGAAAGAGGAACTGAATGCAACGTAAGATCAGCAAATGGAATTTATTTTTTTTAAAACCATATTCCAGTTAAGTGATCCCACCCCATCAACACGAGCTTTTCTCATGAAGCCTTTTGTCCTCCTCATTACTTTGCCGCATGATTGGAAAATGGTGGTTTGCTGCCGGACTAATTTCGCCAGCCAGTGCGAACACAGATCCGGCACTGTTAGCCAGGCCTGTCCTACAGGGACACCCACGACAATTGTAGGTGGTTATACGGACCTGTCAGGGGGGAAAATGTGCTGTTAATTAACTCCTTGCACCAAGAATATATCAGCCTGAAATAAACGCTCGACATGGGACAGCCGTGCTGCTGTACGCCATGGCAATTCTCTCAGCCTCTCAAATATTCCTAAACTGATGCAGTGATGCACCAGCATCTAGATCCTCTGGCCGATGTCTGTCTCTCAGAAAGTTAAAACGGGCTGCCATCTGTCACGCCGCCCTGGCTGAGATGGGCACCGTCTGGGATGCCGACTGATCCGATCCCAGTCCGCGAATTATTTGTTCACTGAATCGACTGTTCATGGTTTTTTATTTTGCTCGATCTGCATTAAATTGATTTTTTTTTTGTGTGTGTGTGTGAGTGTGTGTCTGTGGCTTGAATGAACAGAAGGGCTGGATGTCATCTTTTGGGAAGCATTATCACAGCTTCATTTTTTCTCTCTCTCTCTTTCATTATTCAGTGAGAGAAAGTATGAAAGAAAAGTATGCAAATATAATCTGTTATGTTGTAAGGCACAGATTTGCATAAAGGGAGCTGCAAGGGTGTGTGTTGGGGTCGCTCTTCTAACAAATGGTGTTTTTGTTTAGGGATTTACAGGCTGAAATAGGAGTGCCTTTATATATATAAATAAACAACACTTAATACTGTAGCAAATGAAATAAAAGCAAAATGGATATTAAGGACCTTCTTATATTTTGAATGTAGCCTTGAGGAATAGTTCTCCAGGCTTCTCAGAGACCCGTTTTGGCTTTCCATCTTTGGCATGCTTTTCTCTCTCAGTCCCTGAACCCGCACAGTTTCAGAGGAACGATTTTTGTTTCTTGAGTCACACAGTTACCTATGAATCATCCATGAACCAGTGAGATACAGGTACAGATGATGACAGATGATGAGGCGGTGATTATTAGTATACTGTTGGGAAATGACGAGAAGGGAAATGAGGTTGCTGCTCACATTGTTGTTACATAAATAAGCACTTTTAGGCATCTTGCAGCCGAAACATTCGTTCCCATTTCTTTCAGTGAATCTACATCATTTAATTTCATGTGATGGAACGAGGGGTGGATCAAGACCTTTGCACAGTACTGCACATCTAATAATAATAATAATAATAATAATAATAAAGTCTAATAATTAATAATAGGAATTTAATCTTCATAGTAGTTGTGGTGCAAAGGTAAAAGCTCTAGAAGGTCAGGGGTTCAATCCAGGCGAGCCCTTGAGCATCTGATCCAGGAATAGCGCGACATTGTGAGCAAGCGTTCTTACAAGCCGGGATTTGCTGGGACAAGGATTTCACCATGCTGTAATGTGTGTGTGTGTGTGTGTGTGTGTGTGTGTGTGTGACTAATAAAGCCTGCTTCTGTGAGGCAACGTGTGTGTACTTTGGCTTTGGAGGCAGAAAATGAGTGCGCTTTTACAACTAGACAGCTGCTTTGTTTAGCTAAACTAAGTGAAGTGTGAAATGCGTTTCCTTCTGTGTATTGGGTTTTGTAAAGTCATAAATAAAAACAAAAAACATGAAAATATCCCAAAAACAATTGCGTAAAATTTCCTTTTTTTCCCGCCTCATGCTTTCATACAGAAGTACATGCACATACAGTACTGTTTCACATGATTATGTTTATACACAACTTTCATGTCCGTTACAGAATCCCTGTTTAGTGTACAGGTAATAAAGGCAGTTTTCATGAATTAAATGTAATTGTACGATCATTTTGTAAAATCTCAGCTTTTATTCTAAATGTTTGTTTCATTCAGGTTGATGAGTTCTTGAATCCACTGTCATGTTGCACTAATAGAAACTGAAATAGATTGTGTTCCATTTAAGCTTGAGCTTCTCTGGGTTTCTCTAGGAATGCATTAGAGAAACTTTTTCCATATATATAAAACAGATTGAAGCGTTTAAACTCTGGAACGTGCAGGGCGAATTTATGATATCTGAGTTATTTCTACTTAACAAGAGAGAAAATCAATGTACAGTACAAAGACTCAAGCGCTACTGTACAGCTGACTCCCAGATGTCCAACTCATACCTGCTTGTTTTTTGTTTGCATAACATTTCTTTGACTTTAGTCGATTTGCATGGTTTCTACTACAGAAAAGAATGCCAAGATGCACTACACCGTATATAAGGAGGAGTTTTTTTATTTTATTTTATCTTATTTATGTAGACCTTCATGTCCACCATGAGCTGAGCTGTTGTTCAACACATTTTGGTTTGCTGGAGGTTCGATATATTGGCATGGCACCTTCTTCAGATTGCAGTTTATAATGAATGTAGGGATTTATTTATTTTTTTTTACAGGAAAGTCACTTGTAAATAGGGTTTATGTAAAACAAAAGGAAAGGAAGAAACACACCACAACAGCACACTTTAAAAATTCTATTAATTAATTCAGCAAAAGTTTAGTCCGCTTTGATCATAGAATGTTTTCATTTAGCATGAGCTACTTTCACTTAGATTAAAGCCTTCAGTCAAATCGAGAATTGTCTTGTTTAAGATAATAAATAATAAAACAAACATAAAATAAATAAATAAATAAATAAATAATAAACTTTTCCATAATCCGACACCATAGCGACTAGGGCTGCAAATTCAGTTATCAATTACATGGTGACATTGTTGCACATGCTTTTTGCTCTAACGTTGACATGCAGACATTCCCATCCATCCATCTAGGAACCTCTGTTGTCCAGTTAGGGACCGTGGAAGCCAATAGGGACCATTGTACCTACCGAAAATTGAATGTTGATCAGCTTAGGAGCCCTCTGGTTAACATTCACACACCATGGCCAATTTAAAAATGCCAAACTGCTTAAACCGCATGTTTTTGGAGGAGATAGCAGATATTACTCCTTACGTTACTCAATGTTGCACTTTCACGAACATAGACCTCCAATGTTTGGGAGCATTTCACTCGTAGCTCAACAAAAACAGCTGTTAGGAAACATCAGATAAGAAAGGCTGTATGGTGGTGTGGGGTGGTTAAGTGCTGCTTTGTGAAGGGATTGAGAGTCAGTAAGTAGGTAGGTAGGAAAGAACATGCCCCCGAGGGGAATGTGCCTAATTAGTGTTTGTGTGTCGCTGTGAACCAGGTGTTTATTTCTAGTTGTGCCACTTTAAGTGAATTACACAACATGTGCACACACCTTGTTGCTGGATTCTGAGCTCTTCTTCACTCTCTCTCTCTCTCTCTTCTGCTTTGCTCTTCCCGTTATTATTTCGCAGGCTCGCAGAACCACACGGTCACTAATCATCCACGTTCTCCTCAGGTGTGTGGCCTTTCCCACATACCTGACTATGGCTCCCATCACTTGCTCCCCACCGTCACAGGCTCCATCACAGTTTTCTTTCAGCTTTACTCTCATAATTATACCCAAATATACATAAATACAGATTCATAAGATCATGTGTTTTTATGCTTGTTACATTTTTGAGACAACATTCCCATACACAGTGTAAATGTAATGCCAACTTCGGTTCTACACAACATGCACAGTACCATGCCTATAGCCTCCTCCGTTTAGTTACTTAAACTAGTAATTAAAGGATGCTGCGTTGCCGCACTGATCAGTTTGAACCGTTTGAGTTTTAAGGGTTAATAAATGTTCCTGGGTTTTTAAAAGAAGAGCTCGTCCAACATGCGAAACTGTGTACAACCATCCTTCTTATTCTTTATACGGCAGCTGGCATACATTGCATTTACTGCCTTTTAGTACACCGCTCTTGCGGTAGCAGAATAATCATTTACAGGAACGGTAGCGTGAGAGGGAACCTGGATAGATTTTTAAAAAGGGTGGCTGATATAGGGTACTTGGGCGGCCGTGCTGTAATTCACAATCAGATTTCCTCGCATACACATTTCAAACTCATTTCTCTTGATTCTGTAAAGCTGCTTTGCGACAATGACGATCGTAAAAAGCACTGTATAAATAAATGAATGAAATGGAAATTGAGGTTAAATAGTCGGTTATTCAATTCAACAATTGACAGATTACTCAGTATTGAAAGGACAATTTATTACAGTTTAATTGATTTGTTTCACACTAATTCAGGAATGTCATACAGTAGGCACACTCCATGCCTTATTTAAGGTTTCTGGTTTCTTTTTTACTTAGTGACCTGATGAATCAGTGACTGTTTAAGTTTTTCTATTCTCCGAAGACAATTAGGCCAACAACCAAAAATGATAACACACTTCAATCCCGATACTGATACTGATACTGCGCTGCTGAATCAAATCGCTTGCTGCGCCAGCAATGATCTTCTTCAACATTAAACCATACAAACAAGTCTTTTTTCAATTTCTTATTATTCAGCTTAACTGGGTAGCATTATTTTATTATGTTGAATTAGAAACAACTTTCAACTTGAAACTTCAACATAGAAACTTTTCACTAGCAACCAAATATTGAAGCTCTGCAGTGCACTTTCCCACTGGGATAATGAGTTCACAACATGGAGCTTTGGAGGCAATCCCCTTAAAAGTTTCAATAACTACTCGCGTAGTTACAGTATTTAAAACTTTTATACTATGTTTCGTAACCAGAATTAGGATATACACAGTATTGGATTGTAGCAGATGACCCGTGGGATTGATTTTTCTTTTCCCTTAACACTGTATTCACTTAACAATCTCAGTCAAACAAACCAGATTTGAAGTGAAAGTTCTTATCAAAGTTAATAGTATAAACAAAAGTTAAGCCAGCTTTTAGAAAACCCTGAGCGTAAGAAGTGTTTCACAAGGGTTTCATGCTTGATCATGGTCTCCTGAAATGAAATGACATTGTTTCAGCCTCACCATTTAGGTCAGGATGTTGAGGCGTCATCGTTCAACTCAGATATTTTGTGATTTTAGCTAGTCCAAAAATAGCAAAGTTTCCTGGGAGTAGTCAACCGTTTACAATCCACAAGCTGGTAGTGAAAAAGAAAGCTGTCATCAATCACATCGTCATTTTAAGCTGAAAAGATAAGAGCAGGTAGTTCTGGTTCTGGTTCTAGTTCTATTTATGCTACTTTTGTAAAGTTAGAAACATGCTAGGAGTTTTAGGTCAAATCAAGCAACTTAATCAATCTTTTGTTGAGAATTGTTGTATCAGAATAGAGTCACACCCAAACCCCAGTACTGGATGCATTGCCCGTCCCAAGTCTTGATAAAATGGGAGGGTTACAGCAGAAAAGGCATTCGGCATAAAAGCCTGTGCCAAGTTGTATGTGTATCAAACTGAAAACCGCAACGCTCAAAAATCTAATCAAATCAAATCAAACCAAGACAGCGTTATTGTTTACAACAGATTATCATAGCCAAAGGGTTTTTTACATCCTACGCACTGAGAAATGGAGGCTGATCTTTAGCAAAACTCTGTACGTTGTTTTTTGGATTTCCATATTTGTTTTTGTTCTTAAGTTCAAAGTTCAGTTTTAGGCACCAGGAAATGGAATGGTATCCAAACATCCAGATGTGAGCTCTGTGGTGGGACAGAGTGACACGAGGGGTGACTCTCTCACCTCTTGGTGCCTCAAATTGAAAAACAGGAAGAGCGCTGACAAAAGACTTTTCACATTTCATGTGAAAAATGTCCTCTCATAACCTCTGTATGTGGCCATTGGCAGAAAGATCCAACACAGTGTTTTTCATGGTGTGTCGGGTTGGGCAAACAAAGACTGGACTGCCAGACGATCACTGGTCGTGCTTCAGAGGTTCGATAATTAAAGCCCAGAAGATTCGAGACCCACCTGTCAGGGACGTAATCGGTACCAAATGAATAGTGCTGCTAATTCTGTTTTAATGTAGCTTCTAATTAGGTTCTCTCTCCAACCATCTGTGGAATGCATGTTTTTCCTCTCTACTACGTGTTTTCAAACAGCTGTACTCCTATTTGCTCCATTAGATTTTACAGCTGTATGTTTGACACCTGTGTAAGCAGGAGATTTGTGCTGCTAAGGTAACGTGTCATGTTTTTACTTCTAGACTCAGATGGTTGGATTAGGATTTATGATTGAGTAGAGATGATGAAGGTGATGGATAGTTTAAGAAAGTCATAGTTATCTAGGTAGAAGTTTTGCATAGTAAGGTAGACAGGTACATACTGCAGGTAGACAGGTGGATGGATGGATGGATGGTTGGAAAGGTCAGCAGAGGGATGGATGGATGGATAGGTAGACATGTGAATGGATGGATGTATGGATGTATGGGTGGATAAGTAGTCATGTGGGTGAATGTATGGATGGATGGATGGATAGTTTGGTAGACATGTGGATGGACTGATTGTTGGTTGGATGACCCTGTCTTTTCTGC
Source organism: Clarias gariepinus (assembly GCF_024256425.1). Lineage (NCBI taxonomy): Eukaryota > Metazoa > Chordata > Actinopteri > Siluriformes > Clariidae > Clarias > Clarias gariepinus. The sequence goes on along the minus strand of NC_071126.1, from coordinate 15,587,150 downwards.
ACTGTACCAGATGAACATGGGGATGTTTGCAGTACCCTTTAGTGGCAGCTCAGGCGTCCAGCCAACAAAGCTGCATGTATTTATGTTAAAAGATATGAGATAGAAATTATACAAAAAAGGCAGAACTCTAATTGGGTTGTTTATTGCTTTCAGTGTGTATAATTAGCACCTTAACCACCTCAATCTATCTTGTACTCATCTTATTTTCTTTTTTAGAGCAACATTCAAATCTTTTTTATTGTCTTAGCACTTTCACCCACACTTAGACTTTTAGAGTGTTGTTTAGTTCCAGCTTTCTTGAAAGCCAGTAAAGTTGTAGAATGTAGAAAAGATTATTAAAATGTTGCTTGCCATTAACTCATAAAACTTTGATATTATTTGTCTACATGGCTTAAAGGCTAAGCATTTACATACTAAACTATAAATTCATTGTCAGAGGCTGAAGCCAACAAATCCTCAGTAGACACATGTTCAAATCTATTTATCAAGCCAAAAGACTAAACAGAAATCAAATAACCTTGTTCCTTCTGATGTTAGTTTATAGTCGTTTAATTCCTTTTTAATTCCTTTTAAATTATAATTATCATTAATTATCATTATGCTATTTACTGAACGTGATTACACTGTTGGATTCAGTGTAAACATTTACTATTATTTGTATTAGTATTATTATTGCAGTCATCATGATGGATGGTGTTACTACAGCAATGCCTATATTTGCAATATTGTGAATGATTCTGCTTACACAAAGCTATAGGTGACACATAATGTTCTCTACAGCCCACTGATTTGTTTTTTTTTCCCCCTTGCTTTACCCTGTGAGCAGGATTTTCATTCCACAAATGAGTCTTCGGATCGTAAAGCTCTTTACGGCTCTTATCAGGTGTTATCACCAGGCTGGACCGGTTAAAACCCTGGTTTTTACAGAGTTCACAGCTTTCTCACTGTGATGGTTTTCTGCGTTCGCAGGCAGTCTGAGGGGCGCGACAATCGTGGATGCTCTGGACACCCTTTACATCATGGAGATGTACGACGAGTTTGAGGCCGCCACCGAGTGGGTGGAGAAGAATCTGGACTTTAACATGGTAAGATGCTACTCATGTCTTCTAACCTGACGTTCACACTGGCAGGCAAAGCGTGAGCGTTGCTTTCCTATGTGTGTATGTGTGTGTGTGAGTGACGAGAAGCTGTGATTTCAGCCACAGCACTGCAATCAACATGGAGATTGAGATTCTCGTTTATATGCAAATCCGTTGTGATGCGACTCCTAAGGATTGGCTTAAACGATTCCTCTGACCAATCCGGTAGCTCAAAGGGTAAACAGCTCGAACTTTAAAACACACATCACAGCTTTTAAGACCACATCTATCTTTCACAAAGTACTTGCAGAATGTATTTTTCTACTTTGTACCGCCACCTACTGGGCTGGAGTGTGGAGCTGAAGATTGATAGATTGAAAAGATTATATCTTTGTTCGAGACATTTAAACAGGCAACAACATGAGTTACTAGCAAAAGTTCTGGCTGGGCGTGGCATCATGTATTACTCATACGTTTATTTAAGTAAATTAGTGTTAGAAACATTTCAGTATGAAGCCACACCCATGCTTTCATATTAGACACCATCATTTAGACTGCTAACCTTTTCATTTAACAATAATAATAATAATAATAATAATAATAATTATTATTATTACAAATGTTTATCCTCTTGTATCTGCATTTTGTAGTAAATCTATACCCTTTATTTAACTTCCAGTGTCTTGTGAAACTCTTATGATGGGATACTTGGGTTATTATTATTGTTGTTGTTGTTGTTGTTTTGCTTTTAATACTACTACTACTACTAATAATAACAGTAATAATAATCATAAAAACAACAATAATAGTAGTAGTAATGCAACTTAATGCATTATAATTAAACAAGATCACATCAGTTCAGTGCTGATATTCAGTACAACAGCACAACCTCGGGTGTGATATATAATAATGCATTATAATTGCATTATATTTCATCCAACAGTTCCACAAACGCCATTTATTATAAACAGATTATGATTTGTTTCTTTATTTTGCTTCTTCCAAGGAACGCATATCCTACTGCGGCTGGTGGAACTAACGGCTGGTGGAACTAACTAACCGCGACTGACAGTTCGTTTAATTAACAGGGGAGAAAATTGTTTTAAAATCTATGTTCTCTGTAAAACAGTCTGGAGAAACTCATAAGATTTACTTTATTTTCCACTTATTTGACTTCAGAATATCAGCTACGTCAACTTCCAGAGTTGCAGAGTTGAATTCCAAACTGGATTGAATGGATTGAGTGCTACAGTATGTAGAGCTTAGTTCAATCCTTTGTTCCACACAAGTACCACTATTGATCACGGATTTGGGATTCAGTCTTGTGTTAGAAGCCTGTGCGATTCGTACGTCGTGAGAAACACGGACAGTTCAGAAGCAAGTACGAGCAACTTAGACGCAATTACTAAAGTAGACAGATTGTTGTTGAAGATGACATAACCATATCAGAACCTGCTTCCCTGACTGGTTTTGAATGTGGGTTTTGGCAAGCAGCTGCTCTCCCCTCTATCCAATACTGAAGACCGCACAGACCTACTCTCACCCACGACCGACTGCTAACATCTATGCATTAAAATGTTCGCTCATTTTTTGTTTTTTTTGTTTTGTCTTGGTCTATCCAGGGGTCGGCAACCCCCGGCTCCAGAGCCGCACGTGACTCTTTTATCCCTCTGCTGTGGCTCGCTGTGGCTTTGGAAAATAAATCATCAGTATTTAATTTAAATGTATTTTATTTTAGTTAGTTTTTTTGTTTGTAATTCTAAACTGATGTTTATGGTGATCTTGTAAACGTGTTACATTTTGTGTATCGCTTACAATATGCGTCTCAATCGGCGATATGCGACACCCGCGGGCACACGGTTTGTTGAGCTTTCTGACCCCAGGTTTAATTCAGGTTGACCGCTGACTGCACGCTCCAGTACACGTGATAAAAGGACGACGGTACACAAGAGCAGACGGCATTGTTGGTTTGCTGCAGGTGGATAATTTAAGTCCGTCTTTTTATTTCATAAATATGAGGAGGACTCAAATAAACATAGGGTGTATTATATTAGAAAGTAACCTTCAACCCAGAGAGTTTTTGTTACTCTGTTCGTTTTCTCCTTGATTTTAGAAATGCAACACACTATAGTTTTGTTATACATTACATAAAGGTGAAAAAGTATATATGTCCTTATTTTAGATGTGGAACACCTGTGACACAGAGTGATAAATATTAAACGTCCCAGTGCTTTTACTGTCTATAATCACCACTAGTGGAATGACTCTCATCCAATCAGATTACGGGGTCGGAACTAATTGTTCTATTATGAATTATATTGGAACTTGTTGTCTTGCAAAAAAAGCAAAATAGCTAACTTCAACTTTTCTAATGTGGTTAAATTAAACATAAAATAAAAAAAAATTCCCTGAGCACTTGCTGCTTATTTATAGCTCACATCTAAACTGTAAGCAAAAAAAAAAAAAAAAAAAAAAACATTTCTAACAAAGTCCTGATTGTTCACTGGAACTGGAAGGGTGACTTAACCTGAAACTCAACATTAATCCATCATGTGCATCCAGAGTGTTAAGATTACGGTGCTGCTGCATTCCTGCTGCGCACCGGATGTCTGATCATTCTTGCGGCATTGCGAGAAAGAGGCACCTTTCACCATCCGCCAATGTCTCTCTCCAATCAGCTTTGATGATCAGCTAAACCTTCCGCTCTTTAGTTGTTAAAATCTTCAAGATGGTTGTTTTTCCAAAAACTTCCATTCAGTTGTTTAGCCTCAAGGTCTGATTCTTGAAACGACTTGAAAGGTTACAGTCAACGTTAAGGGCGAAACAGCTGGATTGGTTATCCGTCACCTTTAAGTCTAAGGAAGAGGGAAAAATAGATGAGCTTTGCTTCTTGCTACGGCTCAGTCTAAAGTTTTAAAGTGCCTAAATTCTGCACTGATGTCTGATGAGTCTTGGCAAATCAGCAAAAGCAAAGCTCGGATCAAACCTTTTTAAAAGAGTACTGAAAAAAAGTTTCTGCTCTGTGATGCGCAAGAAAGTTGCCATGGCAACAGCACTCACGAAACGACAAACACTTAATAAAAAAAAAAAAAAAAGATTATTTATTGATTAATTTCATTTCCATTCCATTGAAGCGAAAGTCCACAGAACAAGAGGTGTCTAAGAAAGAGCTCCTTACTTCTCCATGTTCTTTATCCTCTCACATCGACTCCGAGACTCCTTAAAGTCTCTTTCTATGAGAAAGCAACAAAGCTGTTGCACTGTGCGCGCTTGTACAAAGAGCATTAACAAACTTTTTAATTGAAAGGCTTTTGGCTTCTACCCTCCAGCAATTCTCACAATAAAAGTGACACAAGTCTCGTGGGATTCCATCATTAATATTCAAGTCTCCAAAAGGCTAGACATTTAGGTTTTGATGTCTAAAAATGTCTGAAGCATGTTTTTTTTTTGTTTTTTTTTGCAAATTAATCTTAACTCTTGGTAACAGCGAGTTCGGTCTGTGCTGCTGAGGGTCAGCGTGTCTGAGAGTGCGTTGGAGAAACTAACCGGCCAGAACACCTGTGTGAAAAAGTGAATTTTCAAATAGTGTCATATGATGACATCATTTTTCTATAATACTTAATGCTTCTTTTCTTAAAAAAAAATATGCATTTATGGTTATATTAGATATGGTATCAGATGAATAAAAAAAACATATTTGCTAGATACAGTTTTATGCCTTTTTATGTAGTGTCCGTAACTTTTTTAAAATTCAAATCTTTCAATGATATTCATTGTCATTCAGATGAAACTTGGGCAATTTAGATTTCACATGAAAAGACATAAACCTGAACCTGGACACATGAATTTGACATGGTTACGGATACTACAGATTTTTTTTTCCCTGCTTTTTAAGGTTTTACTAAAAAACTATGAAACAATTTTTACAGGTCATATGCTTATACAAGCTTAGACAAATGTTAGTATCAATGAAATATGAATATGAGTAATTTGTGTTTTAAATGTACATTTAGGAGACGCTCTTATCCAGAGCGACTTACATTTTTATCTCATTACACATCTGAGCAGTTGAGGGTTGAGGGCCTTGCTCAAGGGCCCAACAGTGGCAACTTGGTGGTTGAACCTGTGATCTTCCGAACCGTAGTCCAATGCCTTAACCACTGAGCTACCCCTGGCCCAAAACTTTACTTCCCTGACCGGGAATCGAACCCAGGCTGCGGCGGTGAGAGCGCTGAATCCTAGCCACTAGACCACCAGGGTCTAATGATTGTTGTTTGAAGCGAGACAGTATAACGTATAAAGCATTTTTATGGCAAAACATCTCTCCAAAACGGCCAAAACAGCTTAAAATTTTTAGGGAAGCAAGTTCGGTCACTTTTATGTTGCGTAAACTTCAGAAGTAGCTTCTTTGGCCACAAATTTCTGCATTAAATGTATAACATAAAAATAATTTTAAATCAGCACTTGTTTTGTCTAAAAGTAAATCTGATTGAAGTTTTTTTTTTTTTTTTGTCGGGTAATGAAATGAAAATATATAGAAATGTCATCTTGGTTTGAAAGGCATTTTGAAAGAAAAATAATTTCCGTTCACCTTTCAGACGCTCCAATTACCTGCTGCATTAAACACAATCAGATGGTGTCGCTTATATCTTCTTTTGTTTCTAGTCGTGAATACAGGAGGGTTTTTAAAGCTTCCCAAAGGTTTTTTTTTTTTTTTTTTTTTTTTTTGCCGTGGTGGTGGCGAGGGGGAGGCGGCGACAGACCCAGGCTGGACTTTCAGCGCGATACTAGTCAGACGGAGCATTTATTTCAGCAGCGTGAGTGAGAGTGAGCTGTCATTCAGTGCCATGGTGCTGTGCGGTTCCTTTGAAAAGCAGAAGAAGGAACAAAAGCCGCGGGTGAATGGGGGGACTGAAATGCAGTGTTACCGCTGTAATGAGCGACTGGACACACAACCTGAGAGAGATAACCTTTCCGAGCTACGGCACAGACACATGTTCCCCTGCCAGCAGACTGAACCTGATTACAAAAGGATATAAATAGGAAACTCAATATGTTTTTTTTTTTTTCCTAAAGGCTTTGTGATGAGAAAAGAGCCTCATAAATAAAGTGAACATGCGAAGGCGGTTGATGTTCTTGCGAGTGCAGCTTTTATGCGTGTTAGAGTAAGCTTCTAGCAGCCTCGATTTTCAGACAGGTGTTTGCGTGCATGTGTGTGTGTGTGTGTGTGTGTGCGTGGGTTGTTTTTCTTCTTCTTTTTTTTTTACACAGGGAGTTTTGATTAGTTTTCGCATTGATATTCAGGTACCGCGGTGGCGCAGCTGCACAGCTAAATAAATAATCACGTCATTGCCGAGTCCACCGGAGCTCCGTCATGGTGCATTAGCCACATTTGGATTCCCTGCTTCTTCCCTGCTGACCTTGTGCACTCTAATACATCATACACAGGTTCCCTGCATGTCGACGGCTTAAGAAAGTCGGACGTTTTTTAATTAAAGAACAATACACTCCGGGGCATGCGCCTGTAGAGAAATAATCAATGGCACGGTGGCGATAATGGTCTGAAGGTGATTATATTCTTTTAGCAGCATGCTCTTGTTGTGTTTCGTTCCTTTTATACCACAGCGATGCGATTGTGTATTTTTGTTATAGGCAGTGTTGGGGGACGTTACTTTTTAAAGTAACTTTTTGCATTACAAAATTAAAAGTAATCAGTTACATTACAGCGTTACTTTCTGATAAAAGTAACTAGTTCGAGTACTTTTCCGTTGCAGAAAATGAAAACTCCTTTGTGATTCTTCATGCATGTTGTTTTAGTCAAGACCTTTATAATTATTCTACCATCATCACTCAGCAAAGTTTGGACTATAATCTGTTAACTACTAATACCCCTATCTTACATACGCGGCCTCGCGCGGTGGTTGTAAGTACGGTTCATCATGATTTACCGCGAGTTTTGACGCTGTGATTAGATTTCCATCTCTCCGCGCGTCGGTCCTCACATAGTCAAACCGCATAAGTGAGATAGGGGTATAACAACGGGGGGGTAATGGGGGCGGGGCTTGTAGGATGACGGATTGGGAATCACTGCTGTCTGGCTCACGGATTATATAAACTGTCCAAATAACGGATTACATTTTTGAAAAATTAACTAAAGCGTTAGATTACTCGTTACATCAAAAAAGTAATCCAAGTACTCTAACATTACTTACTTTGTAACGCGTTACACACAACACTGGTTATAGACTGGCACGTGATATTTTCACGCAGTCATTTAAAAATAGGCCTGGGATGGAAAGCAATTTGGGTGAGATTTGGTTCAGCTTAAACATAAGGAAGCAGCTGATCACACGAGTAAAGGAAATACTAGGGGTGTTCGAGTGAAACTGGGACTCATCATAAATGAATGCTTGAAACCGATTAACGTTTACAGAAGTATTCATGCACAGTACGGTGATGAGACTCGTGGCCGCAGTAAAACATTTGAACGGTAAAAATGTTCCACATTCAATAAAAGCTAGGACCAGCCTAGGAGGCTCAGCGCCCACCGCAGTCATTCCTGTAAGTTCTTTCCCTTAGGACTGTTCTGTTTTTGTGCATTATTAAAAAAAAGTCCCGGTTTGACTTGAACACCCCTTATGATTGTGTAAATGAGAATTTTCTTAGTGTTAGTCTCATTATACAGTAGAGTGCAATATCCAGCCCCATTGTCATTAGTCTGTGGATGCATTGAAATTTTGGCTGCTGAAGCGAAAGCGGGTGTTGTTTTTCACCCCAGTGTGAAATTTCAGATAATTTCAGATTTGTATTTGCTTGGGAATCAACCTCTCAAAAAATCACTAGCAGAGAAAGAGAGAGAAAGAGAGAGACAAACCATATCAAGGCTATGTGTTATTACACTAAGTGTGTGTGTGTGCGTGTGCGTGTGCGTGTGTGTTTCGGGTTTGCTCATGCACACAAAAAAAAACAATTAAAAAAAAAAAGCCAGAGTAATTAACCATGTAATGACATCCCTGTGTAACATTTCATCATTCTTCTTCAAATTATTTTCAAAGTTATCTACGTAAATAAGTTTTGTTACTCTTTCTGAGCGTCTCGCGTGAACCTCACCCGAAGAGAGCGTGATTTATTCATTTCGTTTTCTTCACTTGAGTACCTTGTGCATGCACATGCTGTCTGTTTTTTAGTTCCCTCTCTTGTTTTACCAATTGGGTACACAATATAGGAAATAGAACAAACAAACTAGGGGGGGATCAGATTTAAGGGTTAACCAGTGAACTAGCTATTGATTTCCAGATTGAGTATTAAGTTGATATGTGTAAAGAAAAAAAATAAAATAAATGAATAATAATAATATTAGCACTGTCGCCTTGCACCTCCAGGTCCTGAGTTCGATTCCCACCTCAGGGTCTGTGTGCATGGTGTTTGCATGTTCTCCCCGTGCTTGGTGGGTTTCCTCAGGGTTCTCCGGTTTCCTCCTACAGTCCAAAAACATGCAGATTAGGCTAGTGCGTGTGAATGTTGATCGACGGCTCTACCACGGTCGTACAATTGGGAATCAATACAAGGACTACTATTGACCTTCACAGTCCATAGTTGGACTACGGAATAAGTATAATAATAATAATAATAATAATAATGATAATAATTATAGTAGCTGATAGTTAGTCATGACGGAAGTCATATCTCACAACCTGTATATGGGAGGGATGTTTGTAAATGTTTAGCTTCACTTTTGCACATCTGCAACATATGTTCCTGCAGGTTTCCTGCCCTTAAGCCACTAACAACAGGAAATATTAACCCGCAGGTGTCTTATGGTGGCACTTCTGCTTTGTCAACACCATGATTTGATCAGTTATGCTCGGCAGGTCACTGTTGGTATGTAAAACACAACGGGCAGGAAAGCTTCACTGCCCATTACAGCTGCGGAATACATATCCGCAACATCTGTAATTTTTAAAGCGTTTGAGCGAACAGGTGCTTCTGTCGTTCCAGGCAATGCTGAAGCTCATCGTTAAACCCCCATGTGTTCTGAAGTGACCTGGGATAACCTCTATGTAGTGTCATGCTCTCTGCAGAGCTGCTGGCACTGCCATGAAAAAATTGTTTTGTACAAACATTGTTCGGTTTTATTTGTTTTCGCCAGCGAGAGTCCTTTCAGAGAACCTGAAAGTCATAACTACTTTACAATGCATTCAGGAGGTCTTTTGTACGTTTGTAATGTGGATCAAGTGTATAAGGTGGAACTGTATATAGCTACAACTTACAGCTTTAGTGAAACAAAGACCAGAGATTCTCATTTGAGTTATGTGGTTTACTTTAAGGAAATGGAAACAAATGTTTTACCGCAACTAAAGGCCTAAAGGTAGAATTAAGTAATTGGTTGTTTATGTAACAACCTCAGCAGCAACCTCATATCCCCACCCGTCTGTTCCGCCGACTCAGCATTCAGCATCACCAGTGTACTAATCACCTGTCAGCAGATTATGATATGCGATGCGGTTATGGGAGGCCATAAGGGTCAAATTTGGTCATTTGATTAAGTTGCATAATATATACAATATACAATATAATAATATAATATATAATACACATGTCAACCTGTTAATATTGACAACCCTAGTATGAAACTGTATCAATATATAAAACAAGGGCCAAATTTGTAAAGATTTTTACTTTCATATAAAAATGTTAGAAAAAATGTCATAATTCTATTTATGTGTAAATAATATATATATATAAATTTGAAATATATAAATATATATATAAATTGTGTAAATTTCCAGTGTAAATCTTAGTAAAACTTTTTTTCATTCCTCTTATTCTTTAAACAATTACATAAGCATGCCTAAGTGTTTTTGTTTTTATACGTTTTTCTTTTCTTGCTGTTGGAGAACCATTAAAGGTACAATAGTGATTTATTTATACTTCTCTTCAGGAATACAGAACCTTTAAGACGCCTTAGAGTTAGCCGAGGTTAATAAGACTTCAAGGTTTTAGCTTGAAAACAGGACGTATCTTGCTGTTCACCGTTTCTAGCCGACGCGATGTAGCGGATTTGGTCTGCGATAGCATCGTTGTGACAAATCGTTCCGCGCGGATCGGCCTTCTCGGATCGTTTCTCCTTTTCTTTCCCAAATTCGCAGGATATTCGCGCTACGTGATTGCTCTCGCAGCACCGCCCATTAATCTTGTTTATTGTTTTAACTTCAAAAGTGCAGCTTTTCCCATTGTTAAAAGAAGTTCAGAAAGCGTGTTGCTTTGTGTAATGTTTCCCCATAAATATTCTTTAGGTTTCTTTTCCCCGGGTCGTTATTTAGGCTTCGCTCCAAAGGATGGCATTGAGAAAAATGGTAGGTGTAGTGGGAGGAATAATGCTCTCCTCTAGCAGGGCATTTTTCTTCGAGTAGCGTATTCTCTCGAGCCTCCACTCCGTAACTCGGTGCTCATTGTGAGTTTGGCATTGCTGCTGTTTTTGTTTTGTTTTGCTTTTTTTTTTTTTTTTTTTCTTTCTATTTCAGCCAGTGATGATGCTTTTACAGGTCCTAAGGAAAGATCTTGGCTTGGATACAGCTTTGTGCTGCAAGCTTGTTTGTGTATGCGGTCTCTCCCACAGGAGCTCAGTCTGTTTCTTTTTGTACTTGAGAAACACCATGTTTAAACCTAACACACACACACACACACACTTATCTTGTTGTCAGCTCCAGTTGGTAGTGACTCAGTCACTGTATTTCCATATAAGCACACATAATCACCTCTCTCTCTTTCTCTTTTTTTTTTATTCCCTGCAGAACGCAGAAATCTCCGTCTTTGAAGTGAACATCCGCTTCGTCGGAGGACTTCTCTCGGCCTATTATCTTTCCGGCAAAGAGGTACGTAGATGCATGCACCAGATATACAATCCACAGAGCACGATCGAACCCTTAGCATTGATTGGTAAAGAAGTTAATAAATAGAGCGAAGTTTGTAATCCCCCGCACCGTGGCAGTGAAAGCCGGGACGCCGGTTCTCTGCGGCTTGTGTGGCACTGTCTGTTAATCAGTGGGTGACATTTAAAATTGGCAGGGCACAATACGCCTCTCAGACGAGCCTCAGAGGCCGGCGGTCCGGCTGCATGCCCAGACGACGAGCCAAGCTAAACAAGAAGCCGCTCACATACACACTCGCGAAGTCATGCACACGCGCATACACTCTGCAGCACTCCGCCCTCTCAGTTTTGGCATGTTCCACAGCCTATGCACAAACAGAGCTCTGTTTCAGTGCTGGTCAATTCAATTAAAGCCAGAAAAAAAAGTGAAGGCTTGTCTTTGACTTGAGCACTTGGGCAAACACTTGAGTTTGGCTCGCGATAGCTAACAGCAGGACTGATTTTAACAGACTTACTGGAACAAGTAAAGTTTTTTTTTTTTTTTTTTTTTTTTTTTTTAATCCCTTGATTGATTTTACATTTACATTTATAGCACTTGACCCGAATTGGATTGTTCTTCACATCCTAAAGTGGTTTGTTACTTTTATAAACTGTACAGCAGAAATAAGAATCATTATACTATTTAACAGTTTATAGGTTAAGCATATATTCATCACATATATATAGTAGTGCACAGTGAATTTCTTTTTGCATTCTTCGCATAAATCCCAGCCTGATCTGGAGGCTGTGGTCGAAGTGCAGGGTCAGCCATTGTACAGCACCCCTGAAGCAGACAAGGTCTGGCCCTTAGTGGAGCTGGGGCTTGAACGCTGACCTTCTGATCAGAACCTTAACATGTTGAGCCACCACCGCGCCAAAGGTTGTTTCCAATCATTATTTTTTTTGACTGATTTCACCATCCATACAGTAGATACCCTACTCATGGACTGTCCTTCAAACAAATTTGATCCCGCTCCATAGTAGTGGCAGAAATCAGGTTTTTCAATCAGATTCAATTAGACCCTTTATCCTCAGTGAAGGAAAATGTTAATGCTTTAGCATACCAAGACATCTCGTCTTTCTTAAAGACAACACTATGCATCCAACTTTGTGGCAGCAGTTTTGTTCTGTGTGGAAGAACTTGACTGGCCCAAACACAGATCCCTGACCTCACCCTCAGTGAGCACCTTTGGGATGAACTGAAACAGAGATTGCGAGCCAGGCAATCTCGTCCACAATCAGCACCTGATCTCATGAATGCTCTACAGAATTTATGAAACACTCCATATTATGACCAACTCCATATTGAAGTGCAATGTCAATACAGGTTTGGCCAAATAGTTTTTTTTGTCCATATACAGTAGTGTATCTTCTTAAATAACACTTTGCCATATTAACAAAAAAAATTTCATCACCTCATCAGTAGTGTAACCAAATCGTTCTGCCAGAGTATTTTGATTCCCTTTCTTAGACAAAGGGCTTTGAAAGAATTATTTACACACACCTGTGTCCCAGGCATACAGTACAGATACACTAGGGATACCAAACCTGCTTATAATGTGTAAACTTTCTAATGCTGACCCTCAAACTACAAATAAAAAAGAACAAAAAAGAAAAGACGAGCAAAGGACCAGAACAAAATAACAGTAATTATTAAAAATAAATAAAGAAATAAAAAAATAAAGAATAGATATTTTTTTAAATGTTTTATGTTAAACATTTATTATTTAAACATCAAATTCAAATTCAAATTTTTATTTGTCACATACACAGTCATACACAGTACGATATGCAGTGAAATGCTTGTACGACCGCCGGGGACCTTAAAAAGAAAATAAAAACTATATATAAGGAATAAATATTAATAAAAATAAATACGAAAGAAAATAAATTTAACTAGTAAAATAAACAAGCTGTACAAATAAGGGCATAATAAAAATATTACAAAATATAGAAACATAGGAATATAGGGGGGAGGGTGGGAAGTATATATAATTTTTTTTTTTTTAAGTGTTTTAAACATGTTCTTTACATACTGTAGTTTATAGATGACTGATTCGGACACGTCCATAACATGAAAACATTACATCACTCATGTCACTTTATACAATACATCAAAATAAATCATTTTAGGTGGCACGCTGGCTTAGTGATTAGCACAGGATGGAGCGGTATACTAGACGATAAGTGAGTAAAAGGTAGTACAACAAAGCCCAATTTTACACTTTTACACAACTGACCTTGTTTTGTGTTTTTCAGCAGTTAGTTTCGATACGAGCTATTGTTTTATTCTTTAAAATAAAAAAATAATAATTTTCTATAATCATTTTCACAATGCTTTTACTTCAGAACTTTTGTTTTAATATCAATATTACGGTATAAATCTTGATATTGTGGTGCCACTATGTTTAGCAGTTTCTTTTTTCCTGAGTGGCTCTTTAAAAATCTGGCTGCGGTACAACCTCAGTGTCACAAGAACAGCGCCCGTGTGCCCCACAGTCATGGGTTTTTAATTAACTCTTTTAATAATGAGCTAACAGATGAACAGGGCTGAGTGAAGCTATTTGTTTGGGCTTAGCAGGGTGTTGGAACTTAAGGCTTAGAGGAAGAAGATGTTACTGAGTCAGCCAGGATGTCACGAGGGCTTTTTGCCAGATACCGGAGGGGGGAAAAAAGGTACAAGAAGTTTCAATGATGTTTGGTATAAAACCTAGTAAAAATCCAACATTTTGGCTCGTTAGAAAAGATTGACATCTGCCAGCACAATAGAACAATTCTGTTACCTTCAGTTTGGTTGTTTCACCCACAGGGTATAGCGTGCATAAGTAAAAAAAATTATTAAAAAAGAAAACATGGGTTTCCCTCTTTTACAGTATGTGAATGTAGACTGTTCTTGGCCATTCTTATAGCTGAAACATACCATACTCTCCAAAAACCGGTCAAGCTCGAGAGACTAAGGGTGCAGAAAGCGAGGCGGCATTTCCTGCTTGCTGGAACGCTCGAAACCTGATTTATAAGCCTCTTCCTGAATGTCGACATGGTGCCTTCTGCTTCCCGCTGATCAACTATTTGCTGCCAGTATGCCATCAGCTTCTCAGGCTCTGCTGGAGGAAACTAGATGCTTATCTAATGCAGTTCTTGCTATGCGAGAAGCCTGGCATTTCCCTTTTTTTGGACGGATTAGTGATGACGCAGTGATGTAAATATCTGCGGTAAAATCACCCAGAATACATTTGCATACAATGTACATAGAAGTAATTTGTGCTAGTTTGGAGCTAAGTTTACATTTATTGCATTTGACAGACGTCCTTATCCAGAGCGACAGTGGTTTTATTTTCGTTATACATCTGAGAAGTTGAGGGTTAAGGGGCCAACCAGAGGCAGTTTGGTGGTGCTAGGACTTTCCGATTAGCAGTCCAACACTTTAACCAACTCCTTAACCCTGCCTCGTTTGGATTCTCCCTTGGTCACGGTGGATCCGGATCATGGGAACACTGGCGCAAAAACATGTTTATTATGCACAAACACTTTTCATGCATGTTAACACCTAGGAGAAATTTTGAATAGCCAGTCTACCAGCATGGGAGGTGAAAAAAACCTGAACCTTGAGAAATCCAAGTCGGGTGGAGGTCAGAGGGCAAGGTTTGCCCTTGTCGGTCATGTCAAGTTGACCGTGTGTAGCGTTCGTTTTTTGTGACGGCCACTGTGTACTGGATCTCATCTTTCAATAGCCCGCAGTTCACTTTAAATCATCCTTCTCATTCCTCTGAGATCTGACAGCTAATGGGGCTTAAGAGCAGAGACGGCCTGAGAGTGATTTCAGAGCCCTACAGAGCGAGAGATCATGAGTGGGAGTGTGCCTTAAATTGGCTTCAAAGCCTTACAGGACAAAAGAGTGCAAGCGATGGAGTCTGAGAGTGCGGTTTGGTAGGTGACTTAAAAGCCTTGCGGAGTAAAAGACCGATATAAAAGTGAGGACTTTCCATATTCGTGCCTCTCCAGGACACGAGTTCGCCATTCAGGAAGATTTGATGGGGATCGGATTCGAGGGGCAGGCGTTAAGAATGGCATGCTGGGTAATTTCTAAAAATGTGGCTCCACTTAGCCTTAAGCATTGCAAAGCCATCTTGACTCCTTTGTTGGAACTTTCATCAGTCAGTCTATCCAGGTACTGGTGTATTTGCTCTTTCAGACGGTATACTGTCACAATGCACACAAAGATTTAATTATTTTTGTCTAATCACATATAAAACCTTTCATCACACAACGATTATGTTTATTTTCATGCTTCAGAGAAGCATAAGCGTATTTCGACATAACACTTGTTTGTTTCGTTCAACCGAGAGAGTCTAATTAGCCACGCTTTATTAGTAGGAGCAATAACAAATATGCTTACTCGCATGTCAATCAAAGCAACACTATCACACAATCGTAGGTATATATGAGCGTATATATATGTGGAAGAGGGAAGATAGCATTTTCTGCCAGGGTTTTTGGCTCAACTTAGGTGAAGATGATTAACTTCAGATGTCTTGAAGGAAGAAAGTGTTAATCCGGTAGGTAGCATGTGAAAGGGACGAGCTAGCTAATAGGTGAGAATTGCAATTCTATACACTCATTCATTCACTCACTCATCGACAATACTGCTCTACCCCGTAAACAGGGTTGCAGGGGCCTGGAGCCTATCCCAGGAGACCTAGGGCATACACCCTGGACAGAATGCCAATTCATCACAGGGCACACATACACACTCATACGCTCATTCACACAATATGGGCAATTTGGGAACGCCAATCAGCCTACTCTGCATGTCAAACCGGAGCACCTGCAGAAAATCCACCAAGCTTGGGGAGAACAATGTAAACTCCCTGCACACAGACCCCGAACCTGGAAGCACGAAGCAATAATGCGCAGTGGTAAAGTGCTCGCCCTATCATTCGGAGATCGCGAGTTCGATTCCCGGGTGAGCCTGTAACCTCTCGCAGCCGGAGGTCTAGAGAGAGCTGATTGGCCGAGCTCTCTCAGAGGGGAGGGATGAGAGGTACTTAGTGCTGAGAGGTACTTGGTGCTCTCACATTAATCACGGCTCTACAAGCGGGGCGCCTGGAAACTCACGCAAGTGGAAGGATCGGGTAGCGCTGTCCTTCAAAGGTGTTACGACGCCCCCAACGGTGCATAAATGAGCAGTTCGAAAAGATGCGGTCGGCTGGTGTCTTGTGGTTCGGTGGAAACGCGTGATAGTCTTCGGCCATCCCGACCAAGTGGTAGTAGTAGCCAGGATGTGGAAGCCCCCTAGTGACATGGAGGAATTGGACATGACTAAATTAAGGGGAAAATTTGGGAAAACAATCCAAAAAATAAAAAAGATTTAGTTCCTAATGGGGCTTCTTGTACTGAAGTGTTGGAGTTGGCCAGAGCTGTAACACACCTGCCTTAAATGCTTTAATAGGTTTCCTCAACTACACATAAAGTTTCCATTCCTGAGCAGGACGGTTTTATATCCAGGGAGGAAACCAGTGCGTCCAAGTCGTACATTGTTCTGTGTGTGTTGTATGGATAAACCTGCAGCTCATATCATTGTGCTTTAACTTCTCCAGAGGAGTCTGGAACAAAGCCATCTGTGAGTGCAGCACTTTACTCCTCCATGTATCGATCTCTGCAGTGAAATTCATTTTACATGACCGCCGGCCATCCGCTCCACCCAGCACTCTTAGTCTCAGCCTTCCAGCTTCAGGCTTTCACAAGCATGCTGCTTTCCTCATCCTGAAGGCTTCTGGCTGCTCTTGTGGCGTACCTGTACCTGTGAATTTGCTTCCAGGGATGTTTCAGTATAGAAACGTCCCAGTTTCTTCAAATCGTTACAGTGGCCTTAAGATGAATTAGGCTGAGGTTGAGAATGATCTGTACTGTAAATCGTAAATCATTTAGATGGCTAAAGCTTTAAGGCTATAAGTGTTTCAGTCACTATCACCAATGTGTATCTTTGTTTGTTTTGCGTTGTTGTGATGCTTATGTGACTGCTCAAACAATAAGTATAACAAATTCTAACATTCTAAAATAGCGTTTAGCATTGTCGCTTTACACCACCAGGGCTGGAGGTTTGAATCACATATCTGTGTTTTTCTTCTTTGAAACCGCCTTTACCTCCTCCCTCATCTGGTTCTCCTGTTCAAGTCCTGTTAAAAAAAGGAGTATAAAACATAATATAATCAATGAATGGAAGCAAGATACATGTATTATCTTTAATTGCCTTTAAAAAAAAACAACACTTTCTCATGGTGATGAATTTTTCTGCTGTGCTTGATGTCTGCAGCCGTGGCGTTTCTTCACGAGACATTGTCTATGAGCGAGTGAATTAGTGTGTTCATTAGCAACCAGCAGACTGGAGGCTGCTTACTGCTGTTTATTGCTTTCCCTGCGATCCCATGATTAAAAAAACTTGTTTCTTCTGCTTGTTTTTACGGTTATGCGGCGTGGGAGATAAATCATCATCGCCCGGGGTCCACAATCATTTGTTTCTGTCATAGGGAGTATTTAGGCAAGTGGAACAGGTAACCGGTCTATTTACCGTAAACAGATAACTGGAATTTGAAATAAACTGTTTGCTTTGCTAACAACTGCAGGCTGTGAGAGATAAGGCTCTTCTCGTAAAGAAAGGACACCTGTCATGCATTCTGCCTAGTAAGTTTAATCTTAAATGTGACCTCACATAAGAACATCCCCCTCCCCCAGATACTGAAACGGCAAATTTGGTGGAGGAGTGAAATAAAGGGAGTTTAAGATATGAATCAAATGCATTATCTGAACAGTAGTTTAGCTGGAGCATTAACATACACACACACACACACACACACACACACACACACACACACACACACATACACACTTTGGGGAGCGCTGAGATCTCTGCTAAATTAATAATACAGTACATTAATTAAGTATTTTTTTTTTAGGAAAACCGGAAATATTTAACACTCATCAGATAGGGAGCTGTAAAACATTTTTATATGCAGGGAATTTATTTCAGACTTAGTAGTATTTTGTTTCTTTAAAAGATGTCAGTAATCGCATCATTGTTGGTGTTATCATGTGATCATCAAAAAGGCCTATATTTTTTATGTTGAAAAGTGTATTAATTTTTTGAACACCTCTGTTCCGAGAGTTCGTTCATAAGTCCAGTTTGTTCGTAAGTCCATAAATATATATATAAAACGCATGTCTGTTTTCTCGAACGTTTGTAACTCGAATGATCATATGTAGGGGACTTACTGTACTATGCTAAGACTCCTAAAAACTGAACTTGTTGGCAATCCTGGTTTCCTGGCATTATTTCCGTTACGTTGGTTTGCTGTAGGGATCTGTTTAATATCAGGCTGCACCACAATCAGCCTGGCAGACAGGCAGTTAACAGGAGTTTTTACTGCTTGTGTGCTCGAATGAGATAAGCATTTGTGAGTCATAGGAGCGCAAGTCAAATGATCGTTTTCTTTCAATGACTTCAATTCATGTTTTAAATCTGACTCGTCTGCTTAAGAGCATTTGACTCGAATATTTGGCTCATTTAAGTCAAAAAAGAGCTCAATGTTTAAAAACAAAAATCCTCATTTGCCGTCCTAAACGATAGTGATCCATAATTTGCTTTAGATTTTGTTCAGACTCCTAAGAAAAAAAAAATTTGCTAGCAGTTTTATCGCTTAGCTTGTGTGAGTCAAATTCCTGTAAGTCAAATGTGACTAATGTCTGTGAGGCAGACATGTTAAGTGCTTGTGAGTGGGATGAGGTGGGTGCTTGTGAGTGGGATGAGGTCAGCCGTTGTGAGTGAGTCAAGGGCACAGTTTTTATAAGCCTCACGCTGTACAATGGCGGAGTGGTACTTTATATAAAGACATGACAGTGTTGAACTGTTTGCTGTATTGCAGCAAAACTTTTGATAATTCACCCAATATTATTACTAAGAGCGATGTTTTCTAGCATACTTGTGTTTTTTTTTTTTTTTTGGTTTTAGTATTGTTATCAGGTATGTGCTTTACTTTCGAATTTAATCAGCTATTCCAGATTTTCCAGTACAGACGTATTAGAAGTGACTGAATAGCAAATACCAGACAGGCTTCTTACAACATTTCTGTTATTTACTGCTGTACAGATTTAAAGTAGCTTTAATCCCTTTCCCCGATTGAGTAACATTGGGGCTGGGTATGTTTTTCGAGGATGTGATTACACGGCTCAAGCCATGTCCGACCGAAACCTCCTCACGCACACCTCATCCAGCAACCTGTCACTGGAAATGTCATGCTTTTCGGCCCGCTGACACTCAGTTCTGTTCTCCTGCGATCTCTGCCTGTCGGAAAATTGAGTCCTGCAGTTTATTTTTCTTATTTTTCTTCCTTCTGTTAGGGATCGTTCATTTCCATCTCTGTCCTGTGGATCTTATTTCGTCCCACCAGCCACGTACAGGTCCACCCTGAATGCCTCCCTAAAACTCCCCCTTAAGGTTCAGATTTTTCTTCTGCCTCTAAAACATGTCGGCTCGCCCCTCCAGCATTGGGTAGGCCGTAGCAGCGTTGTCATCAATTTAGTCCCAAACTGAGCTCTCCTAGGCTAACTTATTTGGCTCCTGAAGCATGTGATTGCTAACAGACGCTGACAGAAGATCAACCCAAAACCACAACGTCGCTGCATGGGTGTGTGTGTGTGCATCACTTATTACCCTCAGGTGCCTCATGTCCTTATGCTAAAGTCAAAAGCCACTTTGATTACTTCACCACCCTGGAAAATGCACACAAGCCTGCTTTTAAGTAGCTTGAACCGAGGAGTTCTGCTCAATGGTTTTTTGCTTGGAAAAAAAAAACGCTACAGGCGAGGCTCATTTTCTCTTCATGAATTACACAATTACCACCGGAGGCCCAAGCCAGAAGGAAAGGATGAGCGGAATTTACAATGCAGAACAGAATCGAGAGAAGGAGCGCAAGTCTCCTGAAGAAATGTCTCTCTGGATTTGTCTTCTTTTTTCCCCAACGCCTTCTCTTTCTTTTTTTTTTTGCCCTGCTGTTTGGCCAAAACCCAGCAGCTTTTTTGTGCTTCCATTGTGGATTTTATCCTTGTGCGCTCTTTCCCTAGTTATCCCTCAATTGGGAATTCCAATTTAAGTTATCTACCATTACTTATTATAAGTGTTCTGTGGCAATTTATTTATGTGAGATTGCTATACATTCAGGTTGTTTTTGTAGCTCAGTGGTCAAGGCACTGGACTACAAGGGTTCAAATCCCACCACCACCGGCAAGTTGGGCCCTTGAGCAAGGCCCTTAACCCCTCAACCGCACAGATGTAAAATGGGATATAAAATGTAAGTGTCTGCCAAACCTTCTGTTTTAGCAAAGACTTGCCCTGAAATGTTAAGTAAAGCTACTTTTGATGTCAAGGTAAAATTCAAAATACGGAATTTGTCTCATTCAAAGTCGAGTCTTGCATTCAAATCTGTGAACTGCTTGAGGGCGAAGGAGCCGTGATGCACTGTGGCAACAATGGTATAGTAGACATTCCAGGTGCCCCCACACACACAACAACTGCAGGTGCCTGTTTTGCGTGAGAATACACAAGGACCTGTCTGTAAGACGTACACAAGGTGGACACTCCTTAAACATTGCACCTGGACTGCACCTCATTTGTTTAAATTTCACACTGGGAAAAGTGTTTTCTAAGAAACTAAAACTAAATAGAGCTAAAATATATATACATACAAAATGCACAGGAAGATTTGAGCACGTACAGTACTTACACCACAGACTTAACATTGGTGGGTTTCTCACCTGGCATGTGTGAAGCCTGAGGTCCGAATGAATGTCTAAACTCAAAGTCTGGATAAAATGAGAGGGCTGGTCAGAAAGAGCTCCCTTGACCGGAGCAGTTCAAAGAAAAATACCAACCAGCTTCTTATATTCTTGGAATATTTATTCATATACATACTTCCTACCCGCTAGCTCAGCTCTTAAGTCATGCACTACTTCCTAATAAGCCACTGTTCATTCAGTGTCACAAGCTGAACACACTTGAAGGACAATGTCAATATACATAAGCAATTAGATGCCTGTGGTTGTTCAACGATCAACAAGGGAGAGGCTGGGTATCATCCTTTCCAACCAGGTTTTGACCATCCGGTGAGCTCTTGACAACGCTTAGCCGTCGCATCGTTGGGATTTAAAATTATGATACCCTGATGGTAGGTTCAACATTTTTGGTGTGCTGCTTGCAAGATTGATTTACCTTCTGATCTCAGGTGAGAACGTTACACAAGAGTGATGACACAAGAGGAAACCGCTACACCCAGACTATAGTTATGATCACCAGAAGTCATCCATCTCAGCGGCTCTAAACCGCGCCGAGCCAGAAGCAGGTGCCTTTGGCGTGTTAATGACCTCACATTACTTAGCAATTAGAGGAAAATCATATTGACTGGTACAAACGGAAGAAAAACGACCCTATCGTACAAATACCTATCAGCAGCATCATGAATAATGTGCACTGATCTATTGAAAAGAAGAGAAATGAAGCCGCTTCCAGAGAAGAGTTATTAAAACACCAGCGCTCTGCTCTGTCCGTCTGCACACCGGTTATCATTTAATGAATCGCGGCCATCTTTTATTCACCCCTTTTGCACAAGGAGCTTGTCCATCATGTCAGCTGACCTCTGAGTCCTCACTCTGATAAGGGCAGAATTAGCATAGGTAAATCCGCGATCGTGAACCTGGCCTCAGGGCTCGCGGGACGATGACGAATAGGGAATGACAGCAAAGCTTCATGATTCACACCAGCCTGTGACCTGCCTGCCGAGCTGAAAAGCCGCAAATGTAAGCCGAGTTCAGAGTGCATTGGGTACACCTACCACTTTCACGATGGAGAAACAGTTTTTTACCCGACAGAGATAACTCGTCTTTCTCATTTGGTTTCAAACCAAAATAACCTGTTTACCTTTCCCATTTGGTTGAACACCAAATAACCCTTTAGAGGCACTAATGGCTATTTTGTCTTATGGAGCAGTGTCTGTGTTAGGATATGCGTTGGCATGCTAATCCCGCCGTCATTTGGATGCAGCAAATAATAGTAATGAACCTTATGTTCAATTAACCTAATAAAAGTGAGCACATCTTGTTTACTACACAACAGCTTGATCTTGACACCAAGGCAAGGTTAAGGAGAGGCAAGGCAATCGAACGGAGCGAGGCTGTCGGCCATGTTGCGATGCCGCCGCGCCGCGTGCCGGGTTTGGACTCAGCCGTGAGGATTGGATAATGATGATGGACCAGAATTGCCTTTCAGCTCCAGAGTGCTGCCGGATGGCCTTCATTTGCGGCTGCCATATTGCTGTGTCATTCTGTCTCAACCGCAGCATCACCGGAGTGAATCATACAAATATTCCTAGAGGCTTAATTCTTGGAGCTCACTCGTTTTTTGTTGAAAAATTAAATAAGCGGCATTTTCGGATTAAAAGAGCAGTACTAAAATAAAAAGGACTGTGACTCATGTCGATGTGAGTATTGCTGCAGCTTTGAAGCGGCTTTGTGTTTGTGTGTGTATATACAGTATACTGCATAATTAATTCCGTTCAAGTTAAACTGGGACTTTTCATTGTGCAGAATAACAGTTATAAGATTATATTTCTCCTTTGCTACACTAATGCACTTATCCCATCGTTTCACTAGAGCTTGAATACCATCAAGGTAGAAAGTTTTCTCAGTACACCAGAGCCATGATGAGACTGCCCATCTAATTCACATTTGAAACCCTGGCCTCCCAGGAACTCCTTTAATGGCCCAAACATGTGGAAATCACTTTTTCAAACATGTGGAGGTGGTGTTGGTGAAGGGTTGTGTGTGCAGTTCCCACAGACAGATGCGTCTCTTTCGCAAGTTGTTGACAAGTTACGCGTCAAGGATCAGGTGTTCCACTCGCTGAATGTTCACAGGAACGACTGCACCTCGACCGGGAAGGTCATTCACAGATGAACAGCTTTCTTTAAAACGTTTGCACCGTTCACATGTTTTATTGCGTCTAAGGGTCTCGTCACTGTACCGTGCTTAAAGTTTTCTGTTAATTGATTTTATACTTTCCTTCTGCCTCTTTCTCAAGTCATGCCTAAAACCTTTATTTTAGTCCTTATTTAATTACTAATTTCTCACCTTAAAAGCCTTTTAAATGCCCAAGTCTTAATTACTTGCTGGATCCCTGAATGAGAATCGACTTGCAGCCATCAGGGTGAGCAATGCTGTGTGAATCTGTGCGAATGCAAGACATCTTTCTCTCTCCCCTGCATGGTTTTGGACTGTGGGAGGAATCCCAGGCATGCAAACTCCATGGACACAGACCCGAGGTGGGAATCGAACCCAGACCCAAGAGGTGCAAGTTAAAATTTCAATCTTAACATCCTAAAATTCTGTAAGAAATGGGTTGCATTTCTTGCATGGAGGCAAGAATGGCGGAGGTTATTTCTGCCATTACCAGTGTACGTCATTCTCTATTTACTCAGGCTAATTCAGTTGATTTATTCAACAGTCAGATGCACTGAATTCACAGGTCATAACCAAAGCCCAAGCTTTACTTACCGGTTTAATCTCTACATTCCCATACAGCTGAGTGAGCTTCATTTATGCTTAATACTATTAAGAGAAGATGAACCCTGTGTCACTTTACTTCGTTCCACGGCACGAGGCACTTTGACATAAAGGAAATTGCTTTTGGCATAAGGGTCAAACATTGCCACGGGTTGCTATTGATGAGCTGATGTGGACGAGCTGGACTTTATAGAAAGGTGTTAAAGGAATTAAGAAGCTGTCTCCAGCCAGTACCATACTACTACTGGATTTTTAAAAAGAAGCTATACTTTATGCTTTAAATGCAATCATTCAAGAAACTGTCATCAACTTGTTTAATTTAAACCGGAGCAGGACAAAATTAAAATGGGATTTTGACACATAATGCGATTGTGATTTGAACTGCGTTATGTAACTATTGAATGCACCATTTGGCAAACGCATTCATCAAGGCTAGCAGAAAATAATGGAACACATGATCTGATTAGGAGGATTCATTTATCATTGAAAAGGTATTTAAAAAATAAACAATAAATAAATTCAATTATTGGCAATGTCTACATGAATTCCCAACTGTGTGTATATTACCAGGCAGCACCAGGTGCCACAGTAGCGTAGTGGTTACCACTGTCGCCTGGGTCGAACCAGGGTCTGGGTCCGATGCATGGAGTTTGCATGTTCTCCTTGTGCTTAGTGGGTTTCTTCCGGGAACTCCGGTTTCCTCCCACAGTTGAAAGACATGGTGGTTAGGCATGCTAATATGTGTTCCAAAGTTGCCTCCAGGGTGTACCCCACCTCGTGCCTTAAGTCTCCTGAGATAGGCTCCAGGCTCCCCATAACCCTTGATATATGTATAGACAAGAGCGAGTGAGTATACATTACCTGTAAAAAAAAATTTTTTAGGATTTCATAATTGCACCGGTCCATATTGCGATTTAAATTTTTATCTGATTAATTGTGGACTCTTTGAAGCGCTGTGCACTGTTTAATCTCTCGGGTAATAGAAGGAGTTCTTTTTTGAGGTTACTTTTACATTACATTTAGGCATTTGGCAGACGCTCTTATCCAGAGCGACTTACATTTTTTTTTTTTTTTATCTCATGATACATCTGAGCAGTTGAGGGTTAAGGGCCTTGCTCAAGGGCCCAACAGTGGCAACTTGGTGGTTGTGGGGTTTGAACCTGGGATCTTCCGAACCGTAGTCCAATGCCTTAACCACTGAGCTACCCCTGCCCCTGGAGGTTAGTTATACTCATGCTCATGTCTTCTGCCTTCTGCATTAGGATCGGGACAGGGGTAGCTCAGTGGTTAAAGCATTGGACTACTGATCAAGAGGTCCCAGGTTCAAACACTACCAAGTTGACACTATTGGGCTCTCGAGCAAGGCCCTTAACCCTCAACTGCTGTTTTAGGTCCAGTGGTAGCTCAAAGGGCTAAGGCACTGAATTACTAATTGGAAGGTTGGCTGTTTGAGCCCCAGCCCCACCAGGTTGCCATTGTTGGGCGCTTGAGCAGGGTCCTGTCTGCTCCAGGATGCTGTATCATGGTTGGTATGATGTCTAATTTAATTAAAAAAAGTGTAAGTTGCTTTGGATAAGGGTGTCTGCCAAATGCCATAAATGTAATGGTCAGTAACAAGAATTCTGTTGAATCTACAGTATCATTGCCTCTGCCAAAGGACCAAAACCCACTGGAGAAAATCTGAAGCAAAGACTAGCGAGTGAGAGCAGTTTTTACGGAGGTTACGAATCACGAAAGGAAGCAAGTGGGGCAAACAAGCCCAGAAATGATATATTGATTCCGATTTAATCAGGTGTTTACAAGGCTACACTTCCACTCCCATTCCAGTTGAAAAGTCACTCCGGTCGGGCCAGACTGATCCAATTCGGAGGTTTACATGACACATTGTTTTTCTGTTATGGACTATTATTCAGAATATTAGTGGAGTATTAGTGTCATTGTAAACACATTCAATGTGTTGCAAAAAAAAAAAACTATTGCTTTGTAACTATTCCTTTGTAAGTGAAAGGAAACTATTGTATAAAGAGTAGCATAGTGCAGAACAGTACAGCCCAGGGCAAAAAACCATTCTAGTATAACACACAGTTATACTGTGTTATGCATTATACACAGTTATGCATTTTGATTTGGTCATGGACAATATGCATGAGGTAAATGCTACACTCGTCTTTTCTTGTTGATTTTACAGACTTTCTGGCTCCTCTGACACATCACAGATGTTTGAACATGCATTTTAGGAGCTGTTCAGATCCTCGGCACACACACACACATATGCGTAATCCGATTTACAGAGCAAAGACCAGATGACAGTTTTAACCTATTCAAATTCAACAGGACCTGTAGGGCATTGGTTAATATTTACACGTCGCTCTCGACTATTGACCCTCACTTTTAGAAAGCCTTGCCATCCTGTTTCGTCAGCTGCTGTTATCTCTCCGTCTGTAAAGAGCAGATGTGCTGCAGTTCACGTGCTCTGGGGTTTTAGGATTTGCAGAGGTTGCTCCAAAGTGTGAGCTGTGTTCCAATCAAAGCACCGATGCTGTGAAGATCTGAGGGCTGAGGCCCGTCCTTGACAGCCTCCTTCGTGTCTACGCACACGTTCCTAACGGAACGCGGCCACTGACGTGCTCCCGCTCGGCGCATTCCTTCGAAAGGTCACTGTGGATGTTTGGGAGTTATGCAGAACATGACAGTTTGCTACCAGAAGCAGTGTGCTGGAATGGTACACGATTCCAAATAGAAGCATTTCCAAAATGCCTGCTTTGTTTGATGTTTGAGCACGGATCATAAAAGGCATTCTGAGAGCCAACTATGATGCAGCGACGAGTAGAAGTGGCATCATTTCCATATAAATGAGGTTATCTCATTTTCATAGCAGTTCATAATGGGCGTTTTGCTGTATCAGCTTGTGTGAACTCCCAGAAAAGCAAATGTCCACGCTAATCGCAGGTGAACAGAGCGAGGCCTTGTCTACTCATGAAAAGGGATATTGGAGAAGCTCAGTGAGCTTTAACTTTAATAATCTCTTAGGGAGTTGAACTGATAAGTGTAGGGAATCACGGCACTGATTATAGCTGGGAACACGTCTGTTTGTAGCATTACATCAATGCAAGAAAAAAAAATGAATGGCATTGTGTGAGTACAGTCAAATGTACAGTATACAGTAAGTATAATTATAAAAAAAGAACTATATAAGAATAATGATAGCTGAATCGGATTTCCGTAATATTTTAATATTCAAATGCATTCAAATACAATCCTTTCTGAAAGTACTGAAATAACAAGGCCAATCCTTTTGTTTTTGATACGCATTTAAGAAATTTGTGTAGCTGGCTGAATATGAGACAAATATGCAAAGATGGATCGCACTTTCTGCTTTTAATCCCAATTTAGCAAACTTAGAACATAACACCTTTAGGGCATGTAACTTACAGAGTGAAAAACTCAGAAACTCTTGGATTGAGGTTAATGCATGTAAATTTTGCATTTGTTGTTAAGGATAAACCAACGTGAAGACCAGAGAGTTGACTTTGGGAGAAAAGCAAGCTAGTTTAAAGCTGGAAAAATGGGGAAAATCAATTATTTTTTTTGCAAAAAAAAAAAAAAAAACATAGTGCTTGCATGATTGTTGGTAATGATAATCCATGGTGTAGCTTATGATGGTAAGCTGCAGAATGAATTCAGAAGTCTATAGAAACATTTTGTTTGTCAACTGCCAGAGATGCGTCCATTCTAATTGGTAGGAATGTCATCACACAGCAAGCCAATGGCCCATATAACAAACTGCTAGCACAACAAGTGGGATGCAATCGACAGAGAAGTGTAGTTACAATAGCTTAAACATGGGCCAGGGGTAGCTCAGTGGTTAAGGCATTGGACTACGATTCGGAAGGTCCCAGGTTCAAACCCCACAACCACAAGTTGCCACTGTTGGGCCCTTAAGCAAGGCCCTTAACCCTCAACTGCTCAGATGTATCATGAGATAAAAATGTAAGTCGCTCTTGATAAGAGTGTCTGCCAAATGTAAACATAACTGAGCATCCATTTCAACTGCTGGACATTACTGAAAGAAGCTGTGGTTCACAGCGCTGAAAAACTTCTTAATATTAAACCTAACTAATATTAGCTAATTTTCAGGTTCTGTGTTTGAATCCCAAATAGGGTTAAATAGAAAGTCAGTGTGCTACGTAGACTAGACTTTGAAGTAATTACTAATGAGACATTAGTAGAAGTACCATTATTAGATGTGTTATCTTGCTGAAAGAGTTTATGTGACTTGTTTTGTATGTGGGTTTAGGCAGGCAACATTAGGTGAATGTTCCAGTGCTGTTACCGTCTATTATCACCACTCGTTTAATCAGATTAACTCGTCCGACCTAAGGGTTGTGTCATTTACTTTAAGACTGTGTGTTCCAATACATTTGCTGACCTTGGAAACATAGGAATAAGAAGCACAACACATTTTAATCAGTAAGCATTGTAGTAAAGACTCAGCATCCACCAAAGTATTTAATAGCTTGTTAGGTTTGTTAATACGTTCTAGTGTTATTTGTCTCAATTGACCAAAATATTTCACCAAACACATGAAAACATCAGATACCATTTTGTTGGCACCAATGGGAATTATTCAGAGTACGATCCGGTGTACCAAAAGCTTCAGTTTTAAACCAACTATGTGGAAAATGGTACAAATTTGTACCATATCAAGTGCAATAGTGTGAATCTTTTAGCTCATGTCCACTAAGGCACTTAGTGTTAAAGCTGCTGTCGGGTAGAACTGGTGTTTCAGCACTGTTGCCGCGCAGTCTCTGCTGTGACAAGATAATTAATGTCCTTTGTGTGCCTGCACTGAGATCTGTCTTCATTAGATTTCTCACCCAGAGACGAGAAAAGGGCTAGAGGGAGGGAAAGAGGGAGGTAGGGCGTTATGGTGGGTTGGAGAAGGATTTTGCGAGCTCCCCTATCCTTTGACACAACATGATGCGATGTGAGAGACATACCCTTTGTGTATCTCTTTGTATTTGAGTCCAGACAGTGTTTTCACACAACATCCAGTGAGAATATTGTCATTTTTCTATACATTAGGCTTGATAGGTTGTGCAGAGGACTTATGTGTTAAGTAATGATTCTCACTGCTTCTGTCGCAAGTGCTTAGAATGTGAAAAGCAGTTCACATAACATGTTTTACATTTACATTAAGTATTTGGAAGACATGTCCATCCAAGCCAACTTAGAACTGAATGGAGAAGATGAAAGTTTTAAGAGTGTTGCTCAAGAACCCTACAGTGGTACCAAGATTTAAACCCAAAATAGATCAGTAGGTCTGAGCCGTAACTGCTAGACCATGACTATCCAATACCTTATTGGATGGCATAAATGAATAATTAAACAGGTTTCAGGATGGACAATAATAGTTCTTAACCTGCCCAACTGGCAAGTAAAAGCTCTTTGATTGTAGTCAAAAAGAGTTCCAGGTAACCATGTTTTGGTTGTCTGGAACCATATTTGACTACAATCAAAGTGGTAGCAAAAGTAATGTTATAACTTAGCAAACTAATTGGAAAGTTAGATCCATTGTTGCAGACTAAGGAAATTCGATAAATACTCAGCAAAAAAAGATACGTCCTCTGACTTTCAACTGTTTTTACTTTCAGAAAAAATGTGTAAATATTTGTATGAACACTAAAAGAGTCAACACCATAAGACATAAACTAAAAATGTTTCCCAATGTGTCCCTGAATGAAGGGAGGCTCAAAATTAAAAGTACCAGTCAGTATCTGGTGTGGGCACCAGCTGCTTGAAGTACTGCAGTGCATCTCCTCCTCATGGACTGCCTATTGCGGACAGTCTGAGCACTGATGGAGGGATTGTGTGTTCCTGGTGTGACTCGGGCAGTTGTTGTGGCCATCCTGTACCTGTCACGCAGGTGTGATATTCGGATGTACCCATCCTGTGCAGGTGTTGTTACACGTGGTCTTCCACTGCGAGGATGATCAGCTGTCTTTCCTGTCTCCCTGTAGCGCCGTCTTAGGCGTCTCACAGTGCGGACATGGCGATTTATCGCCCTAGCCACATCAGCGGTCCTCATGCCTCCCTGCAGCATGCCTAATGCACGTTCACGCAGATGAGCAGGGACCCTGGGCATCTTTCTTTGGGTGTTTTTCACAGTCGGTAGACAAGTCTCTTTAGTGTCCTGCGTTTTTGAACTGTGACCTTAAATGCCTACTTTCTGTAAGCTGTTAAGGTCTTAACGACCAGTCCACAGGTGCATGTTAATTAATTGATTATGGTTAATTGAACATGCATGGAAAACATTGTTTAAACCCTTTACAATGAAGATCTGTAAAGTTATTTGCAATTTTACAGCATTATTGTTGAAATACACAGTCCTGAAAAAGGGACGTTTCTTTTTTTGCTGAGTATATGTACAGTATGATCACGTATCAAGTTTGTGCCATCTAGAAAAAGTCAGCAAACCACCATGTGGTGTTGTTCCCTCACATA
Source organism: Clarias gariepinus (assembly GCF_024256425.1). NCBI lineage: Eukaryota > Metazoa > Chordata > Actinopteri > Siluriformes > Clariidae > Clarias > Clarias gariepinus. The sequence continues at coordinate 15,557,051 of NC_071126.1, read as the reverse complement.
GAAGGTACATTCAAAGTTAGTACCCGCTCTTTTAATTCTATTGTTGGTTTTGTGCAAAAAAGTCATCAATCATAGTGGGTCTCTGTATTAGGCAAATTAAGCATCAGAAGAGAAAAATCATACGTTTTTCAACGTTCCATTATTTATTTAACAAAAATGAAGCCTAAAACAAAACAAAAAAACACCGGGGCAACACTAAGTACCTCCTTAGGTGCTGTTCATCATCACCCCTTGATTAATTGATCATCCAGTGGGTAGACCTCCTTTAAAAGCAGAAGTTTGAGAGAAAGCATTCAGTTGTGTGTTGGCAAGAGGGCAAGAGGGAAAGACATTAGCAATGGTATTAGAGAAGCAATTGTTGCCACGCATCAAAGAGACCATCAGATGAGACCAAAGTGGAGTTGTTTGGCCTTAATGCCCAGCGCCATGTTTTGGCAAAAACCAAACCAAACTATTATATTATAAGAGCATTCAGATGTGTATTATAGTACACATATATAGTATTGTCTGTATAGTTTTCCTTTTTGGCTTGTTAAATAAATAATGGCAGAGTAAAAAAGTTAAATGTTGTTGTGCATCTGAGGTTGTAAGATCAAAAGTTTTTTTTTAATGTTTTTAAACAAAAACAAACAGGGGTTACTAACTTTTGAACATGACTAATGTGTCTGGCTTAGCATCTTTATTCATGATTTTCTGGAAGCAAATTTCTGTCTCAGAGAAAAAGGTATGGCCGGACTCGAAACAGAGGAACACTACTGAGAACAGAGAACTGATAGCCGGCTTGGTTTGCATATTAAACACTTCCTTCGTTTTCTCTGGTGCACTGGGAGTAACTTCTTCCTGGTTCCGTTGATTAAGCTATAATAGGACCTGACACTGATACAACTCCCTGCTTATGTATTCAAATTTTGTTGAACATGTTGCCCCATTATGCCACAAGATCTAAAATGAATGTAAAACCAATGTTGGTACAGAGATACATGTAAATCCTAAAATGATGCAAGTACTTTGCAATATCACGCATAGGCAGACTGACTAAGGAAGCTGCAGAGCATTGTGGATTTTGGTATACTAAAAGATTGAATATCTAGAATTCAGTATTAATGTTATATCTGGAGGAGAAGTTGAGCTACAGTACAACGGCAATGTTCTGGAGTTCCTTAAGGGTGTATTCCCACCTTACGCCCAGTGTTCCCAGTTTAGTGCCCAGATCTATAAGACCCTGACTGGGAAAATGAAAATGAGTACATCTTAAACTTGATATACAGGATAAAAGTTAAGATGTTCAAAGGTAATCCAATCACGTATACTCCAAACTGTGGAAACAGTAGAGCAGTGGTTAATAAGGCTTGTGTTAAGATTCAGTGTAAAGACTCCAGTCCAGCCACAGTGTGTGTGTGTCTGTGTATAGCAACTATATTGCTATTAGTGCAGAATGAATTAATTAAATGGAATACACTAAGCACATTTACTTCAGCGAGACACAGGTGCCAGCTTCATTTTCGAGTTCCTTTAAACAAATAAGTGCACAGGGATAATGAGCTGTTTTTCCCCCCCATGCACTGCTGCATACTCAGCCTGTGCTGGAGCTGCTGCTTGATTGATGCGGCTCACTTCCGATTGTGGCACAGCCTGTATTATGTTTGGAAACCTCTGCCAGCTGATATCAACCAACCCCTTTTTCTCACACACTTTGTATGAACCGCCGTTGGAAAGTTATTTCCAAGCACATCTTCATCTCCAAACCGCTGTGTGTAATTTCCCAGTGATGTTTCCTTCCTTATGTTCTACTCTCATGTTGAAGACAGTCTGCAAACACCAGGCTTTATTTGTCCACAAGGCCCTGGAGGAATCCATAGTGCATCCACATCTTGAGCAGATTAGAGTAGTCTTAAAGGCTATTTCTACAGAATTAAGATAGCATTTACCACAAAATGAAAGGCAGATTGACTTGGTTCTCATGTGATTTTGGGCCTACTTGCTCTTGCAGAAAGAGAACAGTGTTACTACTCATCAGTGTGTCATAATTCAGTCTCTGTGACCACAGACCCCAAGACAAGAGAATTTTTTTTTTTTTACTGCTTAGGGTTGGGTTGCAGTTGAGATGAGCTCAGGGTTGGTTTTAGTTCATGGTTGGGGTTTAAGGTTCGGGAATTAGTGTGAAGATTTGGATTGAGTTTTATGGTGTAAAATTTAAATTGGGTTTTGTTTTGACGGCTGTGTTAGAGCTATTGTGTGGGTTAAAGGTTAGGGTTGGAAGTATGATGGGATTTAAAGTTGAGGGTTTGGGTTTGAAGTTGGGTTTGAGTTTGGAGATTTGGGATCAATGTTGGATTTGAGTTTGAATTTTGGGATTTAGGTTTGGAATCAGGTTTGAGTTCATGCTTGGGTTTGAGGTTTGGCTTTAATGTTTGGGTTGAGTTTGAATTTGGGTTTGGTGGGCTTGGGCTTGAGATTTGCTGTAGGTTTGAGGTTGGATTTGGGCTGGGTTTGGGGGGCTTGGTTTGAGTTTTGATGTGGGTTTATGTTTGGAATTAGGGTTGGGTTTGAGATAGTATTAGGTTTAATGTTGCGTTTGGATTTGAGCTTTTGTTTCAGTTTGCCTTGGGTTTGGGGTTCTGTTTGAGATCAAGTTACGATTGGTTAGTTTTAAGGCTGAGATTGATATAAGGATTAAGATTAGGTTTGAGATTGTGGTTAGCATTCATTGCTGTGATTTTGTCTTTATTGGACGCATTTACATTTTCAGACAGTTCCCTTTTCTTTAACTATAGGACTTCCTCCGTCACTTTTGTAGATGTTAATACAAAATATCAGAAATCCAATTATTCATACCAGAGACTGTAATACATTTGGCTCAAGAATACTTTATAGGGCAATGACATTGCTTCTTGTTTCATTTTCAACAACCAGAATGGAGTGGCCAAAAACCTCTACTGCACCATTAGTCAAGATCTAGGGCTGTGAAGTCAAAGTTAAATAGAAAGCCATGCAGCATTGAAGGAGTTCCTTTCACTTTGTGCTTTAAGCACTTAGCAGTGCTGAATACCTGCCATTGTGTAGCTCCCTGCAGCTCGAACCCAATCTGTGCTCTATTAGAGCTGTTGGTTTCCTGAAAGAAACCAGCTTTAAGGGAAGGCTTTCAACATCCCTAGTGACCTCGCAGACCAAAAAAAATAGAGCTTTTTATGTAAATGAATTCCGATGTGTCATCCTTTCTTCCATCCTTGCTGCACCTGTTTTGTGAATGAGCACTGATTGTGTACGTCACATGATTAATCTAGGATTTTATTCCACACATAACGAAGTATTTAGCCTGGGTTGAAGGTGTATAGTGGCTGGAGTGGCATTCTACTCTACTCAGCCTTCTCATCTCTTTCTCTGGTCTCTGCCTTATCCTGTCTTCTGTAAATGCCCTGAGAAATAAATAGAACTGGCTCCACAGTGGAGCCTGTGGTGGTCTAGCTCTGTCGACTTGCAATAAATCCTTGCAAATGAGCAGCATAATTGCTTTTAAGTGCCCTTTTCAAAATTGTCTGCTGCTAGTTCCAGGGCGTGATCTACTGTGTCAGCCTTTTAAATTCTGAGTAACTCTGATGCTATTAAGGGATCGCTAATGATGCTTACTGCTGGGACGGGGGTGGGAACCAACAGGCAGGTGCAGCGCGTGTAATAACAGAGCTTTCCGTAATCATCTCCTGCAGTTAGGCTTTATAATTCAGCTTCTTTCATTAGGATGGCGTGGTTGGTCAGTGTTGTGAAATCGTGGGGATACTTTTCCTTGCGCAGGTCAGGTTCATATTTTTCCACCCCACCATAAAATTCTTAAATAATGTTCATATATTTTATACAATGGAAGGACTTGGACTCAATGCCAGATCAGATTCACAAATAATGTGCTTATGTAATATGTTAATGGGTCTCTATGCTTATATAAGTTCCCCTTGTGACACCTGTCTGGATTCGTGGCTCCGCAGAGCCTATGGGGATGTGCTGTGGTGTTTGTCATCTGGACATTGGCAGGGGATCCTTCGGGTGCTGTGGGTTGCATGTTGGATTGTACGGTGCATCCCATGGGTACACTATCAGATTGGGATCTGGGGAGATTGGCCTTTGCGCGTTGGGTTGCTCTTAGTGTTCTCATGCCTCCATATCATGGCCAGCTTTGTTTTTTTTGCCGATTGGTGCTGCGTTGGATTTTCTTTGGGATCGGACCAAACTTTGGTGCCCTTAGGCATGGGTGAGCCTTGTGTGCTCATGATCACCAGTTTACTAATTTGTAATTGATAATTGGTTTAAATGTGTTAATGGTTATGGCTAACTGTTGTGATTTTCTATATATATATATATGGGTACAAAAAGCGTCATTCATTAATAAATTTAATTGGAATCACTGGTATAAGAATTAAACTACATTACAAGACATTCTGTTATTGTAAAATAATCAACTTTATGTTGGTAACAGCAGTGTGAACTCTCCACCATGTTAGGCTGCATCACACCAGACTGTCGTTGATTATTTTCCTTAAACAGTATGCTGTAAAGTGTGCTTGGCCTTGCCACGCATGCTCATTATATTGATTTATTCATGGGTTTCTGGAGATCCATTTTGGCCAGGATCCCCCTTGAAACCACACAGTCGAGTCTCCTGCACTCGAGTGAATTGCTGAGCTTAAACAGGGCACAGATTCCTATATTTTTCATCGGTTAATGCACCCTGACATCGTCCTTATGCATAAGTCTTTTTCTTGTTTACCTCAGTTTGATCTGATAATAGCTTCTCTTTTTCTGCAGTTAATCTTTCAGACCCAGCTCCAGCCTGCAGGGTTATCTGCACAAACAGCACTCTGTTTGATGAAATTTTGAAGCATCACTTCCATTTAGAACATTGCCATTCATTAGGGATTTTCATCAGGCCAGTGGGAAGTGCAGAGTAATGCTTTTTGATGGGGGGTTTAAGCCATGTGACTCCTTGTTCTCATCTGATGTTTATGCAAAAATACTCTGTAGTATATTTCTGGTGTCTCTGAAGGAAATCGAGGCATAAATGCTGAAATTTGATGCTGAAGTTCTTATTGGGTTGTCTAGCACTTTAAGCAAGCTAATCTGTAAATGGTGACTAAATATGGAGAAATTTGATAATATTCATAGTGCGTTTATGGTAAAAAGGTTTAATGTTAATGCCCAAAAATAAATGGGAAAAACATTTCTACTCTAAATAAATGATAGGGCTGCGCAGTTCATTGAAATAGACACTCGGAACGTCTAAATCATTGTAATCTTGCAAACCTTTATTTATTTATTTATTTATTTACATTCTGTTGATACTCTTTCCACTGTGTGTGTGTTCATGCACTGTCCCCTATAAAACATATGCCTCTGTATCATTTACGAAACCTCTCAGCCCCAGGGCCTAATGGCAGGGAAAGGCATCTCCGTGTCTGTGGTGTCTCCGTTTGTATCCGTTTTTTTCCCAGCAAATAAAACCCTGACCCCTAGGTGTAGCAGACCTTCCCGACTGAAGGAACATCGGGTCACATTTTTTTCCCTTATGTTAAATTTTTTAGACGTCATGTATAACAGAAGAACCTCAGAAGCTGGTCCACGTGATCAAAAAGTGAATTTTCCTGATAGGTCCCTATTAATTGTGAGCCATCACATCAAATCAGGTATTAAGTCACATTTCGGGTGATTTTGAGTTTTCAGATTTCTGGTTTAATAAGCTTATTTTTTTACACCAAGTTAGACCAAATGAACCTGTGGGGTTTAGTGCCTGTCTCGATCTGGCGAGTCCCGTTTGTTAAAAGAAAAAAAAAATTGACCCCCTTAGTACCGAATCCAGTCAGTTCACGTGACCAGTTAAATAATAAACCTTCACCTCAGTATAAAATATAATATCTTTGATAATGGAAACCCTTCGGACTCGTATCATCTCCGTTTGGCCTTCCGTTCTCTCTGTTCAAGCTCCATGACGTTTATAATCTGTTTAAAACTTTTTAAATTTCCTGGTGCCGCCAGCAGGACCAGGTATAGTAACTCATTATATTAATACTCTCCGCTGTCTACCTGAAACTCCTTAAAGTTCCCAATACCAGGTCACGAATGTCTTTCTCCACTTTCCAAACAAAATTGCCCCTCCTGGGGTTAGGTGTTTAAAGGCTTTTTTTTTTTTGGGTCCCTTTTTATTTAAGATTCTTTTCAATCCAGCAAACCAACAATGATAACCTTTTATTAAAATCAACTTGTAGGTCACTATAGAACTAACATCAAATGTCAGAGAACAGCAGGCTTTAATTTCACTGGATTTTCAATATGTTTTGACATTTGAAACCTTGAAGAAGGAACATTTGCTTGAAAAAAAAAAATCACAACGTGGAGGAAGAGACCATTCAGAATCAAAGCAGTGTTTTTATTTTTTTTGGTCTGTTAACGTGTTGGCGCATGTGATTAATCAAAGTAAACCAAGTTTGACCCTAATGGCTTCCCATAATTGCAGAGCGGTTACCTGTCTGTGTGTGCTAATAGTACTGTGGCGTACAGTACAATACGTTTAACACAGATAATAAAACGACTGAGGAAACATCACCAGGTGTCCGGAACGACGAGTTTCATTATAAAAAGCTTCCAGATTGTTTAAATAAAACCAAAGGAACAAGAAAAAAAAAAAAAAGCTGATCTAAGATGTGGAAGTGGTGGTTCAGGTGGTTAAGCCTCTAGGTTGTTCATTTTTTTGATTCTGAGGATCTCGAGTTTGAGCGACGCTGCCGGTGGGGTGCTGGCCCTATTCGAGAAATTATCATTTAAAATTTGTTAAAGGTTAATGTTTGAGATTTCATAAAACTGGTTTGCTCTAACCAGTTTGTCATTTGCATACTTGTTAATAAAACAAGTAAATCTGTGTATTGAAAAAAATGTAAATAATCGTGATTAATCGCAGACTATGACTGCAATTAACTAGATTTAAAAAAATTAAATTTTTATTCAAGAAGAATTGGCTGAATTATAATGCCATTATTGGTGTACTGACTTTCTTGAGACTCACAGACAGCGTATGGGGAATAAAACCTTCTGCACGTTAGGGGATGAGACCTTGGCTGTACTGCTTTCAGTTATATTAAAAAAAAGTCAACAATTTTAATTATTGTCAACAAAAAGACTAACTAATATACACACTTTTAGCATGTAATTTTTCTTTTTTGCTGAAATGAAATACACCAAAATCACTATTTATATTTAACTATGCTTCCCTGTTTTTACTAATTAGATTTTTTTGTGCACTCTATTTAGACATAATAATAAATAAGCTTCCTATTAATTAATTTATTTTTTGTATGATAATCTCAACAAGAGTGAGTTTCATTAACTCTGAACCATCGATTCTTTATTCGCAGTTAATTATAAACATTTTATTAAAATGGCCAGAGCACGCGTCCATCGCTTTAAAATATTCATGCGCTGCGGTTGTGTACCAATCAGCGCAGTCCTTCCATCTTTCTTAGAATATAATTAATGTGAACGTGTCTATGATTATTTCAGACAATAAACCTTCACACACATACACATACACACACACACACACACACACACAGGCTCTGGACAGAAAGCTGGAGGTTTCTGCGCTCCAGGCTGGAGGACTCCTGCTCGGAATTTAGTGTGACAGGTTAACAGGCGACCTTGCTGACGTGCCAAGGGCGAGCGCACACATTTTCATCTAGGTGGACGAAGGAAGATGGATAGAGACCGAGACAGAGACAGGAGGCTGCGTGAAACCTGAATTTGATGTAGTCTGACTCGGTAGGATAGGACGCTCAGAGAGGTGAGAGCAAAAAAAAGACAAAACCTAAAAAACACACAAAGAGCTCCGACATGAACAGATTGAGCAAATGACAGAAATAAAAAACTTTGAATCTTTGATGCAGCTTCTTCGCCTCAGCATCAGCACTTAATGCTCTTTTGAAGAACCTTCAAAAAACGTCTCGGCATGCTTTTGCTTCGTGAGCTCAGCTCTTTTACTTTGCCTCTTGTCTTCACCCGCTTTGCGATTCGAAAAGACTTTGTGTCTTTGTGCGATTCTGCATTTCCGGCACCAAACTCTCTTTTATCCCCGAGACGACTGTGGCAGTCTCTTTTTTTTGTCAATAAGATCTCTGCAGTACACCAAAGCTCTGTAGGAGGCGGAGGTTGGCTGGATGTCGTCCTCACTGTGACGGCTGAAAGGACGGAGAGCTATGAGATGAGATGACAGGCAGACAGCAGGTTAAGAGCAGCTAGGAGCCCTTAATACACACCAGCAACTTTATCTGATCCGTTCTTATCTGCCTGCTGCAGGATTCCGGTCTCTACGCTCACACACACACACACACACATGCACTTATGCACACGCTGCCAGCCTCGGCGTGCCTTTTAGCCTGTCTGTTGCGATCAAGCAGGCCCGAGAGGAAGAGAATCAGAGTGAAAGGGTGAAACAGGTACCAGGGCCAGTCATATACCATGTGTCAGAGTGTCAGTGGGTGAAGGTGTACTTGACAGCAGCTTTACATTCTCTCTCTCTCTCTCTCTCTCTCTCTCTCTCTCTCTCTCCTGTCTTTTCTCTCTCAGGTGTTCAGGAGGAAAGCCATCGAGCTTGGAGAGAAATTACTGCCTGCATTCAAGACACCCACAGGCATCCCTTGGGCCCTTCTCAACCTTAAAAGGTCAGACAAATACACCTGCACACTCTCTTACACTATATACATTTCCTTCCCAGGCGTTTCTGTTCACATCTTTATATATATATATATATATATATATATATATTTTTTTTTTTTTTTTGCATTTGTCCTTATGGTGGTGCATCGTGTAAAATATTAAATATGTCTCGACAAGTGAATGATGCACAGAAAGTCATGTGGCCGTGACTTTGTCCTACTTTCTCAGAAGGCTGCCCCCCTTTTAAGCCGAAAAACTAAAAGGGTCCCCGAAGGATTATTTCATCGTGACACATTTCTTCGTCTTTATAATTTCTCCCAGCTTTTTTTTTTTTTTTTTTTTTGAAATGTAATAATAAACCGATACATTAGGCAGTGCAAAGTGCCGCCACTTTCATTTGCCACCCACTTTGATTTCGTGAATTTAATTATGCAAACAGATGCAAATGAACAAGCTGATACTTGAGGTAGAGACGAAATAAAAGAACAAAGGCATTATTCGGAGTAATGCATTAATAGTATTATAATATAAAGTTTGTTGATATTACAATATAATGTTATTAGGTTCATACTTAAAGTCACAGCTACAGTATGTTTCTGTTCAGAACAAAATAACCTTTAACTATCATGACTAACAGTTCCTCAGCTTCTTGTAGCCCGTTACATGAACTTTGAAGGCAAACTAAATTGATTTTAAAATTGGTGAAAGCTTCTAGAAGCATATGACTTGTAAAAATTAATGCTTAAATTAAAGCATATCAAAAGCAAAAAATCTGTAGTGTCTGTAACCATGTCACATTCATGTTGCAATATCTTAATTAAATTTTGCATTTTAGAATAAAACACTATTTCAGGTTTACGCCTTTTCGTGTGAAATCTAAATTGGCCAAGTTTCATCTGAATGAAAGATTTAAATTTATAAAAGTTACGGACACTACAGACATAAAAGAGCATGAAATTGTATTTAGCAAATGTGTCTCTTTTTATCTGATAAAATCTAAATGTGTATGCATATTTATAAAAAAGTAAGCTTGGATGATGGAGCATAGAGATGATAAGCATTAAGTATTATAAAAAATGGTGTTATATGATCCTAACTGAAAATTCACTGAGACAGTTTTTAGCACCGATACCATGTTTTGGCTGGGTGTATCTGCACCAGAACAATGTCATGGCTCGAATCAAAAGTGGCAACATGACCTGTTTCAATGAGCTAAAACATGACCCCTTTGAAGTTTCTTGTTTATTCGGAAATAATCAGTAATCAGTAGAGATTGCACCGATCGATCATGACCGGATTTTAAGACATTACCGATCCTGTGCCGATCGTGTACACACTGCCAAGCTATGCAACAGAAACGCATTCGCTCTGCCGTCACCAGCTCAAATCCCATCACTCATGTCAATCGTATCGGCAGTAGCCAATCACGTGCACCTGCGCTTTATTCCTGGTTCTAACAATGCGTGCGCAGCAGTTTTCTCTGCTGAATTTTAATTTTCAGATTGATTTTCCTTTGTACAAAAAGCCTCTGATGAGAATCCTGAAGAAGGTCTTTTAACATTGCTCGGTAGAGACAATGGAGAAGTTATTTAATAACCTACAAGTCAAAAGTTTGGACACACCTTCTGATTTGTATTTCTTTTAGCATTAAACATAAAAAAAGCCTGCCATGCGAAAGGTTCGATTCCCAACCAGTGCCCAAACCCCAGCCAATGTATGCAGTGCCGGTCCCAAGCCCAGATAAAATGGGAGGGTTGCGTGATCTTCCGATCAGTAACTCAGAGCCTTAACACACTGAGCCATCCTCTACTATACATATACCTGTACATACTGTATAGTGTGCTTGAGTTTCATGTATAGCAATGATTTCTCTGTCAATGCGTCTGTTTTGAGTGTACCAATACGGCCCCAGGCTCCGCCCGACCCCACCTCCTCGGCTCCGCCTCACCCGGTTATTCTATCTCAGTGGTTCTCAAAGTGTGGGGCGCGCCCCACTAGTGGGGAATACAGGCATGACAGGTGGGGCGCAATGAACGGGAGGGAATTAGTGGAAAATAATAGGAAAGTACCTATTATAATTCATGCTTTTCTTTATTGACAATAAACATCGGACACTCGAAACTAAACAATCATGTGCAAAGAAATGGATCATTCATACAAGTAAATTAAAATAACTTTAGAGAAAAAGTGGAACCATAGTTCAACAATAACGGTTTAACGTCGGCATGTTAATTGCAGAGGAACAATATATATAAGGAAACATTCGGTATTATGTATGTAATTTTATTTATTCCAATGTGTATGCTGATGTTTCTGTATTTTTTCAGACAGTACTAGTCTGGCATTTCTAGTTTCTAGTGCGGCAACAAAGTTGCTTTTTGATTCTTCAGGCGCTGAACAGAAGGGAATATCAATATCGTTTTACGCTTTTTGTTGCTGTGCGGCATTTTGTGATGATCCCTAAATCATTCGTTGCGCCGTAGATAATAATGGTGTTTATGCTCTTAAACTTGTATAATTTAAGGCGGATGTAGCTGAAAGACAATGTAGAGAGGAAATATATCTGGGTATCTTATTCACGGGTTTATTTGCGCAGCTATTGAATTCGGAGATGCGAATATCAAACTAACTTTACCGCGGACACAAACAGGTGTTATAAGCTAAAGTGCCCCCCTGCCACGGATTGCCCAAACTCATCCCCCCCCACCACCCTCCCCCAACACATACCCACGTAATCTCTATCAAATATTATATTAGGACATACATTCAAAGGTTTATTATTATCAAATATATTATTACTATTATAATTAACCCTAGGCACGTGACAGCCGTCGAGACGATTAATACAAATCCCCAAAAATGATTATTTTATGGCACATTTATTTTGTAGGGGTTTGTCAATGTACAAATAACAAATTGTTTATCACAAATTGCACTAAATAAATATTGTTTGTGGTGAAAAATTATAGGAAACGATTTTTATTATAAAATAAGCAATATAAAAATATACAAAAATTTTTATATTGCTTATTTTATAATTAAATTCATTTGTTATAATTTGTAATTTGTAAACCATAAACCTATGAATTTATGTTCTAATATATTATTTGAAAGGGATTATGTAGGGGAGGCAAATCGTGGCGAGGGGGGCATTTTAGAGCATAACACCGGGTCAGTAGCGTACTGTATGTAGTGAGCATAATAACACCAATGGATACATTTGTTACATGGACCACAAAAAAGCAGGTGATTCAGCATCATCAGCCTAATCAACCAAAAAGCCTATGATGAAGCCTATGTTGCGCTTGGATTCATGGTGGGGATGGTGAGGGCAGAGGAGAGACCTGTGTGTGTTTTGTGTCTTAAACCGCTGGCAGCAGATAGCATGAGACCCAACAAAGTAGGAAGACACTTAGAGACAACACACCCCAGTCACGTTAATAAGCCACTCGACTTCTTTGAAAGAAAGCTCTAGATAAGTGACGAAGTAAGCCTGTTATAACAATAGCACGTGTATTTTATCTGTTTTGAACTTGCCGTTATTTGATCTTATTGGTTTAGAAATTGATATTTCAATAAAAAATACACTTGGTCGTTTTCGTTATCATTTTGTTGACAAGTGGGGCTTGAAAATTCGCCCACCCCCTTAAGTGGGGAATGACAGAAAATGTTTGAGAACCACTGTTCTATCTTAATGCTATATTCTGGCCACTGTAAGCATTTCATGTAACTGAAACTTAAAAAAAAAAAGCGTTACAGTCATGTCTGTAATATTTTGCATAACGTACCAAAATGAGGCTGTCAGATAGTCGCTTCCTATCAGCTGGCGCTCAGAGCCTTGAAACTAGCAGCGGAAACACGGTCTCGACTCTACCTGTATTTCAAATAAGCAGTCTTTCCGCTAGAGACTTATTTTGTCAAGGTCAGACATCTTACTCTCTCTCTCTCTCTCTCTCTCTCTCTCTCTCTCTCTCTTTTTTTTCCTCTCCATCGGGTGTTTCAGTGCTTGTGTTTTCAGGTTGAATTCAAAATTTTCATATGCAAATCACTGAGAGGGGAGAAAAAGAAACTGTCTGAACAATTTCAGGCTCCGCACACAGACTAGCAAAGTGTTTCTTAGACGATTCTTCACAGAGTTTGGGTTCTGCCTCAGAACTCAAGATAAAGAGAGAAAAGAGAGCCTCTGTACGTGTTTGTGTGGATTTTTTTGTGTGTGTCTGTGTATTGAAGGGCGTTCGGCTGTTTTGCAGCATTTGCACGAGAGCGTGTTCTTGCTGAGTGTTGAGGGTCAGAGGTTCGATGCTGATAAATTCAGAGAGACAGCTGATCTGGGTTCGTTCGGTGGTTGATTGTCTGGTTCAGAGCTGGGAATCTTTATTCCAGTGGCTCGCTGCCTTGGCAGGGAGGGCGCAGGGTTAGGGTGCGCTCTTAAGAACAGAAAGCTGATAGACGGCTTGATTGGCACGGGCATCGCTCAAGTACTTCCTCTTCCCTCTGTGCAAGCAAGTGGGCAGCAGTCAGAAACGGCGAGAGTGATTCAGCAGCTCGCTGTTCTCCATCCAAGGCCATGATGTTTTTGTGTGTGCGCAGACGGTGCCAAAAATGACTAAAGAGACTAACGACTGAGATGGAGCTAACATTTTGACTGAGACCTTCATCTCTCCCTCCTTCCGACTGAACCATCTGCAGTTATTAATTAATTTATAACGAGTGTAATAAATTAACGTGGCGGAGAAAGGAACAGGGTTTGCAGCCTCGTTATGCCTGTCGATGCGTGCAGTCCCTGAAGCCTCATCAGCCACGCGATTCGCAGAAAAAAAAAACAAGCAGCTGCTCTCCGACTAGAAGAAAACAGCGCTTTACCCAGGTGGCTGAAACCCAACACGACCTCTTAATCAGCGCATGGCTTGGTTTTGATTTTTTTTTTGACTACGATCAAAACTCATCAGCGGGAATCGTCTGTCATCTTTTTTTGACTGGGTGCTAATTTGGTGAATGTTTACTCTAGTCTATAATGCGTGGAAAAGTCAAACTAGGCGTGCTGCCCAAATTGGTGTAATTATTCATTGTGCTAATAACTATTTTCTGCAAAACATATTGAAGAAGCATGAAATTCAACCTCAGATGCAATCTGCTTGGGTGTCATTTGCGTTTTTTACAATACCGGTGCCTAAACGAAACCAATACTCTTTTTGTTTTGTTTTTTAATGGGTAACAAATAACGGTGGTTAACTTCAAAGAATGTTTAATACACAATATATTAAAAGTTCAAAGTATACGAAAAACAAAACAAACTTACATTCCACCTACCCCAACTACAATAATTAAACACCAGTAACATCAAAGTAGTTGGTCTTGTTACAAAACAGTTTAAAATTTCAGCTTTTCTTTCGCAGAAATATGACAATATTTGCTTTATCTAGCGAACTACGACAACTCTAGTGACTTTACCGTGTTCCCGCGGATGATTTTATTTCCCCGAGTTGTTCTTTTAAGTCGGAATGTAAAAACAGCATGGACACTCGTGTTAAAAATTCTAGACTGGAGCTTTCTGACTTGTGTTCACATGCATTTTCTCAATTGGGACATTATTTTCCTCACGTGCGGTGAAGGTGACAATGCTTCTTACGTTCGTTTCAGAGAACCAGAGGACAAATCTTTCAATCGATTGCTCTAAAATTTAAGTGGCACTCAAGTGTGGCACCAAAATCTGCGTTCTGATTCAGTTTTAGTACCGGTTATATACTGTAGGTACTGTTAACACCAGGTTTTGGTTTGCAACCCTATTCACAAGCGCATGACTGTAAGGACAGTAACCTCATGTTGAAATGTGTCAAAACTCGTAGAGCCTGAGCTGTATAGATAAAAAAAAATAAAAAAAAAGAAAAGAATTTGAGGATTTACATACGTCTCCCCTAACCAGAGTCACATGGGCGTGTTCTTCTTTCAGTCTGGCTCCAGTCAAGAGTCTTTCTTGCCAATGTCAAGTCTGGTTTGTCCATTAGAGGTATAAATCTAAATGTATATTAGGCGGTCTGTAAAGCTACTTCTCTCCTCCTTTTTCTGATCCGTGTTAGTATTCAAGAAGATAATCTCATTTTCCCCATAATTCTCCAGGGTTCCTGGCTTTCTAATGAGAAAATTGAAGGACAAATCAAAGTATGATTATTCAATTTATTTCAGTTTCACTTATATAGAACTTTTTGCAGGCACATGACTACGATGACGTCAGGCACAGCAGACAGTGGAAGAACCATTTCCTGACATCAGGCTACTGTGTATTTTCGATAATAATTTTGTTCAAGGTGTATTTTAAAGTCAAAAACAATATATATTATCTGATTGCATTTCGTAATCTGATGACCTACAGGATTAGCCGGTCACATAGAGTAACCTAGCAATTAATAGCATCTGTCCTACAGATTATTTTCATTTTCAGTATGTTATGGTGTAACTCGTTCAAAAGAGAAACAAGCACATGAAAACGGATGAAGAAGTGCTAAGGCTATTAATTTGCAAAAGTTTGTATTGGTATCATAACATGATTATCGGAGATGGTGTACAAACATGTGATTCCTAAGGATTTGTAAGCGTTTGTTAGCGATAGTGTTAGTGTTAGCTCATGTGCCGGTAACTTTAACTAATACTGACATTTCAAGCTTGCTACAGTAATTAATAGCTGTCTAACTGTTCCGGTGGCGGAATCCCAAATAGGATTAAACATTTACTGCATTTAGTAAGCACCCTTAAGACGCTGTGTTGTCAGATGCAAAAGGTCTATAGTGCTTTTATTAATTGCATTGTTGCAACGCAGCATCGCTGGAACAAAAATTCTGGATATGAATAGATTTATATTAGATAGATTTAATTTTGGATATATATAGGTTTATAAATTGACAACTTTTTGTCTGTAATGAGCAAGCCGGAGATGACGGTCATAAGGAAACACTTATGAACACGACATGAAGAAGAAACCTTGAGAGGAACCAGACTCATTCGGGTGATACCGGCTAGCCAGACCATAAATAAACCTATTTTCTAACAGTATGTATAGTATATAGTCGTTTTATTATTGGTGGAAATAGATATTTTAAACTATTTAGCAGGCTATTGTAGTCCGAAAAGGTGAAGTAACTAAGTTGGAAGCCCTATCAGCATGCACTTTACTTCTAGTCTCACATGGAGTGTTGAGGTAATTAAAATGAAGTCCATTCTTTGTTAAACATTTTTATTCTGTCAGCTCTGCAATTAATCACATCTTGACTCATCTGGTTCTTATGTAGAACTGGGCCATTCCCGTGCCAGTCACATTAACATTCCTGTGCCATCTAGAAGCCAGACTTATAAAAATGCAGTACTATTTAAAATGGAAAACTACATCGATTGACTTCAGATTGACTATTTTGAACCTCCGATAGACGTCAGCGGCGTCGAATTGGTTTTGATGGTTTCTCGTGGTTGCTTGACATTCTAGAGCAGCCGTAATGCCTGCAATCAACATTTATATAACAGAGTCCCAATACTCTGATGAACTCATTTGAATCAGTCTCTGACCCACTTTCAACATCCCGATTTGGTCATTTCACATAACCCAGTTTTGAAAGGCCAGAAGCTGCTGCCTCCTTCACGCCAGCCATCGTCTTCGTCCTCCTCCCTCTCCTTTTCCTCCTCTTTCTCAGTTCCAATCCTGTGAGTAGCAGCAGCGAACTGAGGCGCCAATCATTTTTACAGCAGCACAGTACAGAACAACCTTGACCCAGATTTCATTTGGCCAAGACCAAGGGGCTTTGTGGGGGCATCGAGCATGAAATTAACGCACACACATATGGATATAAACACATGGGGAGGAAATAACCATAGAAGGCATGGCATGGTAGGAATTTAACTTTAGGCCATTATACATATACAGTATATACATAGTAAATTAGTGTGTGTTGCACGGTTAATCATTTTTACAAGTTGATTTAAACAACTTTGAACAGCGAAGATATGATAAAACCATGTTTCAATAGAAATGTATAATATTTCCAGCTCGGGGCCTTTTTTTGGTTACACTGTTTAGTTACACATGGTACATTCGTGTATAATACTATACGAAATTATTATGAAATAACCAAATCTATAATCCAAGTCAAAAGATGTTAAGGTACGAAACCAAACTAAAGTGAGAACATACAAATATAATAAAAGGAGTCTAGAAATCGTTGGACGCTAATAAACATCATATCGTCGTTCTAATAAGTTCTACACAAGTTCATGGTGGATTTTTTGTTTGTTTGTTTATATTGTGGCAAAAAAAGACTAAATGATTTTTAATTGCCATTAAATTATGTCCGATGGTAAATAACTGACCGTGTTACGAGCCAGATTTTGCTTTGTTGAGCTGTCAAGATGTGAACGTTACCTCTCGAGACGTTAAAGCAGGCCAGCGTTCAAGAACAGCTTGTGATAAGAAAGGTGGAAAGCAGGCTGAAAGGAGCAGTGCAGGAAAACAGTTGGCTTGCTGACAGTTGAAAAGGAGAAGCAGGACAGCATCAGGAAGGGCAAGTCTATTGTTCTATACACTCAGCACACTGCACCAGTGACCTTACCAAACACGTCAAACGAGAGAAATGCAAACAAATATGTAAATGTTTAAATATTTGCATGCCCTCGGGATAAAATGAAAAAGGACATATATTTATTTATTGTATCCTGAAAAATGTTGATTTGGTCATGGGGAGGGATGTAAAATCCATCCATCCATCTACTGTATGTGGCATCTATACCGATTTATCCTGCATAGGGTTACTGCGAATCTGGAGCCTATCCAGGGGAACCAACGGCACAAGGCAGTGTACAGCATGGATGGAAGGCCAACTCATCACATGACACGTTGCACATAATCATAGACTATGGGCAATTTTCGAAATGCTAATCAACCTACAACACATGCCCTTGGACAGTTGAATAAATCCGAGTACCTGGGGAGAAAATCCACTCGGGACAGGAAGACCATGCAAACTCCAAACACACACACAGGCTGGAGGCGAGTTTTGAAACCCCAGCCCATGAAAGTGTGATACACCAGTGCTAACCATCAAAGCACCATGCTGCTGCAGTGTACGTCGTTGTCCTTGATTCTGATGCTGTTTGGTGGGACAGCAGGTAGCGTCACCGCCCACAATTCCAGACTTTAATTTGCACCTATGTGTGAACAAATGTGCTGATGTAGAATATATTTCTCCTGAGCTCTCCACTCAGGGTGTAATCCCAGTTTCCAGCAAATCTCTGAGCTCATGTTTATGGGAAAGGACCATCAACATTGTCTCCAAGGATGTTTATTTTGTTAGCATGTCATAAGGACTAGACAAAAAAAAAAAAAAAAACGTTAATTACATATTTGTTTTCCACAATCCCTGGAGGGAGCTTCGAATTACTTGCAAAAGTGTGGAATGGGGTCGTTCTGCTCATCCTGAAGTAGGATGTTAAATATCCCATGTGGACATTAATGTTCTCAGCCACATCTGATAGCCCTTAGCCGGAAGGGAGTTGGCATTAAACACAAACAAGTGACGCGAGGGGTCATTCAAGCTTCCCCTCATTTTAACATTATGCTCATCCTCAACTGCTTTTCTTTCCTGACCCCATTCCCTTTTAATTGAGTCGAGGCAGGTAAGTTACATCAGGCTCTGGCAGAAAGGGAAATCTGATTTTGAGTTCTGAGTTCTTTTGTTGGTTTTCCGAGGCATAATTTAAGGCAGAGAGAGCAAGAGTGGGATCAGGACAAGCCACTGAAACTTATCAGTCTCAGCCTCTACAACTACCGACTGGTTGGTGGGGTCACACCAAACAGGGGACAAAGACAACAAATCCTGCCTCTACAAAACCTCAAAAAAGACGTCACCTACAGTATAGAGAGGTCCAAGTAGAACAAAATGAAGAATCTTTGAGACTAAATTTAAGACGCAAACAAAAAGACATATTTGTGAATTCAATTTACTTAGTTTTAGACTTTTAGTTTTAGAGTTTTTTGAAAATTGAAATTGACATTTTAAAGAAGGCCATACGTAAAGTGACAATCCCAGCTGTAATGTCTTGGATCCCACTGCAGTCGTTCCCATTAACAATCAGCGAATTAAACGCCTGATCCTTGAACTTGTCAACAACTTGCAGAAGAGACGCATGTGTCTGTGAGAACTTTACACACAACCATTCACCAACCCCCTTTGAGCATTACAGGAGTATAGCTGGGAGTTATTGCTATATCCTCGTGCAGTTCTGACCTCGCTTCAAGCCATCTCCACATGTTTGGGCCATTAAAAGAGTTCCTGGAAGGCCAGTGTTTCAGATAATAAAGCAGGCAGTTTAATTCTGAGACAACTTTCTACCCTGATGGTATCCATGCGCTGGTGAAACACAGGGATAAGTGCATTAGTGTAGCGGGGGATTATATAAAGAAATAATGGGAGTACTCTTATAACTGTTCTGTTATTCTTCACAGTTAAAAGTCCTGGTAACCGGAACACCCTTCATAGAAAGATTATTGGTTCACTTATGAGTCTGGTTCCTCTCAAGGTGTCTTCAACCTGCTGTCTTCAACACTGTTGCCTGTGGCCTGTTTATTAGCAAATTAGCTGCTTCATGGCAAAGTCTGTTGAACTAAACTGAAGCGTGATCATCAATCAGTAGTTGTTAACGGTTTTATGGATTGTGACATGGACTTTAACAAAAAGATGTTGGTAGATGTGAATCATTTCAAGATGAGTAACAGGTGACCTTGGAAATGATTTCCTAAAAAAAAATTTGGTGTGTTTTTCAGATTTATTAAAACCTTGGAGTCCACTTCGTCTCATTTCTTTGTTGTGTCATATTACGTCCTGATTTGAAGGCCGTATGAGTTTAAGCAACCTGTTTCATTTTAAACTTAATTGGCAGCGAGCTCAAATTGTAGAACATCCTGTTCATCAGAAATAGATCGAATTAATGTTTCAATAGCTTTGGAACAATAGCAACAGCATTCTGTCTTTATTTCCCCCCTCGATGCAACAAATTGCTAATTAGCCATTCGCTTTTTTGCATTTGAAAGGGACTCGTCATTACTGTATAAGCGCCCTGTCATGCAAGTTGCCGAACAGCCGCTAAGGGTGTCGTGTCAGAGCACAGCAATGTTGTTGGATTTCTGTCACACTGGTTTAGTGGCTGTTGCGTCTAAAACACCCGTTTTTGTCGGAAGGCTTGATGGCTTCACCTAGCTGTGGGACTTTGGTTCAGTTCAGGAAGTCAGCTTGCTAATCGAGCCATGAATAGGATGCATGCTGCGCCTTTCAGGAGAGAAGCGACATGTAATAAGCAGCTCGACAGAAAAAAGTATTCCATCAGTGTAGAGTTGGTTAGTCTGCTGACAGAGTGTGTGGCGCGTCCAAGAGTGGTTTAACACTCATAATCAGGCATTAAGACTTCCTCTTCTGGATGAAAAACAGCTCGCGGTTATGACGACTCACCACTTCTCACATCTGCTGATGAAAGGGAAGTCCTTGGGAAAAGGCAAAAGTAAGAAAAGTAGGAAGAATTATCACCAGGTCATCACATTTGTGTGTAATCAATCCAACGATATAGACAAGGGCCCTGAGTAATTCCTTCATGATCCGAGTGGCGGGATTACAAGAGCCATTTGTGTGTTCCCCACCACAACCTTTTTCATTTTTTTCCAAGGAAATAAAAAGCTCAGCCACGTCTTAGCGAGCACTGCTGCCCCCACTGATGATTTACAGTACACTACCTTCGGAGCGCCGAACGCACGACCATGGTACTGACGTGAAAGTTTCTGCGAGGAAAACCCATTAACCATTGACTGGAATTCTGAAATGTGCTGTAAGACAAGTTTGTTAAGTGCGTTTCCCAGCATAAGCGAGGACAATGTGGGTGTCCTAGCACCTACAACAATGTGACCTTGCTGGTTTTCAAACAACTTCACACAAGCTCCAGCACTTTGGTGTACATGTTCATGTAAAGCATTATTCAGTTGCTTGCCGTACCCGCAGACAAATTCCAAGCTTCCTGTTATATTCGTCCAGCTCTACCGTTTATAAATATTTAGATATTTCCATCATATCTAGCACATCAGCCTGTTCTTCTCTGATAGCACTTCATGAAGGGAAAGGCTGGTATTACTGTAGAGAAGAAGCTTATCTGAACATGAGTGGTAAAAGCAGGCTTCCTGTGAAAATAATGACCTGTGTCTCCAGTAACACTCTTTCACCCTGCTGACACAGGGTCAGTGTACAGCGAAAGCCAAAAGTAAAAAAACAAAGAATGCTTTATAGGTTCTTTTAATATGTTTTAAAAGCCGCACAAAATAAAGAGAGAGAGAAAGAAATATGAACAAAGTGCTAAATAAAATTTCAAAAATCGTAGAAATCCACATAGCCATGACAGAAGGAGGTATTATTAGTATTAGTAGTAGTATTACCAATAATAAATTATATTTATATACCATATTATTAAATAATGTTTATATCTACTATATATACCGTTATTAAATAATATTTATATTTATACACCATATTATTAAATAATATTTATATTTGTTTACCATGCTATTAAATACTATTTAGATAATAATATTTATCATTATATACCATATTATTAAATATTTATATTTAAATACAATATTAATAATAATTATTTATATTTTTATAACATGTTATTAAATAATATTTATACACCATATTATTAAATAATAAAAAAATTTTGATACCATGTTATTTAATGATATTTATCATTATATACCATATTATTAAATAATTATATCTATATGCAATATTATTAATTAATATTTATATTTATATAACATATTAAATAATAGTTATGTTCTGTGTTGTTAAATAATATTTATATTTATATATCATATTCTTAATTATTATGTATATTTATGTACCATATTATTGAATATTACTCATATTTATTTACAATATTATTAAATTATATATATATATATATATATATATATATATATTCTTAAATAATATTTAATTAGTAAAGTAGTTATAGATAATACGTGTGTAGGACATGTATACACATCTTAATAGATGTTAAGTAATATAACCATTATTATTATTATAGCTTAATTTTATTTTTAATTGCTTACTTAAAAGCAACATTATGTAGTTTTATCTTATTTAATTATTAGTTAAGATATATTTTAATATCTAATTTAGTTAGGTGTGTTTCTTTTAATAAGTGTCTGTCACAGGACGTTGGTTCTTGATCCTCTGCGGGCTGCGGTTTGTGTGGTGGCGCCTGATTTGTTACTTCCATAGGAACTCTCTTTGTCCTAAATGACACGATTAGTGATTAGTGACATTTCAGCCAACATGGCAAGCATGTCTTTCTCGATCAACCCAATTGAAAAGAGGACATGACGACAGGCATGTCGACTAGCTGGGGCCATGCAACAATTCCAACAAATTCTGTTACTAATGCTAAAAAAAATAAACTCCACATTTAGCTCGCTGTCAAGACAAAGACGTTGAAGCAACACAGACTTGTTAAAGGCGTAGACAGAAGCAAGAGCTTAACTGTATTCATTCCTTACCATTAATTCACACAATGTAGAGCTGCATACCTTTCTGACAGTTAAACACTATTTGAGTGACAGGCTTCAATCATTAAGTATTAAAATATATTTTTAAAAAGCTATAATTAATTACAAACATAGGCACACACACACACACACACACACACACACATTCACAGAGCCACATCCATTGCTGTAATCTCCTTAAGACTGTAATTTTTTTTTCCTCAAATGCACGTCCCATGCTTTAATCAGCTTTGTTATAAACAAAGAAATTGCTTTGGCACTGGTTTATGTATCTGTATGTCCTCCAATTTCCCTTGTAATGTGCTTCATTTTAAGTTAATTAATTGTATACACCGATCAGCCAAAACATTACAACGCAAAACATTATGGGGTATTTTGAGTCGGTTCCCCTTTGTGTTGCTGGAGAAGCTCTGGCCCCTCAGGGCATGAGAGTCTGCACAAGACCTCTAGAGGTGTACTGTGGTGTCTGGCACCTGGATGTTGGCACCAGGTCCTTAGGGTGCTGTGGGTTGCGGCTTGGAGCCTCTGTGGATCAGACTTATTTGTCCGGCGCATCCCATGGGTGCTCGATCGGTTTGAGATCTGGGGGGTTTGGAGGCCGGTAGCTTTGCAGCCTTGTGCGTTAATGCAAGATGTAAAAATGGGAGTAAATACAATGGGCATCATTGGCCTTCACAGTCCCTAGTTGGACTACAGAGGTTCCTAGATGGATGGGTGTGGTGCACTGAGTGTTTTAAGGCTATTATAACTTTTATTCCTGCTTAATGTGATCAGAATGAATGATCAAGGGTATCTCAGTGGTTAGGGTGTTGGACTATTGATTGGACCCACCATGCTACAACTGTTGGGCTCTTGAGCCTGTCCAGATGTATAATAAGATAAAAATGCAAGTTGCCCCAGATTAGGGCGTCTGCCAGAGGCTGTGAATGTCAATGTGTTCTGCTAACAGAACAAGTACAATAAAGTAATTGTAGATAAATTCACCTAGTTTTAAGATAATTCCGGACACCTTTAAATGCAGACGGTAGCTAACATCATGCGCTACCACATGCTGAGCTAGTTAATATGTATTAAGCTGTGCAAAAAAAGTGTGTACTGTCCAGGGTGTACTCTTTCTAGTGCCTTGAGTCCCCTGGGATAGGCTTCAATCCCATGGCAAATGCACCTTTAACCGACAGCACTAGTGTAGCCAGTGCTTATGTTCACTTTGTGGAAGTATAAAGTATTAAACCCTTTAATATTTAAATGGTCTGTAGGTTCTTACCATAAAAAAGCCAAAGTTTTTTTAGATCTAGTAGCACACAATGCTTTTTCACTCACTCAATCACTCAATCTGCCACATCCTAATTTTCACGATCAAGCCATGCTCTTGCCGCCCAGTAGTAATTTGACTGATTTACATTCCGCCTCTCGGAACTGTCAGAGCGTATCCGTGAAAAGTTCAGTGAAAAGCGCGGAACTCTTTCAGTGGGCTTTGATTTTGTGCCATTAGCAGGAGACAAGCCGTAATTTGTCTTAATTGCTGCAGATGCCGAGGTTCCGTCGGAGCAGATCCCTTTAATGATGCTGTCACCTTAATCGCGTCTGGGTGGGGAGCGAAACATCTTGGCGGCATCCATTAAGAGGTCGGAGGTCAGCTGGATTTATCAGGCTTGAATAAGTTTTCGGTAAAAGTGAAAAGCTGAGATGAAGTAGAGCGCGCGCTCGTTAATGTTGGAATGAATTGCGCTTACATGTTGATCAGCGTGTTAGTCGGATATGGAAAGGAAAGGCGTGTGGAGTAAGTGCCACTCGAGCTCATGCGGTAGGCACTCAGTGTGGCTAAAAGTGTTTTTTGACCTGTTATCAAAAAGATGCTTAAAAAACTAACCATACTGTGTATGTGTGTCTGTGTGTCTGCAGTGGCATAGGCAGGAACTGGCCGTGGGCGTCAGGAGGCAGCAGCATTTTAGCCGAGTATGGCACGCTGCATCTGGAGTTTGTCCATCTGAGCAGGCTGTCTGGGAAACCTGTATTTGCTGAGAAGGTAAGTCGGAGCTCGAGATTTAACTCAGGACATAGCGAAGAACCTTATATTCACACTGTTTATATTCACCAGTTACTGATACTAGCCCATCTGTTGCTATGCACAAATTATCCGCATCCATCAATAGAAAGAGTTCATCTGGTCCAGCAATGTTGTTGGAATTTTAAATGATTAAATGCCACAGAGTGGTGCATTAATTCTTAACTTCAAATGGAGTTACTGCTCCTCAAACGTATTACTTTCTCACTCACTCATGGTCTATACCGCTTCATTCTGTATACAGGGTCACGGGGGGTAGAGGGTGGGGTATACCCTGGACGGGGTGCCAATCCATCGCAGGGCACATTGGGAACGCTAGTTAGCCTAACCTGCATGTCTTTGAACTGTGGGAGAAAACCCACTAAACACAGGGAGAACATGAAAACTCTATGCAGACAGACCTGAGGCAGGAATCGAACCTGGACCTTGGAGGTGAAAGGTTACGGTGCTAACCACTAAGCCACCGTAGAACTTATTAATTTTAATGTTAATATAATAATTAATGTTAAATATATATATATATTCCAATTTTTCATTCCAGAGCATGGTTGAATTCTTGAATCTGATTGATCAGCAATAAGCTTATAATAACGCATTCATTGTAATGCATTATTGTTCCTATAGTAGCGACTTATACATATGGACTATGATAACAGACACTTGACGTAGCCAGGGTCTTATTTATAGAAGGAGTCTCCAGTATTAGATCTCCGCAAACCCCCTCTGTGCTTTGTAAAGTTTCCCAGCATGAGAAAGTCTTCAGGATGTTACACCACCAACCCAGTCATGTCATTATTCCTAACTCATCATGAACTATGATTAAAGGAATCAACCTACTTGTAGGACATAGCTGGAGTAGTTCTGCCTCAAATCTGTTTAACACTCGGGTCAGGACGGGTGTGCGTTAACTCGGCACAGTATTTATTTATGGCTCAGTAATCATAGCCTTTGTGTACCGTAGAGGTCAGAGCACAGACAGACAGACAATGTTAAACACAGACAAACATGCACAACAACACAGAGGGGGAATTGGGAAAGAATTTGGACACAACCGCGTATAAATGAGCAAATCTTGACAAAATATTTTGAACATATTCTTACGTTTAAGCCAGATATTTATGGCTACGTGCACATTACAGTATAAGACTTTATAAGCCACATTGTTCATTCCAGTTTTTTGTTCAAAAGGGATTTGCATGTCATTACAGTAGACATTCATAATTACAAGTGACTTTTATCTGACTCTAACGTGGACGCGCCTGTCCTCTGACTGTTCCCTACAGTTTTGTCCCAAATAACTACTAAGTGACCTATTTCACTTTCCCTCCACTGACTACCTTCTCCGCTCTTCTTCACTGTTGAAAGTCGCGGATCATTCTTATTGAAGTCGCATGATCATGTATCGGATATATATCCGATCTAGGAAGACCCATATCCAATCAGAGAAACAGATTTTTCAGATTTGTGCTTTTAGACACATCAGATCTGATAAAGAAAAATCAGTCACTTTAGGTTGGTATTGTAAGCATAGATTTTATCTGTGTGAAAATGGTCTTAGAAGTTAATTGCCAGTCTCAGACATTCCAAGACACACCCTCAGCTCCTCTTATTCGCGGCTCCCAGCACAATCTTTTTTTCTTTTTTTCCTGGATGTGAACCTTATCTCGGAGCTACACTGCTACACATAAACAGTGATTAAAACAGATCCCTGAGCTCAGAGTCGGTCAGAAAGACACTCCAGCGTCCAGTACATCAGGCCATTAAACCAGCCAGCCCAGTGCGCAGCCTTGTTTTCCCAGTGTTTTCCAATCACAGGTTTCGTCCTCACGCCTCTGCTCCATTGGGAGGCTGATAGATGATTTCATTACACACACTGAATGAGGCTCTACTTAACTCTGAAAGTGACCTGCACTTTATAGATTGATGAGCGCAATCTAGAACAGAATGCATGTCTGGCATCTCAGGCACGTTCTGCATCCCCTGACTCAGAGCTGATTCACCAAACCGTAGCGTCTATAAAACGCCTGATTCTGCTTGGTGCTCATGTTTTAGTGCTGTTCTACCGGACAGCGCGTCGCGGCTCGCTTCGACAAATTACCCACGGTCCCGCGTTTCGTCTCCATCTCCACTGCCAGGCGAGCTGTGCCATGCTTAAGTACCCGTGCTAAATTTGATTACCCTTCTTACCCATGGACCATATTAGATGAATGAGTGTGTAGCTAAAAATACCGCAGACCATCAATTGTTTAAACTACCTGTAGAAAAATATTCAATAGTGTATTTGTGTAATGTCTGCTGAATTTTGATCTAAGTAAAATCAGCCGTTTTATAGTTAGGACAGATCCCAAATCTGTCTATTCCTCCGTCTATCCATCCATTTAGGAATCTCTGTAGTCCACCTAGGTACTGTGGAGGCTAATAATGGCCGTTGTATTTATTCCCAGTTTTACACAGTACAGGCAATTTATGAACATGCATTTCTTTATACTGTCGGAGGAAATCGGAGCACCCAGTGGAAAGCCACCAAGCACGGGGAGAACATGCAAACTCCTTGCACACAGCCTTTAAGACTGGAATCGAACCCACACCCTGGAGGTGCAAAGCGAAAGTGCTAACCACTACACCACCGGGCCGCCATAAACACCTTCCTAGCGGCTTTATTTACACCCTACATGTGCTAGAATATAATAAAGCTGTAATAATTCTAGTGAAAATGCTATAACACTTGTTATTCGTCTATTTTATGGAAATGTACTCACTGTTATTGTTCCATATACTATGAAACTGTAAGATCTTTAAATCCAGACTTCTTATACTAAAGCATGACATATTTACACTCAGAAGAGCATTTGAGAAACACAAAGCAGGCAAATGGAAAGACCTACTAAGATGGAGAGTGGAAGTGATTTTCAAATGCGTTTTTAACCAAGCTTTATATAAAAAGAATAAAAACATGGAGGATGAGCATTTAAATACTTTTGTTTCATATGAAAATCTTTTAAATAATTGCTTCACACCAGTACTGTGCCTAAGCAAAATCATGAGCAATAGATTTACACTAAGTAAGCCAGTAAATTGGTTAAGTAGAATAGGATGACCGCCATTGCGGTCACCACCATTGGGTTAACTCTACACTCCATACAACCACGCCATGGCCATCAGTACTGGTTCCAAGCCTGGTTTGAAATCAGGAGGATTGCGACAGCAAGGGCAACCTGTGCCAGATCTTTGATTCCAAATTTGCCTGTAGTGTGTAAATGTTAACTGGAGGTCCTATCATGGTTGTGAAAATAAGAATAAATACATTGGTCACCATTGGCCTTCATGGTCCCTAGTTGGTCTACAGAGGATGGTTGGATAAATGGATGTACCAGATCTTGCAAATCGAATGACCCGATCTGGTGAACCCCAAGAATAAAAAGTCCAAAGCCCAAGGAAAAAAATGGTAGGATGACAAATACAGGAAAATGGAATACTATTTATTTTTTTTTTTTTCTGATGCAGGTCATGAACATCCGGAAGGTTCTTAATCGTCTGGACAAGCCTCAAGGACTTTACCCCAATTACCTGAATCCCAACAGTGGACAGTGGGGACAACGTAAGTCAGATAAAGTATTTCACTTTCAGCATTTCTCTCTCTCTCTCTCTCTCTCTCTCTCTCTCTCTCTCTCTCTCTCTCTTTGTCATTGATATTTTTTACAGTAGCACCTGAAAAGTCTTTTAGTCGTCTTGCTCAAGAATAAAGATATCCAGTAAGATCCCTGCAGCACTGGCAGCTCTGTGAAACTTGAGCATCATGATTAAATGACATCTCTCGGGTGCCTGATGTAGCACCTGTTCTGTGCTTATTCAGCGCTTAGTTACGACTCTGCTACTACACCGTTGTTTCAACTTTTTTAGCTAATCTTTAGAACAGTTCAGCCTGGATTTAACGTTACTTAGTTGTTGTTTTTTAACATAGTTCCCTGTCATTCAGCATCCGTCATTTTATGATGAAATGTATGTGCTATAATTTGTAATTTTTTTTGACTCAGTATGGTTTAGCTATTAATACATTAGTTATACGTTGTTATTTTTTTACTTTAAGAGCAACGGTTGTTCTGAACAGCATGTTTTAACCGTTTCTTTAAAGGTCCCATATTTAGGTATTTATTTAGACCTCAGTTTTACTCCTCTTCCGGACACAACATTTCAGTGTTTATGTAAATGAGTCACTGCTGAGCCATGCCTGGAGCTGCGCAACATGCTCAGCATTCTTATTTTTATTTATTGCATTTGATTTCCCCCTATTGTGACTTCTTATATGAGGTCACAATAGGGGGGGGAATCTAACTGCTTTGTTTAAGCCCCGAGCATCAATTCGTTGTGCTCTTTGTCCATTTACACAATAGGGGAAAATAGGTCCCCCTATTGTGACCTCATATAAGAAGTCATGCTAGAGGGAAAACAAATGCATTTGAAAAACATTTAACTGCTTTGTTTAATCCCTGAGCAAAATGAAAATGGAAAAAACAACATAAAGAATTGATTCACACCAGAAACTCATCTGAACATCTAAACATAACACAAAAGCAGAATTTTGCATTATACTTGCCCTTTAAGACAAAAGTATAGTTTTGTTAGCAAGATAAATGAGGAATTTAAGATTCCTAGCTACTTAAATAGCTTGCCGTTTGATATAAAATTAAATCATCTAGTCCTTTTTTTTTTTTGTTTTTCAGACATAAGGTGGGCTAGTTAATGTGATTGTACAGCATATCTTACGAGCGTATAAAGGTTATGTTGCAGCGCTAACGCTACGCTCCTGAGCCGTAAAGCAGCCATGACACGCGTTCCAGCGCGGCTTTATTACGGTACTTTCATGGCTAATTGCTCACCGATGTAAACAGCTAATTAGAGCCGGTGTTCCACCTCTCCGTGACTCACTCGTTAATCCAGTCATATTTTTTGATGCACTTAAGTGCCTCTATACCGTGCTGCAGTAATTAGCAGGTTAGCATGCGGTGTGTTAGCCGCGAACGCGTGGCAGCTTGGCGGGCTCGCCGAGAGATTTCCTGTCTGACTTGCTCCTCTTTCGTCCAGAAGTAGCAAATGAAAATAGTTTGTCACGTCTAGCCGCGGGGACAGAAAGCGGCTGATGGACCTGCTTTAGAAACAGCCTGCTTTCTTTCCTTTTTTGCCGCGTGCTTTCCTGTCCTGAGGGGGCGTCTCATATAGGGCACTAGACATAGTGCGCTAACAGAATGAGAGCCGTAGGAGCTGATTAAATGTAGCGCACGTCTTTCTGCAATTCCTCCATCTTTTTATTTCCTCCTTCCTTTCATGCGTTTATTTAATCACTTCCTTTCTTTCTGCTTTTCTGCCTTGCTTTAATGTCCTGCGTCCTTTCATCTCGTCCTGCGCTCCTTCCCCTGTCTTTCTTCTACTTTCTTTACTTCGTGGTTCTGTCTGTACTCTCATTCCAGCTTCACTCCGTCCCTTTATTTCATTCTTTTCTCCATTTTTTTTCTTTTTTGTTATTGTCTTGCTTCCTTTGCTTCGTTCTTTCCTCCTTGAATAACCTGCTGATTTCCTCAATTCCTTCATCATTCGTTCTTTCTTCTCGTTCAGGTTTCTTTATTTTTTCCCCCTTCCATCTTCCATCATCTTTCTGGTCTCCTTGTCAGTCTTGTCTTCTTGTCATTTTTTTTTTATTTAAGGCAGATTTTATTCCTCCTTTCTTTTTCTTATTGTTTCTACTTTGTATTGCTCCTCACGTCCTCCTGCTCTCGTTGCATCCATTTCTTTATTTCACTCTTCCTGCTTTTCTGTACTTTATTGTTTTCCTCCTCCTGTTTCCTCCTGCATTTCTTTTTCTTCTACATTCCCGTGCTTCTGCCATGCGTTTTGTCATGTTCTGTCTCTTTGTATTTTGCTGAGTAATAGCCAGGGGACATCTAGCATGTGGTGTGTGTGTGTGTGTGTGTCCTTCAGCAGTCACACTGCTGTAACAGCAGTAGCCACATTCCTACTGAGAGCCTCTTAGCAGCAGACACACACACACACACACACACACACACACACACACAGAGGCCACAAGAATGATATCTTCACCATACACAGTCACATTTTCAACTGTGTATGTGTGTGTGTGTGTGTGTGTGCGTGTGCATGTGTGTGTGTTTGTGTGCGCGCGCAACCTTGCACATGTGTTACAAAAATATGCTGTAAGTATGTGTTTAGAAATGGGATCTTAACTACACACACGCACACACACACACACACACACACACACACACACACACACACACACACAAATGACATCTTTATTATACAGAGTCACATTTTTAACTGTGTGTGTGTGTGTGTGTGTGTGTGTGTGTGTGTGTGTGTGTCCTTGCACATGTGTTACAAAAATATGCTGTTATATGTATTATTTATTTAAAAGTGGCATCTCACCTACACACCTACACACACACACACACACACACACACACATAAACAAAGGCCATAATGTCAATGACATCATCATACAGACTGACATTTTTAACTGTGTGTGTATGTGTGTGTGTATATATGTATATGTATGTATATTTGTGTATATGTGTCTATGCCTGTGTATGTGTATGTGTATGTATGTAAGGACTGAACTGATAAAACACACACACACACACAAATCACTCAGACAATCTTAATAACATCCGGACTGAACTGATAAACACACACATGCACAAACACTCTGATCTTACAACCATCTCACAGTTTGTTCTTACCCACCTGCCTGATCTTCTCTTTTTGCTCTATATTGCACAATATTTATCTTCTTGCTATTTTTTGCACAAAGTATTTTTAAATCATTACTGCTACTCAAATGTTTACAGTTTCTCCTCCCACTACGTCAACTCATACCTCATTATTACAAAAAGTACTGAAACGTTTTAGTGTTTGTCACTCTGTAGCTCTTTGTTTGTACAATTGCATGTGCACTTTGTTGTCTCTTTTTTTGTATAGAAGTAGTTTTAGGTGAACTTAAAAATAAAAAATGTAAATTTGTCATATCTGAGCTAGTCAGCTAATTAGGTCACCTAGTTATCTAGCTGACTCCGGTAGAGTTGTGTTGTTAACTTATGTTGTATAGGATGTGGCACCTTGGTCCTGGAGGAACGTTGTTTCGTTTCACTGTGTACTGAGCTCTATATGGTTGGAATGACAATGAAAGCCTACTTGACTTGACTTGACACACACACACACACACACACAGACCTTTCTGCATTCAGAGCTGTGATCTCACCTTTTACCCCTTTTAGCCACAATCCATCACTCACTAAACAAGCGTGTCAAGTGTGTGTACGTGTGTGTGTATGTGTGTGTTGCGCCACTGTTTTCCTAACCCTCTGCTTTTCTGTCTTTCAGATCACGTGTCCGTGGGTGGCCTGGGTGATAGTTTCTACGAATACCTGCTCAAAGCCTGGATCATGTCTGACAAGCAAGACGAGGAAGCCAAGAAGCTCTACTACGACGCCCTGAAGGTGAAAACCGCCGTCTGCGCGCTCGAGCTTGCACGTCTCTCTGCTCTAGAACACCGCACAGGAAACGTTTAACAACCTCCCCAAAGTGCATCTCAAATCACATGCTCGTGTACTACGACACTTTTGAGTGCACATAGCTGTCAGTGCAGCGGAATGTTCCGGCGGCTCGAACCAGGCACTCGGAGCAGACTGCAGCGGCACTGATAAGCATATTATAAACGGGTAGTTCAGCCGCGATACACTCGACTCGGGAGACGTTCGAGGCTTTTGGTTTACTCAGCGCAGTAAAATTCCTAATCCGAAATGTCAAAATATAATCGAAGCGCCACACGGAGGACTGAAATGCAGGCAAGGCTTTACAATGTGTTCCATTGTCCTTAAATATGCCTGGACAGGAAGTCGTGAAAGTGGTTTAACACAGAATTTTAACTTGTGGTGAGATAAAAATTACCCAAGCTGTTAGATGTGATAGATGTGCCCTGTCTGGTATAATAAAGCACTTTGTTTACTCGCCCTCGCAGAAAATTAGTAAATCCGAGGGGTCGTCAGATTTGAGGGTAGAAAAGTTGAGCAGTGACGTTTTCTCCAAATGGACTTTCCAGTTTAGTGCGCCTAGTGTATATAAAGTAGATATATAGGTGTTTTTAAATGGCTGTTTTAAGGGTCATAAGTCTCAACTGGGGCTCATCCAATGTAAAGAAAGGTGGGGTATCAACCAATCACAGGGCACAAACACTTACACACTCACACACCCATTCATACACTTACGACTTTGGACTGACTGAGAAAGCCAAAGTATCCAGAGGAAACCCAAACTTCAAACACACACATGCAGACCGGAGACAAGATTAGAACCAGGCAAAATAAATTATTTATGGATTCATATTTATGTTTTTCTAGCCTCCTCTAGGGGCGCTAAACTAGAAAGCGATCTATTTCTGAAGTGATGAGATAGCAATCAAATTTTAGCCAAAAGTGATAACAAAAAGCACAAGAGGGTGTTTAGCAATTGTTCATGGTTGTTACTGTGTAAGCATTAACTACCTTGTTTTACCATTATACAGGTAGTCCCCAACTTACGAACATTCGAGTTACGAATTTCCATGGGTTCTACGAACATTCATAGATGCAAACAGATCGGAGACGTAGCTCATAGTGTATTGTGCAAAAGTAGACACTGCAGTGCACCAGATACCTATATTTCCAATTATATACAATCTTTTCAGTGTGTAAGTGAATGTATAAAATGTCCAAAGTCCGGTATATTGTATGTGTGTGCATGTGTGGGTGCAGGAGAAATGAGTCGGCACCGGACACAGTCGTCCGAAAGCACGATGATAGAAAATGCCTGTCCTGTAAAATCCTCAATAAAACAGAGTTTACAGTCCAATACAGTGGAAAACAGCTCTGAGACAAAATGTCATTCGGGTTTCCCCTCACAATTTAAGAGTGCAGAGACAACACGGTTACATTTCTCATCTGAGTTTCATTTCCTTAGCCGCACTTACATTTTTTGGCCACATGAGGGCAGTGTGGGAAAAGAGGACAGAGATTTAGTCAAGTAGATTGGTATTTACATTTAGGCATTTGGCAGACGCTCTTTTCCAGAGCAACTTACATTTTTATCTCATTACACATCTGAGCAGTTGAAGGTTAAGGGCCTTGGTCAAGGCCCAACAGTGGCAACTTGGTGGTTGTGGGGTTTGAACCTGAGATCTTCCGAACTGTAGTCCAATGCCTTAACCACTGAGCTACCCCTGACTGAGCTACCCCTGGTATGCTTTACATTGTATATTCGTGTCAAAGGCGTATACTTTGACTCACTTTGTTTTACTTAAGAACAAATCCAACTTGTGAACATGCTCCCGGAGCTGAACTCGTTCGTAAGTCAAGGACCACCTGTATCTACAATGTTTTGAAGAAAAAAACTAATGTTAATTTCTCCTAAAAGGCACAACAACCATCAATTACTACCAGTCAAGAGAACAAAATTTCCTGGGACATATAGACAGTTATAAGTGTTTGTAAGCACATATATGTGGAAGAGGGAGAATAGCGCTTTCTATCAGAAGTAGTTTATCAAGAAAGCACATGTCAGCCTTCATCCTCTACAGTCGATTACTAGAGTATGATTTGAGACACAACCTCTGTTCACCCACACACAGGATGTGGGTTGTTGTTTCTGTACAGATCCGCCCTCATTTTTTTACGTGCACAGTTGTGTGTTTCTGTGGGTGTGCGAGAACCAAAGTGAAACTGAAACAGCAGACCACAGAGAGGAAAACAGATCTGTGCTGATTACATACTGTACATGCCATGTGTTCAGTCCACACGTATTTATTAAAAGTATATAGAGTGTCCTAATCCCTTTCATGTCATCCAGTGAGATGTTTTTTTTCTCCTCTTTGCTACGGTTCATTCAGTCACCTAGAAATGACTCCTTCACTCCTCTATTTATAGCAGCAGACTTAAAAGCCGCGATAGAGGAAATCATCCTACCGAATCAAGGGCATTTAGAGCTGACATATCGTAAAGGAATAGTCCGGCACTTTCACGTTTCACTGCACCGAGGAAAGAACTGGAAATGGAAAAAGA
Source organism: Clarias gariepinus (assembly GCF_024256425.1). Taxonomy (NCBI): domain Eukaryota; kingdom Metazoa; phylum Chordata; class Actinopteri; order Siluriformes; family Clariidae; genus Clarias; species Clarias gariepinus. Next base: position 15,522,610 of record NC_071126.1, on the reverse strand, counting down.
ACTGCGCTGTTGCAGTGCCAATATAACCGTTTATAAGGAACCTCCTTTCTTGTAGATTTTGCAATAACTCTGTAGAAATCATACTCTCACAGGTGGAAAAAATAGCGTTAGTCATCTGCGTTTGATTGTGCAATGAAACAACTAAAACCTTCTCCAAAGCCTAAATAACTGCATTTTAAAAAATGTGTTACTCCATTGTTTGGAAAAAAATGTTGGATAAAAATTCATAATGCTTTTTTATCTACACATTGGAAAGCCTATCCCAGGAGAGACCAATCCAACACACACATACTACAGACAATTTGGGGACACCAATCTGCAATCTGTCTTTGGGAGGAAACCGGGGTACCCGGAGAAAACCCACCAAGCACATGCAGAACATGCAACAGAAACGAAAATCGATCCTGGCCAGGAATCAAACCCAGACGCTGAAGGTGCACGACGACTGACCCGCTGATTCGACTGTTTGAAATGATCAGCAGAAGGTTGATTAAATTATATAATCAAATAAATCACACAGCTCTAATTAAAGGACAGCTGAGCACTTTCTTAATTTTAAAGTAGAAATACTGACAACTTTTTTGGGGGGGGAAATATCAATAGAAAGATATTAATGTTCTGTTTCCTGACAATTTGAAGAAATAATCAGTTTGACAGCAGCGGCGTGTAGGTGAGTGGACGAGGCACGGTGAGACGGCGAGTTGTTTATGCAGTGGGATTTGTTGCCCTTGCTTCAGGAGGACATTTCAATCGAAGCGCTCCATGTGGGTGATTTAGGCAGAGTAGATTGAAATTTGTTGTCTTTCTGATGAAAAAAAAACAAAACGTGGCGCCGCTACACAGCTGTGACTGCGAGTTCTCCCCCCTCAGGCTCTGTGCTGTGGCATCATACAGCCATGAGACCGACCTTTGTGTTGGGGAAGCTACAGAACGACAAAGCAACATCTGTCCATGCAATCTGAGTGCTCATCAAAGCACTCAGGACAAAACCCTCTCGTCTCGTCTCAGTTTATATGTTTTAATTCTGGTTTAATTTCTGTCCACTTTTTCTGCCCCTAGGCCATTGAGGCGGGTTTGATCCGGAGGTCAAGCAGTGGTCTTACCTACATCGCAGAATGGAAAGGAGGTCTACTAGAGCATAAGATGGGTCACCTGACCTGCTTTGCTGGGGGGATGATCGCTCTCGGGGCAGACGGGGCTGCCGAGGACCAAACCGGTCACCAAATGGAACTGGCAGCCGAGATCACACGCACATGCCACGAGTCGTACGCCAGAACCAGTGAGCATGACTTCTCGAACCTTATGAACAACCTGCTTACAACCACCTTTCATACTCTGTTTGTCTGTCTGTCTGTCTATAGCTATTTGTCTGTCAGTTATCCATTCATCTATCTATCTATCTGTCTGTCTGTCTGCCTGTGAGTACATGTCCATGTGTCCATTGCTGTCTGTGTAAGTATTTATCTTTGTTGGTCACTAGGGGGCGTGCCGACCTGTACTTCACTTCTGGTTGCCATGGTTTCACTTATGGCTAGTGCTAAATAATAGCCACAGATATAGTATGATAGCATAAAATACAATCCTGCAGGTGAACCATCTATTATTTATCGTTTAGTTACTTTACTTTATTGGGCAAAACAACCGACGACTGACACATAAGATTACCATCTCCTATCAAAAAATGAATGAGCGCTTGGTCAAGCACTGCGTAATGATGGTGTTATTATTAATAATAAATAGTTTTTACCAGTGGTTATATCATTGGTGTTATTTTGAGTGTGAGCTATGCAGTGGAGTGAAACATTAACCCGCTGCTCAGTGCAATGAAACTGATGATCGGTGGTGTGCATGTGTGAGACTTTGCTGCTGTAGTGTGTGTAAAGGCTGCTGGGAGGAAACAGATCAATAACTGGCTGTGTTTCGGCGCTGGGGGATAAGGAGTTTCTCGCTGCGCTTTATGCCTCTCGGCTTTGTTCTAATCTGTAAGGTCACTCCAAGTGCACACTGTGAGCAAGGGTGTAGAGACATGGCCGTCTACCCCACCGGGAGAGCAGGGTCCCAGTAATGCCTGATTATCCGCAGTTCTACTGTGGTTAATCTGCTTCATACATACATACACACACACACACACACACACAAAAAGAATCAGATCAGTCAGACATGTCACGTGACACAGTTATCCTCCTGAGTCTCGGTTTAGACAAAGTGTGTTCATTTAAAAATAATAATTTATGTTTCAGGGACGTTTCGGTGTCTGTTAAAAAATATGAGGGGCGTTCAAGTCAAACCGGGACTTTTCATTGTGCAGAATAACAGAACACGGTTATTTCTCCATATAATCCTCTGCTACACTAATGCACTTATCCCAGTGTTTCACTACTGCTTTGAAACCATCATGGTAGAAAATTTTCTCGTACGCCAGAGCTATGATCAGACTGCCTGTCTGATTCACGTCTGAAACTCAGGCCTCCCAGGAACTCCTTTAGTCACTCAAACATGTAGAAATGACTTGGAGCGAGATCAGGACTGTACGGGGGATGTGGTAATAACCCCAGCCGAGTTCCCGTAACGTGCAAGCGGTGTTGTTGAATGATTGTGTGTACAGTTCCCGCTGACAGATGTGTCTCTCTTGCAAGTTGGTGACGAGGAAGCTGTCATTTTTTAAGGATCAGACATGGACATTCAGCGAGTGGAATGTCTGATCCTTAAAAATTTCTACCATAAAACCTGCAAGTATCTTGATTCGCTTGTTTCAAATAACATAGCTAGGCTACCTTAGCTAGGCTACATCACATGACAACCAGATGGATTTAAGCCTATATAAAAATAGGAAATTGTAGCCGTGTTATCGTCCTCATCATGTTGAGCTCTGGGGTGTAATTCCAAGATGGCCGCCCCATTCGGTTATTTATATGTATGTTTATATGATATAATGTATAATATATATTGGAAGTGGTTGGAGGTAGATATTTACACTAAACGTTGTAGGCGAGACAGTCCTCTGTTTATTTGTTAGCTATAATATCCTTGTAGCTTTAGCATTTTGCCTAAGTGAAAAATTGTGCATGTGCATTTTGTGCACCTGACCAACATTTTATGGAATAATCATCCTTTTGTGTGTTTGTTTTCAGACCTTAAGCTGGGGCCGGAGGCGTTCAGGTTCGACGGTGGTGTAGAAGCCATCGCCACGCGACAGAATGAGAAATACTTCATCCTGAGGCCAGAAGTCATCGAAACCTACATGTACTTGTGGAGGTTCACTCACGACCCCAAATACAGGCAGTGGGGCTGGGAGGCCGTCCAGGTGAGACTGTGTGTGTGTGTGTGTGTGTGAGCGAGTGTGAGTGTGTGTGAGTTTGTGTGTGAGTGTGAGTGTGTGTGCGCGAGCAAGCGAGCGAGTGTGTGAGTGTGTGTGAGTGTGAGTGAGTGTGTGTGTATTTGTGCAGACAGACAGTGCACTGCAGGGGGAGTGTGTTTTCCCAGTGTGAGTGTATACAGGCCTGGAGCTCAGAGCAGCTCCTCAGGATGCAGATTGCTGAGATCTCGCATGCGTGTAATTGTGTGGGAACGACATGAGAATGACTTACGGCTCTACAGAAGAAAGGCTCAGTGTCTCTCTAGTGCCTTAACCTTTCCCTTTTTTTCTCATTCATCTCTTTATTCACCACTTTGTCTCCATCACAGTGTGCAGGCTTCATCACTCAGTCCATTAAAATGATGGAATTCCTGCACTTCCTCATCTCGACCATGTCTGTGCTTTAATTTGGCATTTCTCTTCTTTATTTTTACTTTACTCAACACTGTTCTCTCCATGTCCGTGTGGGTTTCCTCCTGGTTTCCTCCCACCTCTTTTGGGCTTTGCTAAATAATAATAATAAGGCTTATAATAATAATTTAAGCAAACAATAATAATAATTAAATTTAGTGTAATGTTGTGCCTGAATTGCAAATGCGCCGTCTTGTGGCATTCAAGTTAATAGAGATGTGAGCTACAGAGAAATACGAGACAAAACAATTGTATCGTTATCGGTTAATTCATTTTCAATCAGTTGGTTTCTTAACAGAAATGATTCAAGTCTTGTTCAGAGTAATGATTTGTTATTAACATCCCTAGTCTCGTACTATTGGCTGATTGGCATTTTTTTTTTAAGCATTTCTTTATTTTTTTAGAAAAAAGCTAAATGCATTGTCAAAAGAATAAAATCGTTTGAAGTTGGAAATGTGTCCCGGATTAGTCTTCAGGGTCTTAGATTTGTTACATAATAACCTCATAATGAGAAATCCTTTTTTTCATTTAAGAGCTCTTCATGCGTAGTGTTTCCACAGTAAGCCAGCACTATGGTTCTGACCCGGATAAAATGCTACTGAAAGGTCCTCCTTCTTTTTCATCTCAGAAAGAAAAAAGAAAGAGATGAGGTTTCCAGGCCAGTACTGCGCATTTGAAATCCAGTTCCTTCTAAAGCGCTATAATATGCAATAGGTGGTTGATAAGCGCAATACACTACTTCCTGTTATAGGACATATAATAATTAACTTCTGGTTAGTAACAGTTCTGTAACCCCGGGTTGGGTCAGGCTGCATCACACCAATCTGTCAATTAGTACACAAACCCGAGTTCAAGTTTAATATTTATTAACTTAAAAAAAAAAAAAATGACATGTAAGTGGAATGTTAATGTTTTTTTTCCTCTGTGTGTGTGTGTGTGTGTGTTCAGGCTCTGGAGCAGCACTGTAGGGTGGAGGGAGGCTACAGTGGAGTAAGGGACGTCTACAGCAACACTCCCAGCCACGATGACGTCCAGCAGAGCTTCTACCTAGCTGAGACACTAAAGTAATTGTTTCACACACACACACACACACAGAAACAGGATTATGAGCTCATTTACAGGTTAAAAGTTCATCTCGATAAATTCAAAAGCGAAAGCATGTTTCCCATTCCTATTTCGTTTCCCATGCAAACAGGTTTTTCTGGTCAAGAAATTTTATCTCCTGGTTTATCCGTGTGTGAGCATGAGAATGCATGGATGTACTTGAATGTGTGACATTCTTTCCCTCTTCTACTTCCGTATGTGTGTGTGTGTGCAGTGTTAGCTGAGCCACGGCGTTCACTGAGTGTTAATATTCAGCTCTGCAGTGCTTCTCAGTGGCTCGGTGTCACACACTCCGTCACTAATCCTCTGGCTCGCACTCTGACGCTCTGATCGAAAGCTCGGCGCAGAACTACACTCCCAGATGCTACTTGCTGATATGTGACACACACACACACACACACACTGCTGCGCTGCTTTACACCCGTTCTTATCGTCACCATCTTTGCTGATGCAGCTCAGCGAAGGCGTGGGACTCCCCATATAAATATAACAATTACACAGCACTCGTTACCATGGAAACGATTCGCATCAGAGATGGAAGTCGAAAAAAATTACCCGCCACTTTCGGACCAATCAGAATGGAGGACACATCAGCACTGCGTTCAAGATGCACGAGCTGATGAACAGCTGATGATTGTTTATCTCCGACAGCTGGAGGAGGCGGAGCTTGCTTTTTCAACATCTGGACGGAAAGTAAATAAACGGTTAGAGGAGTTATTAGAGGCACATGCGGATCGTAGAGCCATTTGCTGAAATACATCGGCTCATTGGCCACCTCGCTCCAACACACACACAAACAAGTGTCTCCCCTCCGACACAAGTAGGAGAAGAAAAGAATGTCACACATTCAAGTACATTCCCATATATCCATGCACTTATATGCTCACGCACACACTCACTTGAAAGAGACACATGAACATACAACACACACAGACATACACACACACATAAAGGGGGAGCACAGCACGACTCTAAATGTCGGTATGGACACACAGCGGTGGCTGATCCAGCTCTGTGTAAAGGACTAATGTGTTTTGCTATCATGTTGCTAGATGTTAAGCTCCATGGAAATCTCATGTTAAAAGCCAGACACGCACACACACGCACACAAATGGACAGAGGAGAGCTGATACATGCAGCAGGTGTCCCACATGCATGGTCAGTGCCGACCGCCAGTAACAGCAGCTCCAGCCTCTCCGTTTATTGGCTGTAAATTTTCATCGAGTGTCACTTGGCTCTCGGAACGCAGCCCCGTCTGCTATTGATATGCCAGGAGCGCTTGTGAAACTATACACCATCACTCTCACGGAAGCTGTAAACATGTCGAAGTCTTCTTAGCCAAGGGAAACATAAACATGGTTTTGTTTTGTTTTGTTTTTCGAGTCATGAGAACTAAGGGTGCTCCGATCAGAGTTCCGATCCGACCAGAATCACAGAAATCAGAATTGTCCGATATCGATAGCTAGAGCTGATTATAGGTGTTTGTGTGTGTACTGTAGGTTATTGAAATCGGCCATTTAAAGTGTTTTATTTATTGTGTAGAGTTGTCTTATTTAGGCGGCACAGTGGTGTTGTGGTTAGCACTATCGCCCCGCACGTCCAGGGTCCGGATTCAATTCCTGTCTCGGTTATCTATGAGCATGGCGTTTGCACGTTCTTCTCGTGCTTGGTGGGTTTCCTCCCTCAGTCCAAAGACATGCAGATTAAGCTAGTTAGTGTTCCCACATTGCCTGTAGTATATAAATGTTCACTGGAGGTCCCACCACAGTTGTGAAAATGGGAATAAATACAATGGCCATTCTTGGCCTCCATGGTCACCAGTTGGACTACAGAGGTTCCTGGATGGATGGATTGTTTTATTCTTCTTCATTTATTCATCTTTATCTTCTTTTGGCTGCTCTTGTTAGGGGTCGCCACTTGTCTTCATCTAACTCTACCACATCTTCCCCTATCACTCCAACCTCCCGCATGTCCTCCCTCACCACATCCATAAACCTCCTCTTGGGCCGCCTTCTTCTCCTCCTGCCTGACAGCTCCATCTATAAATGAATCCCCCTTTTCCGTCGTCCGCAGATGTCCATCTTAATGTGGCCTCTCTAACTTTGTCCCCAAACCGTCCTACCTGCACTGTCTATCTAATATACTTATCCCTGTGCATTCTTGTCACTTCTAATGCAAAATTGCAGCATCTTTAGCCCTGCCACCACCAATTATTATTATTATTATTATTAGTATTATTATTAGTATTTTATTTAATTTAAGCAATGCGTAAATACAATTAAGATCTGAGATTTTTTTGTTTTTGTTGATGATTTTATTGTTTTTATTGTCTCATCAATGTAAAAAAAAAAAAGGTAACAGAAGATGCAGCTTAGCAACACCATGTATGTGTGTGTGTTTGTTTTAGGTACCTGTACCTGTTGTTCTCTGATGACGACCACCTGCCGTTCGAGCACTGGGTCTTCAACACCGAGGCTCACCCTCTTCCCGTCATCAAGGCAGAGAGGGAGAGCTCAGACAGGAAAGAACAGCTGTAGCAGCGCTTACGCTTCCCCACAACGCCCCTCGCAAGGACATCTCCAGCTGTGAGCAAGTGCTCGGACCTGTAGCTGCAATCTCCAGCAGCGCAGTCGACCGCCTTCTGACCGCTCATTCTCCACCCGAAAACGTCCTGCAGGTCTCTCCCGGGGCTGAGCATCTTCTCCGTTTAGAGATAGCAGTGTGCATGCTGCCCTTCTCCTGAAACCCCACCCCCTTTGTTTTCTCACCCCGATCGGTCCGAATGAGCTTCTCTTCTCTCCTCCGTGAGGAGACCCGGACCACCGTCTTCACTCGGATCACGTTCATCACGTTGTATTTCACACATGACACGCAAAAACGAAGCCATATTTCGTTAAAAAAGTCTGTTTGATTCCGATAATTCATTGTGTATGATTTCTATAAAGTGTGTGTGCGTGTGTGTTTTTCTGTCCGCCACAATGGCAAGGTAGTGATATGGAGTTAACTAGTGCCTTTTTAGCTTAATGACCAACTGTTCTGCTTGTGTAAGTGATTCCATGAACTGAGGAAGCTTTAGTTCAGGAAGAGTGTATGGTCTTTGATTTGGATTGTTTTTGTTTTGTTTTTGTTTTGTTTTTGTTTGGGTTTTTTTCCCTCCTTTCTCAGTTGTCTGACCTCAGACTTCCAGGACAACACAAGAAATTCACGGTGTGAAAGATGACTTGGACGACATGCCGCGATTGACGTTGCATTAGGAAACAGCGTCCCGTTCGAGTCGATTCCCGCATACGTCAGTGCTTCCTTTTCCTCCCTCCAGTCGCGCTCTGTTTCAATGAGAAACTTCGGACTTTCACTGTTTACTCGCTCGAGCGTGGCCGGGGATATCGGACATATGTACAAATAGGGTAGTTTATGTTAATTTATGACTCGTGAAATAAGAAGTGTTTTTTAAGCCTCACAGGCGCACGGATGAAGGAGCCTAGCCTCGCCGATGATGATGGCGATGATGAAGGTCATGATGATGATGACTACAAGAGAAATCATCCTCCAGTGCTAACGAGTCAGCAGCATCAATCAGCAAGACTGAATGATTATGTCTGAATGTACCACCAAATGTGAAGTGAACTTTATTTCTTACCTGCCTTGTGTTACGGTTTCTGCTTTCTTTTCTCATGAAAGCACAAAAAAATTGTGAATTTTGTTTCTTTCATAGAAAAAGGGGGGAAGCGTCCTAGTGTGGAACTTGTGTAGAAAGCACACAAAAGGAATTAGCAAAGAGATTCAAAGAAAGCAAACATACATATACCAGTAAGGGTAGATGACACTGGATAAAACACACACACACACACACGTACACACAGTGATGTTAGTACTGGGGAATGCCACAGCTGGCAAGGATCAACAGTGTGTGTGTGTGTGTGTGTGTGTGTGTGTGTGTGTGTGTGTGTGTGTTTTTTGCTATTTTTTCCCCTCGTAGTGTCCGTGTCTAGCGTCTAGGCAACTTCCACTAACCTCTTAGCATCTGAGTGAACTGTGTAGTATGTAAAGTTCCACTTCCCTAAAATGTAATCGGCGAAGCTAAATTCCGCTCCTCTAGTTTTGCTCTGGAGCTACAAGGCTAATATAGCTAGCTACCAATTAAAGGAAATCTGTCTCGCCCCGAAATACGTCCCTGCATGTTGTTCATTATTAAAGTAAGAAATTAAACAAGTGGTTATAATGCAGCAAGAAGTAAAACAAAGTTACCAAATTTGCCAGTGATTATTTTTTATTATTATTATTTATATTAACTAATGCCATGATTTTCTGTTTATAGTTACTTGTAATATTATTGAACGATAATCCTCCAGGTCCTGGGTTCGATTCCCACGTCAGGTCTGTGTACATGTTTGAGGTTGCATGTTCTCCCCGTGCATGCTGGGTTTCCTTCAGGTTCTCCAGTTTCCTCCCGCAGTCCAAAACATGCAGATTAGGCTAATTGGCATTCCCAAATTGCCCATAGTGTATAAATGTGTGTCAATTTTGACCTGAATAAATGCAGTCGTAACCATTGGCCTCTACGGTCCCTAGTTGGACTAGAGTTTCCTAGATGGATAGAGCAGCTATAAACAGTAGTTTCTTTTTCGCTTCTTTCTCTTAATACTGTTTTAACTCTCTCACACATTTAAAGCGCTGACACTGGAGGCTCCTTCAAAAAATGCAAAGTGTGTCCGCCCTCCAAAGAGGGCGCTGTAGAGCTGACAGAACGTACAGTAGTAATAGTAAAGTTACAGTCATCCACAAAGTAGGTGGAGTTAAGATAAAAATAATACTTAAGAATGAACATCTCTGCACAGAGAAATTGTCAGCAATTACATATGTTTTCATTCAGTTTATTTGGAGTGTAAATAAACACTCACAAACACTTGCAAAGTATATAATGAATGTGTACTAAAAGGTCTGTGTACATGTTTGAGTTTGTATGTTCTCCCCCATGCTTGGTTGGTTTCCTCCGGGTGATCCGGTTTCCTCCAACAGTCCAAGGCAGATAAGGCTAACTGGTGTTTGTGTGTGTGTGTGTGTGTGTGTGCCCTGCAATGAATCGGTACACTGTCCAGGATGTACCCTGCCTCGTGCCTGAAGGTTCCTGGGATAGGCTCCAGGCTTCCCGTGACCCAGTACAGGAGAAGTGGTGTAGAAAATGAAGGAATGAATCTATTTATATAAAGCTGGCAGTCAGAACTACCCTCAGAGATTGTTATAGGAAATCTATTATCAGTTGAGAACTGAACAGCAGTGTGTTATTTTTAAGAATCAATTTTGTAAATAGGGTGAAAGTTGAACTTTATTATATATATATATAATCTGCAACACTTTACGCTTTCTGGCTTAGAAATGTTTTGGGAGACGGAGCCGAGGCTGGGTTCAATGTGGAATTAAAAGGCACTTGTAAAATTACATGCATAAGTATATATTTATAATCAATATGGATTGGCGGACGGGTGGATAAGAGGTTAGCACTGTGGTCTCCAGGGTTGAGGGTTCGATTCCCTCCTCGGGTCTGCATGCATGTTCTCCCTCTGCTTGGTGGGTTTCCTCCAGGTACTCCGGTTTCCTCCCACACTCCAAAAACATGCAGATTAAGCCAACTGGGGTTTTCAAATCGCCTACAATGTGTGTGCACCCTGCCTCATGCCAAAAGTCCAACCATGGCCTGGACAACTAGCAAAAGAAACGAGGCAGGAAGCTTTAACCAAACAGCGGTGGACTGATACCAAAGTACATTAAGGAAGAAAATTAATGACATGCTTTTGTTTTTTTTAAATGGCCGCCCCAATTACAGTTCAGTGTTCAGTTTCACTGTGAAGTTTTCTTCATGGCTGTAAATGGCAATAAGTCAGATTGTGGACATGAGCACGGACTCACATAGATTTGTCCAAGAAGTTTAGGAGAGTCTGAATTTCATTACTTGCTAGCTACATTAGCATCATAGCTCCAGTACAACTTTATAAAAAGCTAACTTTGGACACCTTGATCTGACTGGTTACCTGTGTAGTGTGTATGTGTTTCAAAAGGAAATCAATCTGACTCGTTATGGAGGACGTTTTATTTATTTATGTGCAGCCTTTCCTAGCATTTGCTTCATTTCCTAATGAGGGTGAACTGAGATCTCGTATAAACACTTCACCTTGTTTCAACCGGCACTTCAGTACCATGTTTCGCCTTGTTCAGTTTTGGAAAAGATGTGTAATGGTGTGAGAGATTCAAAGAGCAGCAGACACGGATCTGGAACACTAAGACCAAAGGAAAATGTGATCACCTGCTACATCCACAAACCATCTTTACACCTCCAGCGCTAACAAAATGCTACCATATTATTCTTCATATTCAAGTCTAAGACCTTCATTTGAAACTTTGTTTCAAATTAATCTTTGAATTTATTTATAGATTTCTTTGATCATGTCATTCATGTAAAAACAGATATTTCTTTTAAATAACAGTGTTATATTTCAGCAAAATAGTTTTTTTTTTTACTGAAATAATGACTAAAGTAATTCACGTCACTTGTTAATATCCTGTATTTACATGTATATAATAAAAATATGTAAAATGCCATATATAAATGTTAAATGTATACATAAGATTTAAAGGGTATGTAAGTTGGTTTATATATTAAAATAATACTTTTTAAATGTACTAGTTGTCAGAAACTAGTATTATTAGAAATACTATTATCAGGAAATGTATAATGTGTGGTAAATCTTTTAGCATTGTCTAGCACACTGAAAATAAACACTGTTATTTAAGATGAATCGCTCTCTAAATATCTCAGAACGGCCTTAAAACAAAAGATAATGTTTTTACAATTCTCCCCCTAAAATATCGTCACAGGGAATTATTTGCAGCAAAATATGCATCTTGTTAGCATAACCCGACTAGCATGCTAATTTGTGAAAAAGCGCTAACACGGGCCACGGTTTGATGTTTTCTTTCAGACAAAGATGGAATTGTGATTACAATGTTATTGTTCAATATCTTATGTTGCCTTTTATTGTTTGTGAGTTTAATTTGATGTGACACAACCTCAGAATTGTAACTGTACAATATTGCTGATAATCATTCCATTGCACATAGGAGTTTTCTTCCTCTTTTTTTTAATCACATGCTGAACCTTTTTGTGTGTGTGTTGGAGGGGGGGGGGGGTAGGCTTGGTTGTGGGTTTTTGTGATTGTGTGTGTGTGTGTGTGTGTGTGTGTATTGTTTCCATTTTTCATGATTATAATGTACAAATTTCATTCCGGCAAACTGCCACTGAACATTTCTATATTTAAAAACAAGAAAAAAACGAAAAAAAAAAAAAAAAAAAAGGAATTACGATCTTATGGAATAAATTATATTAATGAGCAGCAGAAATCTTTTTGATAAACTATATTTGTTACACTTCTATTGTGAATAAAATAATCTTTTAATATAAACGTAGCAGCGTTTTGTTTGAGAGTTCTTGAATTGTGTGCTTATTTATGTATGTACACCCTTCTGACAATATGAAGCTGATGAAATGTAAGTTGGATTTACAGTATAAGGGCCATTAGGGTTTTCTTTTTGTTCCCACTTTAGAGTTGATTGTTTTTGTAAAAACTTGTTCTAAAGTGTTTTATTCCTATTACACTACAGCATTTTTAAGCTCTACTAATTTCATTTGAGAATGATGAATCATTGCTCCAGTAGTGCTTAGAGTGTTCAAGTTAAATCGGGACTTGTGATGACATTTCTGGGGAATGAAGCCATAAGACAGATTGACATTTACAGAAGACAACAAGTACAGTACGGTGATGAGATTCTAAAAGACGGTAGCAGTAAAATATTTAAGTGGGGCAAACATTTTAAAGAAGGTTGTATGGCCATGAATGATGTTGTCACCAACTTGCGGAATAGACACGTCTGTCTGCGGGAACTGTACACGCAATCATTCACAAACACCACTTGTACATTACAGGAACTCGGCTGGGAGTTTTTGCCACATCCCACGTACGGTCCTGACCTATTCAACATGTTTGGGTCATTAAAGGAGTTCCTGGGAGGCCAGCATTTCAGACGTGAAGCAGGCTATTTGATCATGGCTCTAGCGTACTGAGAAAACTTTCTACCTTGATGGTATCCGAGCACTAGTGAAACGCTGGGATAAGAGCATTAGGATAGCTGGGGATTATATAGAGAAATAAAAGGAGTTTTTGCTCTCCTGTTTTTCTGCACAATCAAAAATATTGGTTGGATCAACGTCAACCAGTTTAACTTGAACAGTCCTTGTAAATGGGAGAAATACTGATAAAGAGGACAAAATCTTTCAAAAGGGTCAAATATTTTTTTACAGCTATTATCGGTTAATGTTTATTGTGCGTTCTCTTTCAGATAGGCACAAGATTTCAAGAAAAAAAAAATATGAGGAATGCTGGTTTTCTTTCGTTAGATTAAAGATTAAAAAAACAAATAAGAAGATTTTATGAGGGTCATTAAACTTTTAGTTATTTTTGCTGTATGGTGCGGTTTTATGTGTACAGCATACGGGATGCACAGATGTTGAACAGCCCTTATTAAACATAGACATTTTGCTTGTATTGACATTATGACAGCAATGTTTATGAACAAACAGGCACAGAAGCATACCTTATCACATGCAGCGCATTATGCTAACATTCTGGCACAATTTAATTCCTGATAAATACGTTATAAGTGATGTTTCTCAACAAACTACTGCACCGGTAGCACGTTTGTAGAGTTAGGACCAAAAAATTTGATTATGTACCGTGTCCCTTCCTTATATAAGTCCCTGTGCTGAGCTGGTACCATAGAAATGGTTTTCTATTAGAACCCGTGCATTACACCTGGAACAAGGGTCAGAGCTGCTGTTATGGAAAATACAACACCACCTTCTGTGCTTTAGTTCAATCACAAACCTAACATCTTGTCTTGATTAATAAAATACGTTTATTTGCATGACTTCCTTTGGTACATGTTGTTCTCTATGAAGCTTTGCATTGCACAATTTGTTTCAAGTCACGTATAATGACAGCCAAGGGATCTAAATGTCCTAAAAGGAATGCAGAGCCATGCATAAATCTGCCCTCGCAGAAATATAAAGCTATCAGTATGCTAATCTCCTCCTCTAGCAGCCGGCCTGCAGGCTCTCTGATGTACTTCTCATTAATTCTATCACGTTACCTACAGCTACAGATAGATTTCTTTGACAGAGCGAACGCTGTACGTCAATCACTCGAAAAGGCGAGGTATCAAAACTCACTGTTCTAGTGAATTCTGGGAAAGGTTTCAAATATGAAGGATTTCCAATCACCGTTGGCTTATAGTCGGTCTTTTGAAATTCAAGCATAAGTCATTAGGTGTTCATGGGGGAGGTCTCCAAATAAATTACTTCAGGCAAAATATGTTAATGAGTTTGGTCCAAAACAAGGAATGTATTCGCAGTGAAAAAAAATTGTCTTCAGTACGGGACTCAAATAAATGATTGCAATTGGTTGTGATCCTGTGGACAGAATATTAAGAGATTCATGCATAAGCCCTGGAAATAAATTAATCGCCCATTATACAAATACAACTTCAGCTGACGTTTAAGAGGACCACTCAACTCCTTACACTCAAAGTGATTTGAAAAAAAAAAAAAAAAACCTGCTTTAGGGTCAGAACTGTATTTTAAATAGGTTTTATTATGCATTCATGCAGAGTATAATTGCCTTTTCTTGCATTAAAAAAAAACCTCTTTGTGTCTCAGATATGTGTTGGAACTGTGTCTAGCACTTATTACATACCTGCTCTAAAAATACGTAAAACTTTCTCCTTTTTTTTAGTAAAAAAAATGTCTTCATTTGTACTAGAAGTTCAACTTATTAACAGTTATGTTATTAACATTTTTCCTGTTAAATAATAGCGCACTTTATGTTTTAATCTATTTGATATTAGACCTAGACTATCTGGAGCAGCCTTTTGAAAAAGCCTAACTATAAACTGACTTAAACTTACGTTTTATACTTATTTATTTTTAACTGTGAACTTAATGCACTGATGAATAATATATATAATATATACAATATAATTTATTTATGTAAGCACATGTGTGTCACCACCTGGACCTAATCAAGTAGATAAGAGGCTTCCATTGGATAATTACAGCACTGATTAATATGGTTCAGCTGGCAACAAGTTATTTAACCCTAACTGGTGAACTAAGTAGCTTCCTGTTTCTTAAATAACCATGTCAGAAGACATGTCATGTGGTCGGGGCAAAGATGTGACTTTTAGAAGGGTCAAATTATTCTCCTGAATTAAGCAAAGAAAAAAACTTTTTTTAAAAAGGAAATTGCTGAAACTATTTAAATTGGGTTAAGAAATGTAAAAGAACATTATTAAAGCCTAAAAGGATTGTATTGAACCACCCACCTGTTCACCCTTCACTGTTTACAGTTCCCATTGACCCGAGCAGTTTCACTCCTTGTGGTTTGGAATCATGCGTTACTTGGTTGAAACCCCTGTGCAGTCCACTTTTCAGGAAACTACGCGCTCATTGGAACGCAAATAAAGCGTCCTATGTTTATATCGCACATAATAAAAATCTGAAAAAGATATTCCCCAGCTCTCTATTTGTTTGATACAATTCTTTCTTAAGAGCTCCAAAACCACATAAAATGAATCCTTGTTATAATAAAATAAACTGGGTAATATTCAGGAAATTTTCTTATTTTGAAATGGGTAACATTTGTTCTGAACAGAATACAAGTGTTAATGTGTTTTAACAGAAAAATGAACTAGTGTACACAGGGCATTGGGGACATAGATACGATCACTCTGATCAATATACAGCAGGTGAGATGAGAGTTTTGCTCTTCACCTAAAAGCAGAAAACAGCAGTGTTTCTGCTTGGTATCAAACCAGGGACCTTTATACATGTAAAGAAACGTGTTAACCACTACACAACAAAACACCTCCAATATATTTCTAAAACAAAGTTAAGCTTCTAATCTCAAACTATAGTTCACTGATATACTGCTTACACTTAGACACGCTGTATTTATTTAGGGCACATTTAAATCACACGTCAAATGACGACAACCCAATAATTTTAGCAGAACTCAATGTATGTTCCTTAGTAAAGCTTGTGTAGTAGCCTTTTCTACAAAATTAGAAGTTGTAGTACTGTTTGTAGATTTGATTAAATAAAATCATGTGATTCTCTTATCTGTCTTTTACAAGACTTGGAATCTTTGGCACGGCATGGAACTGGTTTGCCTTCTACGTAGATCAGTCAGATGAGGTGACATAAAGGTTTTCCACATCTGGGTGACCTCCATGCAGACTCCCCACTGGTGTCCCACAAGGCACAGTACTTGGTCTTCTTCTGTTCTGCCTTCATACCCATCTCTTGGTGAGATCATATACTTGTATGGCTTTCAGACCACTTTTATGCAAATGGAACACAACTCATTCTCTCCTTTCCTCCCTCAGACACTCAGGTTTCCACTGGGATCTTAGCATGTCTGGCAGACATCTCATCCTTGATGAGAGCTCATCAACTAAAACTTAATCTCAGTAAAACCGATCTGATGTTCATCCCAGGTGATTCATACCCCTGTAAACTATAGTGATCATACCCCTTGTGATCTTTACAGTAACAACAATTGGATCACTCCTTCACTCACCATCCGCAATCTTGGGGTAACTCTGGACAGTCAACTGTCATTTACCTTACACATTGATATCCATACTCGATCCTGTTGATTTCTTCTTTTTAAAAACAGAAGAATTTGTCCATTTCTTTTCGCACAGGCCACTTAGGTGCTTGTTCAGTCTCTTGCTATTTTAAGACTGGACTACTGCATCTCACTCCTGTCAGGTCTGCCGATGTCCACCGTACTGTGTGTTAATCACGCCATGCACTGCACCATGTTCCCTTCGATCCTCCACCACTGCTCGACTGGTCCCACCATCTCTTAGACATCGAGGAAGACATGCATTTAGAGTGTTTGTCTGTCCTGGCTCCTACGTGGTGGAATAAACTTCCTCTTGATGTTCGTAAAGCTGAGTCACTGGCAATCTTTAAGCAATGACTATAGACTCAGCTGATTCTTAGACATTTGGGTAACCCCGCCCAACAAAACGTAAACAAAAACCCTTCCCTACAGTGTTTGACTGATGGTACTTCTAGTGACCAGTGTAAGGATCTATCAAAGGATTAAATCTTTAAAGCACTTTGAAGTTTCTCTTGATAAGAGCATCTGCCAAATACATAAATGTAAATGTCTGCCAAATGCCTGTGTGTGTGTGTGTGTTTGTGTGTGTTGGGTGTCTTTTTAAGAGCCAAATCTAAATTAACTGGCTCAGGCCTTAGAATCATTACAGTTAATACATTAAGGTCAATTTTCCTCCAAACACTTTATTACCAAGCAATAGTTCAAATGATTTTTCAGGCATTTTTAAATGCGAGATCTGAAGGTTTTTTTTTTTTTTTTTGGTGTGTGTGTGTGTGTGTGTGTGTGTGTGTGTGTGTGTGTACTCTCATCTCTCATCTGTGTAAGCAGCAGTTTTCAAAATGCCTTAGATGGCAGAGTGTGTAGAGTGTCCTCTGGTCTCAAAAGTCCATCTCTGTCCGTCTGAAGGAAAACACACTCCCAGAGTGCCATCAGGCAGAAATTGCAGTGGACTTGTGATGAAAATGACCTGCACCAGCAGGGAGCAGGATAAAATTCATGCTGGGTTAAGCTGTATTTTAGCAGGAAGCCGCGCACACACACACACACACACACACAGATGGGGACTGATAATTAAAGCTTACTGAGTGATCTAGCATGAGCTCTTCACAAGCCTTTTCTTTTTCCTGTAGACAGCATTTCTCCAGACATACCACCAAAGGCGAGCACAGCATCGTCCTGTACCCTGGGGTTCTTTGTTATGCATGAGTGTTTTTTTATGAAAAATCTCTTACGTAGATTAAAATATTTGTCACATGCACATTACAGCACAGTGAAATGATTATTTTTCTCTTACATATTCCAGTTAATAGGCTGGGGTCAGAACAGATACAGCACCCCTGGAGCAGATGGGGTTAAGGGTCTTACTCAAAGGCTCAACAGTGTCAGCTTGGCAGTGCTGGGCCTGAACCCCGACCTTTAGGTCAGGAGCCCAGGGCCTTAACTGAATGAGCCGCCACTGTCCCTCTGGGAGTTTATTCGGGAGTTTGTTCAGGAGTTTATCATTTATCATTATGCCGCGGAGTATTTTCCATTAGCAGTATTCCAAGTGTAATATGGTGCAAGTACTAATGATGTCATGTGGAAATTTAAGATTGTATAGATGTCATGTACTGTCTTTTTAAATAATAAATTGTTACCCTAGATGGTAAATGAATGTGGTACATGGAGCATTAAACACTTTGGGACATGGTGTAATAAGAAAATAATCAGCTTTAAGCCCATTTTACATTCCTTATTCCTGTTCCTTATATTCCTTATATGATTTTATTGAATGCTGCAGGGCTTCTCAAACTTCATGCAGCCATGAATTCCTTTCTGTGAAAAGAACAAACATTTGAAGAGATTTGTCTAATAAACATGATTGAAAACTTTGATTTCTCCCTGTCCTGGAATCAACAGGATTTGGAAAGAAGTAATGAGTTCAAGATGTTCACTAGCCTCTCCTCAAAAGGTCTTTAAAAAAGTCAAGAATAGTCCTAAAATCCTTTCTGCAGGAAAATTGTGGGGGAAAAAAGTTTAATGAGCGTAGTCCATTATGTTTATTCTTCAAGAAAAGTAAGAAATTATAAAGGAAAAACAAAAAGTTGAATTCTCCCCGACGCGGAATCGAACCCGGGTTTTCCGCGTCTGTTTCTGTTTAGTTTGAACAGTTCAGCTAAAACTCTAAACTTAACCCATTTCTCCATTTCTCTGTTATTTTTTATGGTAGTGCTACTACGGATGTAATATATTTTTGGCCACAAAGGCGGTGTGGCGCTGTTTAGAAGATTCTTGACCATGCTTCTAATGGCGCTTTTCCACTGCATAGTACGGCACGGCACGGTTCAGTTCAGCTCACTTTTGGGGGGTTTTCCACTGGGAACAGTACCTGGTACCTGGTCCTTTTTTTAGTACCACCTCAGCCGAGGTTCCAAGCGCGCCGAACCGTTACCAAAACGTGACGTGTAAACTCTGCTGGTCACCGATTGGCCGGAAAAAATCGTCATTACTGCGTCACTGAACTTGCGACACGAGACACAACAGAACCACTAGTATTATTAGCAGAGCCAGCGAAGGATCGGACGCACCTTTTTGTACTGTATTAACTGGGACAAAAAGGTGCGTCCGAAAAAAAATGGCTGTTTCATGGTCTATTGAGGAAGTACAGACATTCCTCTCGTTGGTAGCCGAGGAGCAGATCCAGCGAGAGCTTGATGGGGCGACGCGGAATGAAAAAGTGTAAAAGAATGTAAAAGAATGGAATTTTCAGTTGTCTCTGTTAAAAAAAAAAAAAACTTGTAGCATTTCATGAGTTATTCTCAATTCGTAGGTTCGTAGGGGGAAGGTAATTCATGTCTCTATATGTCTTTTAGATCTGTTGTTTTATTCCTTATTCTATGTTATTGAATACTACATCAATTCTTATATGTTAGTTAAACAATGTGTTTTCTGTTGTGAAAAGAAAATGACAATAAGAGATTTAAATAAGTATCTAATAAATTGTTTGGATTTTTATTATTATTATTATTATTATTATTAAAAAGAAAATTGTCCTAGCGGGGAATCGAACCTGGATATATTTGGCAAGTTTCTTTAGCTAAAGCTTCCTAAACAATTTTTAATCCATTCTCTATGGTAGTGCTAAACCACTACGGATGTAATATATTTTTGGCCACAAGGGATTTCTTTGGCGCTGTTTAGAAGCTTCTTCTATAGATATATATACTGAGTAGATGTCGCCTGTGACGCTGCTGTCTTTAGGAACGATGCGTCAGTGTGGTCGCCATCTTGGGTCGGGGGAAGCCGCGTCTACTCTGCATTAGTTAACATTGGCAGAGAACTAACAACGATTAGTTCAAATCTCAAATGATTTTTTGTTTTGTTTTTTGGTTTGTTCCAACTGACAGACATGTATTTATGATCGATTCCAGAGAAAATTGAAGCTTATATATATATATATATATATATATATATATATATATATATATATATATATATATATACTTTAAAACTAGATGTAAGTTTATTATTCTTCCACTTCAGTGAATTTAAAATGAACTATTGTTACTAACCTCAGCCTAGCCTACTGCACACAAAATGGCTACAATAGTGTGATATCCATACTTAAAAATACATGGTAATTAAAACATTTGAATTGTACTGGTTTATTTTGTACATCAGCAAGCCTGCAATACAATGACCCAGCGTAAAATGCTTATATAACACAAAAAACAACATAACGTGCGTACATAGTGTGAAAACATCGCCCAGTATTTACAACAGCTTATTAAATGATTAGGCTACAGTATATAACACAAGTTCGGCATCTTCAGAGTGCCTTTGGCGCTTCCTTCAGATCCCCGACCCAAGATGGCGGCGATGTTGACGTATGCTTAGAGGCCCAAGGCGACATCTAGTCAGTATATATATCTATGGCTTCTTCCAGAAAAAATGTAAATGTCGTCTCTGACTGGAAAAACCTTGTAGCAGTTCATGAGTTATTCTCAACTGGTTCGTACAGGGTAGGTGATTCATGTCTCTACATATCTAATAGATCGTAGAGTGCAAATATATGCTAAAATCATTATGCTCATGAAAACATCTCATAGTTTAAGTACTACTAAACTATGGCAGATGATATCTTTATTATATAAATATTTCAAATTAGAACAGAAACAACATTTTTTAATCAGTTTGTACACTGTTTTGCTATAGAAAAGGCAACTTTGGACTTTTATAAGCAAATGTGAAGAATGCATACACATCAAGTGCCCTTCCCGGGCTTGGAAGATACCTAGTTCATCTCACCCACCTACACACCCATCATCCAGCAGCAGTCTGTGATGACACAAGCACTGTATGAAGGTGGACACAGGAAGCTAATGAGACTCTGCAGGGCTGCTCTAAAGCAACGGACTGAAATGCTTTTTTTAAGCCCCATGGAGATGGCACTAACTCTATGGCAGTGTGCATAACGCAGTATGTCAACTTCTGTGTAGACAACATTGCCCCTAAAAGAACAGTGAGGTGTTTCCCTAATAAGGAGCGCTGGATCACCAGTGATCTAAAGGAGCTGCTTAACAGAAAGAAGAGAACCTTTGGAGATCGGGACATGCATAAAGAGGATGCAGAAGAACCTGAAAGTGAATAACGAGAGGGTGGTGGATCTCACATAATGAAGTTTTTGGAGAGGCTTGTGTTGGCTCATCGCAGACCTCAGGTTAGCACCGTCCTAGACCTGCTTCAGTTTGCATCATGCCATAATTTATTACCTAGATAAAGCAGGTAGCACTTTGCAATGATGTCCTTTGATTTGCTAAATGCCTTTAACACAATCCAACCTGAAAGTACTGCTGAACTGAAGTTCTCACAATACTCTGCAGTTGTGGGGTCGGGAAGCAGAGTAGAGAGGTTTAGTGGACAGTTATGTGGATTGGTGTGAGAAAAAGCACCAAAAACACTTTACATTCTGGGTGTGGAGGTGGTGGGGATAACTGATACCTTGGGGTTCACACTGACTGGATTGGACTGGAAATGCAATATAAATGCTGTCTATAGGAAAAGACAGTGCAGACTCTACTTCTTGAGGAAACTCACATCCCGAGTTAAATGTTGCACAACTTATACCTGTCTGTTGTGTCAGGTGCAATATTATTTGCTGTTATTTTCTGGGGATGCAGTATCAGAAGCAGTGACTTTAGAAAACACAACAAGCGAATCAGGCTAGCTCAATAATGGGGACTCCCCTGGCATGGAGTTGGTGGTGGAGAAAATGATGCTATACAAACTGTTAACCACCAAGGAGAACACCTCACATCCCCTCCACAACCTACTGACTAAATAGCGGAGCACTTTCAGCAAGAGAATACTTCAGCTGACCTTTGACAAAGAGTGCTTTAAGAGGTCTTTTCTGCCAACTGCAATTAGATTTTACAATAATTCTGCTCTGTGTCAGGAGAGGGATCTCCTTCTCTAAAATTAAAATAAATAGGTTTGTATACATTCTGTCTTCGTCGTAGTGATATAATTATATCGTTTGATTCTTGCTTTTGTTAATATTTCAACTTAATAGTGCACCTTATGTGCAGTTGATTAACTTCATACCCATATATACAATCATCAATTTTATGTAAATAGAAACAGTTTATTATTTATTTATTTATTTATTTATTTATTTATTTTTTACCTCATTAATGCAACTTAATGTGCAGTTTTTCAGATATCCACCTGACTGCACTATTGTAGACAGTGTATCCCATCACAATTGTAAAATGGGTATAAATACAATGGTCACCACTGGCCTCCACCTTCCCTAGTTTAACTACAGAGGATGCTAGATGGATGGATGGATGGATGGATGGATCCACTTATCTACACTTTATATAGCTAGCTATTTGTCTTTCTGTTTATCTAAAATACCTTAATTTCCTAATATATCCTATATATATATATATATATATATATATATATATATATATATATATATATATATAAAGATTTATTTGGCCTTGGATCTTACACACAAATCTACACAATGTCATCAAAGAATGCAGACAAAAAGAAGCAGGAACTATGAGCACTCATTAAGAAAATGGATATTCATTTTTATCACTTGTAAATATCACCAAAATAGACTTTAATATGATAACTGAGAATGCGTGAGAATGGAGCAAACTGTGGTAATTAGTGATTGTTTCTTTCTTCAGAAGCAAACCATGATCAGCGATTAGTCATTTTGAGGAATAATTATCAGTGATTAGTCATCAGGAACACTGTTGTTCAGTGACTAGGAACAATGGGGATCAGTGACTGGTCATTGGGAACTGTGGTGATAAGTCATTGGTCATTCTGCAAAATGATCATGATTTGTCTGCAGACCTTACACACCCATATGAGAGAACCTCACCTCTTGTTTTTTTTTAGATTAGATTTGACATTATTGTCATTGTGCAAAAGACAAGTACATATAAGTAAATATACAGTAAGTTGAAGAGGAATATTTAGTTAAAGACGTCGACTAGCAACTGCTATTGACCAAAAATCCAGCTAGATTTATTGTTTCGAGCAACGTAAAGTAAAAAAAAATACAGTGATGACTGTGATCATGTTAGTTTGTTATGTTGTGTCCCGACAATTATGTTGTGCATTGTCCTGACTTGCTTATAGAGTGTTTTTATCATCATTTACAATGCAAAATAAATGTTAGAGTAGTACAAAGCAGTAGATAAGAGGGCCAACTACCCAACACTGAGAGGGATGAACTACTTTTGATTTGCTAAATGCCTTTAACACAATCCAACCTGAAAGTACTGCTGAACTGAAGTTCTCACAATACTCTGCAGTTGTGGGGTCGGGAAGCAGAGTAGAGAGGTTTAGTGGACAGTTATGTGGATTGGTGTGAGAAAAAGCACCAAAAACACTTTACATTCTGGGTGTGGAGGTGGTGGGGATAACTGATACCTTGGGGTTCACACTGACTGGATTGGACTGGAAATGCAATATAAATGCTGTCTATAGGAAAAGACAGTGCAGACTCTACTTCTTGAGGAAACTCACATCCCGAGTTAAATGTTGCACAACTTATACCTGTCTGTTGTGTCAGGTGCAATATTATTTGCTGTTATTTTCTGGGGATGCAGTATCAGAAGCAGTGACTTTAGAAAACACAACAAGCGAATCAGGCTAGCTCAATAATGGGGACTCCCCTGGCATGGAGTTGGTGGTGGAGAAAATGATGCTATACAAACTGTTAACCACCAAGGAGAACACCTCACATCCCCTCCACAACCTACTGACTAAATAGCGGAGCACTTTCAGCAAGAGAATACTTCAGCTGACCTTTGACAAAGAGTGCTTTAAGAGGTCTTTTCTGCCAACTGCAATTAGATTTTACAATAATTCTGCTCTGTGTCAGGAGAGGGATCTCCTTCTCTAAAATTAAAATAAATAGGTTTGTATACATTCTGTCTTCGTCGTAGTGATATAATTATATCGTTTGATTCTTGCTTTTGTTAATATTTCAACTTAATAGTGCACCTTATGTGCAGTTGATTAACTTCATACCCATATATACAATCATCAATTTTATGTAAATAGAAACAGTTTATTATTTATTTATTTATTTATTTATTTATTTATTTTTTACCTCATTAATGCAACTTAATGTGCAGTTTTTCAGATATCCACCTGACTGCACTATTGTAGACAGTGTATCCCATCACAATTGTAAAATGGGTATAAATACAATGGTCACCACTGGCCTCCACCTTCCCTAGTTTAACTACAGAGGATGCTAGATGGATGGATGGATGGATGGATGGATCCACTTATCTACACTTTATATAGCTAGCTATTTGTCTTTCTGTTTATCTAAAATACCTTAATTTCCTAATATATCCTATATATATATATATATATATATATATATATATATATATATATATATATATATATATAAAGATTTATTTGGCCTTGGATCTTACACACAAATCTACACAATGTCATCAAAGAATGCAGACAAAAAGAAGCAGGAACTATGAGCACTCATTAAGAAAATGGATATTCATTTTTATCACTTGTAAATATCACCAAAATAGACTTTAATATGATAACTGAGAATGCGTGAGAATGGAGCAAACTGTGGTAATTAGTGATTGTTTCTTTCTTCAGAAGCAAACCATGATCAGCGATTAGTCATTTTGAGGAATAATTATCAGTGATTAGTCATCAGGAACACTGTTGTTCAGTGACTAGGAACAATGGGGATCAGTGACTGGTCATTGGGAACTGTGGTGATAAGTCATTGGTCATTCTGCAAAATGATCATGATTTGTCTGCAGACCTTACACACCCATATGAGAGAACCTCACCTCTTGTTTTTTTTTAGATTAGATTTGACATTATTGTCATTGTGCAAAAGACAAGTACATATAAGTAAATATACAGTAAGTTGAAGAGGAATATTTAGTTAAAGACGTCGACTAGCAACTGCTATTGACCAAAAATCCAGCTAGATTTATTGTTTCGAGCAACGTAAAGTAAAAAAAAATACAGTGATGACTGTGATCATGTTAGTTTGTTATGTTGTGTCCCGACAATTATGTTGTGCATTGTCCTGACTTGCTTATAGAGTGTTTTTATCATCATTTACAATGCAAAATAAATGTTAGAGTAGTACAAAGCAGTAGATAAGAGGGCCAACTACCCAACACTGAGAGGGATGAATTAGAAAAATCTACATTAATGACTGCTGCAGGGCTTCTCAAACTTTTTACGGCTACTAATGCCTTTCTGTAAAAATACTAAAAAAAAAAACAAAGTGATTTATTTACTGAATATTGTTCTTTTTAAATATATAATTATTTGTATTTTAGCAAGGAAAACAGGTTATAAAATGTAATCAAAGTAATCATCTAAAATATTTTTATATATTCTATAATTGTATATAAAATCGGTTATGAAAAGTTATAAGGGCAAAAACTAAAAAGATAGTTTCTCCCCGTCGGGGAATCGAACCCCGGTCTTCCGCGTGACAGGCGGAGATACTGTCCACTATACTAACGAGGAGGCGCTGAACACCGCGTTCAAAACTGGTCATTTTAAAGGTACAACGTCACGTCTTACGTTTAGCTAAAATTCCCTAAACCGTTTCCCAGTCATTCTCTATGGTAGCGCTAAACCACTACGGATGTAATATATTTTTGACCACAAAGGCTTTGTGGCGCTGTTTTTTGCACTCCCAACTGAAAATAAGCATTTCTCGTTTGTGTGTATTGTGGCTTTATAAAACCAGAAACTTGAGTACATTTCCCATATTCCTGAATTTGGGGATTTGATCCCAAACCGATGAATCTCCATAATAGATCTTAGAGTCCAAATAGATGCTAAATTTATTACGCCCATCAATAACTCTTCGTACGATAGTAGGAACAAAATTCAAGTCATACTGAAAAAATGTGTTTTAAAGGTATGAGTAATCAATTTTCTTTTTTGTAATCGATAATTTAAATTTATTTTAATTAATTAGGTCTTTTTAATTTTTGTAATTTATAATTAATCATAAGAAATCGAGGCAACAAAACCACTATTTTGGCCCACACATCGCCCTTTTTATTAATTTTTTTTTTAAGTAAAACATCAATCAAAATTTGGTGGGTGTGATTTTGACCTTTTATCTGGGGTGAAACAGAAAATGTGTGTTTAATAAAATTATGTAACCAATTGTTTGAATAAACTTTGGCTTAGTCCTTTCGGGGAAGCGAACCCAGATCTCTGCAAATTTTCTTTAACTAAAACTCCCTAAGCCGTTTCCCAGTCATTCTCTATGGTAGCACGAAACCACTTACGGATGTAATATATTCTTGGCCACTACGACTTTGTGGCGTTGTTTACTCACACGCCTAATTAAGGCTTAGATTATCTAGTTTGTGTGTCTTGTGGCTTAACAAAGCCAGGTATTTGGGCCCACATTTGATTCCGATCTGAATTTGACTTTGTGATAGTAGTTTTCATCAGGAAGGTTGTCAGCATCACGTTTGATCATGTACATGTTAATAAACATCATATGTTTTTGAGCACTTAACATAGCATGAAAGACACAGTACAAATATAAGCGGGCTCGTATTTCAAAATACTCATAAACCAAATAGAATCTTTCCCGTGAAAAATAATGGAAACTCAAATAAATACATAATTAACACAAAATATAAAGTAAAAACAAAACAAACTAACGTAAAAATAAATCCAGACCAATAAGTGTTCCCTTTTGTGTGCGCAGGCGTGTTTGTGTGAAGCTAAAGTGAGGAGCCCACTCTTTCTACACTATTTCTGCAATATAATCAAAATATAATCACGCTTATCAGTTAAAAAATATATAAAAATACACACTATTCAACCGACTTTTTAAAGGTATGGGTAATCGCCTAATGTCATATTTAATGTTTAGGTAAAAAATAAATAAATAAACCACTCCCCGTCGGGGAATTGAAGCCCGGTATGTATATATAATTATATATAAAATCGGTTATGAAAAGTTATAAGGGCAAAAATTAAAAAGGTAATTTCTCCCCGTCGGGGAATCGAACCCCGGTCTTCCGCGTGACAGGCGGAGATACTGTCCACTATACTAACGAGGAGGCGCTGAACACTGCGTTCAAAACTGGTCTTTTTAAAGGTACAACGTCACGTTTTACGTTTAGCTAAAACTCCCTAAACCGTTTCCCAGTCATTCTCTATGGTAGTGCGAAACCACTACGGATGTAATATATTTTTGACCACAAAGGCTTTGTGGCGCTGTTTTTTGCACACCCAACAAAAAAATAGCATTTCTAGCTTGTAGTGCTTTGCTTCATAAAATCAGAAACTTAATCACCTTACCCCCATTCCCGATTTTAATCTTAAACTGGCGAAATCAAGCTATCATAAGAAATCGAGTTTTTTTTCTTTCTTTTTTCCTTTATGGCATGATGTTGCTCTCAGGCTAAACTATTTTGGCCCACACATCGCTCTTTTATTTATTTATTTATTTATTTATTTAAGTAAAACATCAATCAAAATTTGGTGGGTGTGAGTTTGACCTTTTATCTGGAGTAAAACAGAAAAATATGTGTTTAATAAAATTATGTAACCAATTGCTTGGGTAATCTTTGGCTTAGTCCTTTCCGGAAATCAAACCTGGATCTCTCTGCAAATTTATTTTAGCCAAAAGGTCCCTAAACTGTTTCCCAGTCATTCTCTATGCTTTGTATTATACACAGAGCAAATTAATTACTTATGAGCTCGGTTTTGTAGATTATTTAATGACTTCCTCAGTTAAATGGCATTCAGCAACATGTTCAATATTAGCAATGATAACTCTAGTCTTGTATTTTGTGAATATACCTTTTTAAATAAAATTATTTTTTATAAAATGAATTATTTGTATTTTAGCAATGAAAAATAGGTTATGAAAAATAAGTAGTTATAAGGGCAAAAATAAATTAATTAAAAAGGTAATTTCTCCCCGTCGGGGAATCGAACCCCGGTCTTCCGCGTGACAGGCGGAGATACTGTCCACTATACTAACGAGGAGGCGCTGAACACCGCGTTCAAAAGTGGTCCTTTTAAAGGTACAACGTCACGGTTTACGTTTAGCTAAAATTCCCTAAACCGTTTCCCAGTCATTCTCTATGGTAGTGCTAAACCACTACGGATGTAATATATTTTTGACCACAGAGGCTTTGTGGCGCTGTTTTTTGCACTCCCAACTGAAAATTAGCATTTCTCGTTTGTGTGTATTGTGGCTTTATAAAACCAGAAACTTGAGTACATTTCCCATATTCCTGAATTTGGGGATTTGATCCCAAACCGGTGGATCTCCATAATAGATCTCAAAGTCCAAATATATGCTAAATTTATTATGCCCATAAAGAAACTCTTCATATGATAGGTGGAACAAAATTCAAGTCATAGTAAAAAACGTGTTTTAAACGAACGAGTAATTAATTTTCTTTTTTTAAATCGATAATTGTAATTAATTAATTTATTTATTTATTGTTCCAGAGTAATACAAACCTAATTGCTAATCTCTAAATTGCCTTCCCCCCCTGTCTAGTTTGGATTTGATTCACTCAAACTTCCAAATATTTTTAGGCTACACTGGCTTATAAAATCTGTAAATGTTGTCACTGGCTGAAAAAGGGCTCACAAAAACTTCATATGGCAGATGAAGTAGAATAGTTAAATTCAGAACAGTTAAATGCCAGAAGTCACAGGAATCCAAAATACACGTATCCAAGTCACTGATAAAAGGTGCAAAATTATAGCAGTTATTTACAGGTCAACTTAATTTATAGCAGTTCATGAGTTTAAGTAGGTACTTTTGTAGGTAAACGGTGTAAGTACCTAGACAGTTTGAGATGGCACTGCATGTGACCATTGCTAGGGAAATATATTTTGAAATAATTTTAAATAAATGTTTGTCTATATCATCTATGCAGTTGAAGAATAACCACTGATAGTAAATGCAGTAAATAAGGGAGCCAACCATGCCTGACATAGAGTATTTTGAAAAGTGTACATTATTGACCGTTGATTCATTATTATTGTGTGCCTAGGCGCACTTATTATTCTCCCCCCAGAAATCCATTCATTATTCTTCTGCCTAAAACTTTGCAGCGTTTCTCGTCCCGTTTTGAGAGGATCCTCACGTATGTTACACCGTTCTGTGCGGCTCGCCCTGGAATGGTCTGCTATGACTTTTGGTGGACTTTTTGTGCTCCCAAAATCCCCCAAAAAAGGCTCATAGACTTAACAGTGGGACCATGCACTGGATGGGTATCCACACTATTAGGAGTGACCCAGCCGTCGCAGAGGCACACTTAAAATTTATCCAGAAATTTTCGCTCTCTAGTTAACTCTAAAGCTTTATACAGTTGCTAACCGCTTATTGATAAGAAAATGATTAAAATATTTTCTTATTTGTATTTTAGCAAGAAAGAAAAAAAAAAAAATTGTTAACCACTCCCCGTCGGGGAATCGAACCCCGGTCTTCCGCGTGACAGGCGGAGATACTGTCCACTATACTAACGAGGAGGCGCTGAACACCGCGTTCAAAACTGGTCTTTTTAAAGGTACAACGTCACAAAATTCCCTAAACCGTTTCCCAGTCATTCTCTATGGTAGTGCTAAACCACTACGGATGTAATATATTTTTGACCACAAAGGCTTTGTGGCGCTGTTTTTTGCACTCCCAACTGAAAATTAGCATTTTTAGCTTATAGTGCTTTGCTTCATAAAACCAGAAACTTAAGCCCCATTTTTTACCCCGATTTTGTTCTCAAACTGGCGGGATCAAGCTGTCATTAAAAAAAAAAAAAAAAAATTCTTTTTTTAAAACCCTCTATGGCATGGTGTTGCCCTCAGGAAACAAGCCACTATTTTGGCCCATAACTGCAATCTCTATATTTTTAAATGAAAAATCCATCGACATTTGGTGGGTGCGACTTTAACCTTTTGTCTGGGGTGGAACAGAAAACATGTGTTTAATAATATTATGTAACAAATTGTTTGGATAATCTTTGGTTTAGTCCTTTCGGGGAATCGAACCCGGATCTCTCTGCAAATTTTCTTTAACTAAAATTCCCTAAACCGTTTCCCAGTCATTCTCTATGGTAGTGCTAAACCACTACGGATGTAATATATTTTCGACCACAAAGGCTTTGTGGCGCATTTTTTTGCACACCCAACTGAAAATTAGCATTTCTAGCTTATAGTGCTTTGCTTCATAAAACCAGAAACTTAAGCACCTTAGCCCCATTCCCGATTTTGTTCTCAAACTGGCGGGATCAAGCTATCATAAGAAATCAAGTCCCCCCCCCCCCCCCCTTTCCCCTCTATGGCATGGTGTTGCCCGTAGGCAACAAACCACTATTTTGGCCCACGCATCGCCCCTTTATTTTATTTTATTTTTTACAATAAAAAATCTATCGAAATTTGGTGGGTATGAGTTTAACCTTTTGTCCGGGGTGAAACATAAGATACGTGTTAAATAAAATTATGCAACAAATTGTTTGGATAATCTTTGGCTAAGTTCTACCGGGGAATCGAACCCGGATCTCACTGCAAATTTTCTTCAGCTAAAACTCCCTAAACCATTTTCCAGTTATTCCCTATGATAGCGCGAAACCACTTACGGATGTAATATATTCTTGTTCACTACAAATTTGTGGCGCTGTTTCCTCACACGCCCAACTTAGGCTTAGAATATCTAGTTTTATGTGTCTTGTGGCTTTACAAAGCCAGATTCTTGGGCCCCTTTCCCACATTCCCAAATTTGATTTCCGATCTGACTTTGAGATAGTAGGTTTCAGCGTTAGGCTCTTTGCCTGCCTGTCTTTTTTTCGCGATTTCTGGTACACTGTCTTTTCTGTGGGATTAGAACGGTTTGACTGGTCTTGGCCCCTACATCCATAAGGGAGCCTTTGGTGCCCATGATCATTGTTGTTCATTTTACCTGGAGGTAATTTTAGTGTTATGGCTATTGCAATGATTTAAGTCTTCTGTCATGAAGAAGAGGGCAAGCTTTCTTTTGAAATTGATTCCTTATAACATTTCTTCCTCATGTCATCTTGATGTTGTTATTTTTTGGTGCCTCTGGCATGCTTATCGCATGTCTACATCAAAACCTGGATTTCTGTAAAGCCACTCTGACAATGCCTTTTGTGAAAAAAATGCTGTCCAAATAGAATAGAATTTAATACAATGTGACCAGATCTGCATTACAAACTCAATCTAAAAATCAATGAAGAAAAAAAGAAAGAAAGAAATGAATGAACAAATAAACAAAAACATAGAACGTTTAAAAAATCCACATCATGCTTTCAACTGCAAAATGGATTTATATAATATTTTAACAGTCATACAATGGGTTTGATTGAAGCAGTATTAAAACTGTCTTACTTGTGTGTAAGAAATGAAGATTGCAAAAAACGAGAAAATAAACAGAATTGCTGTAATGGATAGGCACAGTCAACATATTTTCAACACAAATGCAACATATTTTCAGACAGACCCCCTGTTGGGTGTGTCTGCGTTAAACTCATGAATCAATGAGTGCTCGGAAGAAGGAAATAACACTTTTAACAGTCTGAAGACAGCAAGGCTATGAACATTAAAGGGCTCCTATCAATTCTCTCTTTAGTCCTTTTTAGACATTCAGATGGGTCTCCACTCTGTGTGTAAAAACCAAACACTGAGAATCCTCTGCTTTTGGTCCTTTTTTTGTTTAAATAAATGAAATTCTAATTAGATTTCCCCCTATCATGACCTCGTATAAGACGATCCCATCCTCCATCTTGTGGCTTAGCACTGCCTTTTTGTGCAGGAGTGGGGCTTACCAGTAGCTTATTTTTCACTGACACTGAAACAGCATTTTGGAGAAGGAGTGAAATAAAGGAAGTTTCAGGTATTAAAAAATGCATTGAGGGTTATTTCAGCTGGAACATTAACAGACACACTTCTGTGTTAACGTGTTTAAGAAATATGGGACCTTTAATGCTTAACCCAAAACTGCCTTATTTGCTTTAACATTACTAGGCTTGGGATGAATGTAAATTTGACAAACAGCGAATGGGAACTAAATCTACAATGGGAGATTTAACACACATTTGTATGTGAGAGTCGGGTGTCCAGAAACTTTTGGCCAAGCTATAAGTGCTATCATAGCTACTAATAGAAAACTAATCAGTACCATCTGATCAATAAGATATTATGTGGTATAAAACATACAAAAGAAAGTTCGACTTTGTATGTTTTTTAAGAATAATAGGTAAGAACTAGCTGTATGTTTTTTTCTAACTTATGATCGTTACAGAACAGGAGTGAAAATTGATGTAAATTAAATTAAAATGCATGCCTGGGTTTAACTGTTGAGTAAGCGTATTTCCTAGCCTTATCTTCACTGGGGGAGATGTGTGGAGAATACAAACTCTCCAAATCCTGCTCATCCAGCACAAAGCCCATCGGATACAGTCTTATGTCATTACTTTAAAATTACTTGGCCTCCGGGTTTCAGATCTCTGCTCAGAAAAGCCCAAGCCACTGCTACATAATCTGATAGCGACAACATGTACTGAATGACAATAATCATGCCTTTCACTTATTTCCTGTCTGTCATGGTACATTAGTAGGTACACTTGAAAACTCTATAATGATGACATGCGCCGTCAGGATTCAAGACGAATGCTGGAGAATCGGAAAAACTCGGCCAAGCGATGTTGGAGGTTGATGAAGCGGTGCTCTTAACTCGACACAGCTGCTCACTGTAACAGTGTGTAACACACACATTCACAGAGCATTGCCAGCTATTGATCTCATAGTTCCCACCACTTTTATTCTGGCCTGAAGAGAGCAGTTTTTGAATCCTTACGACCTACCCATCAGTCATGCCAGGCAGAAGATTAGGAAAGCCCAGAATGCATGAAATTACTAAATGAAATTATACTCTTCAGAAGGTTTCAAAGAACACTAAAAATAGGCCAGCTTTATATGAATAATAATAATTTTCCTGTTATGAATAAAGCCTGGAGCTGAATGCTGAATGCCTTCCTGTTGAGCTTTTAGTCATAAATGCAGGCCAGTTCATTGTGTTCCGGGGTAACATGAACAGGACAGAGCCTTGGGTAAGGGTGATTATCACAGGATTCTGGGGCACAGCTGCTGAAAGGGGCTTGGTATTTTCAGAAAGACAGGAAATGACAATCTATTCCTGTGTGATGTGCTCACCTGGAGAGATTGAATAGCATTACCGTCCTCTGAGGCACAGCAGGAATATTATGCAAAAAAAAAAAAAACACACACTGGAAGTCTATTTTCGGGATCGCTATTTAATCGACCTCTCAACCCCCCAGGAGGCATCAGTGAGTTCAGATGTACTGTACATTTCTCATTGTGATTATAAATCATGCTGAATAATACACCAGGATATAAATGAGGTTTATTGAAATGTAACTCACATGGTCGGCCCAGACTTATATTGCTGTCTCGCTCATAAATCTGAAACTTCCCTGCTTAGTTTTGCTGTGTGTAATGAATAATTAATAGCGACTACTATTTATCTCCCTTATGTAGTCACGGCCAATTTCCACCCACCAGCCAGCTCTCCTCTATCCTATACTGTAATAGTTACAAACTGGAAAGGGTAAAAGCTAACACGTATTTCCTCTAGGACATGCAAAGCTAGTCAGCTGTGTCTTTTCTAAACTGCTGGCAAGGTGACACGGTCAAAAGAAATCACCATCTGCCCTGCTCTATGTAATAGTGCTCACTGACAAATACAATTTGCTAAGGTCACAGTGATTGACAGGGAAGAAAGTATGCATTCCTCTCACACAGACAGCATGGACAAGATTGATCTTTTTTTTTTTTGGAAAAAGTAGACCCCGGGAGGGTCATGGATAAGCGTGTGATCTCCTGAAAAGGCTTCTCTTACATAGTTGGTCGCTGTCTTATAATAGGAGAGAGCTGACTGGTGTGTGGGAATTGGCCGGGTCCAAATTAGAGAGAAAATTGGGGGAAAGGTTCTTATAAAACCTTTTAAAATTGTGTTCATGATATACAGTACTACTGGTGTGCAGTTAGAGTGCAGTCCCAGATTTGGAACCTACTGTACCACTACTACTATTACTGATACTAATTATAATAATGCTGCATGGTGGCATAGCGGTTAGCAATATCACAAGGTAGACTAATTAGTGTTTTTAAATTGCCTGTACTGTGTGAGGAATGTGCGAGTGTATGTTTGTGCCCAGCAGTGGATCGACACCCTGTTACCCATTCTGTGTTCAGCAATTTTGGAAAGAAATCTTCCAGTTAATTTGAAGTCTCATAAAAAGTGATGTTCCTGTAGATGCCAAATGTGTATTATGCATTACTTTCTTAAAGATTATTTGCTGAATGGAAAGAAGGAAACCAAGTATATTTCTGTATGTTGCAAGCCAAGCATGTTAGTGCCTCAAAATGGAAGAACATTCAAGGAACTGTTTTAGGTCAGTGGATCAATGTCTTGTAAGGTGGCTTTGGAAAGATGAACTTCTCTCACAAAAGGGTCAACAATTTTTTTTAAGGGGTTCTTGGTATTGCCGAGAATTGGGTGTTGTTTAGTGTGTGTAGGGTGTTTTATTGTGTAATAGGTAATTATATAAGTATTTTACAGTAAACAGACAAAAAAAACCCTATGAAATTGATTGGGTGATGGGTGACCGACATGTGACTGAACCTAAAGCACCAGTTAAACCAGTAGTCAACGCTGTGTGGAAAACACATAAAACACTGCATTCCATAAAAGACATATAATATGAAGAATATAACTTTAAACTCATTTAATTTTATATAAATACAATTTTATATAAAAATATAATATAAAATGATATAATTTTCTACATCATCTATTACTCTCTTAAATATCCTCTTCTCACTTACTGTTTCATGTCTATTGTAACATGATATTTCTGTGCTGAACTATCATTTCAGTCCTATCATAAAATGTCTATCTGTGATAACAGAAATAATAGGAAGTACCTTTAGATAACTTTACCTGACTGTCTCTGTGGCTGAATTGTGGCAGGCAGGCGGATGGGTGGAAGGAAGAAAATGCTTTTCTGCCTATAATTTGCTCTTACACCTCAATATATAAGAAATCATAAATATATTTTTATAAAATTGTATTTTATAATATAATATAAAAAATGTTTTTATTTATTCTTTTTGCAAGGCTATCTTTCTGCAAAACATCATGGACTGTAACACGTACATGTAGTATGCGATATATTAGTTAGTTGTGCAAGAATGATCACCATAAGGCCAGAATTGTCGTGAGAATGACTGATTAAATTGCAAATACAACCTCAAAACAACTAAATATTTACATTTGTATTCATTTGCAAATTTATATATTCATTGTTTGGAGGAATTACTCTGATCTATTCGCACAACGCCCAACCTTATCCATAATCCTATAAGTTTCTAAAAGGGTTTAGAATTTCTTTGCACATGGCATGTGTATCTCATGTCATACATTTCTTATGCCTTGCTCAGCCTGCAGACAAATCCGATTTGTTCCACAAACAATTATAATGATGCTATGTCTGTTTCAAATTCAAATTCAAATTTTATTTGTCACATACACAGTCATACAGTACGATATGCAGTGAAATGCTTGTACGACCGCCAGTGACCTTAAAAAGAAAATAAAAACCATATATAAGGAATAAATATAAATAAAAAGAAATATGAAAGAAAATAAATTTAAATAGTAAAATAAACTGTACAAATAAGTGCATAATAAAATATTACAAAATATAGGAATATAAGAATATGGGTGGGGGGATATATATCAGTTTTAAAGTGGCAATGGCTGTGCAAATATGCATGAAAAGTGACTTAGGAAAGTGTCATGTGCAGTGGTCGGATATATAAATATATATTGCATGAATGTGTCCATGATTGTCCAGTCAATGTCAATGTTTAAAAAGATATTACTTCTGTGTGGTGGTGTGATTGAGAGACCTTATCGCCTGCGGGAAGAAGCTCCTCCTCAGTCTCTCTGTGTTGGCCCTTTAGGGAACGGAATCGCTGCCCAGACCGCAACAAAGAGAACAAAGTGAACAGTCCATTGTTGAATCCCCTTTATTGCATACAGTCCATTTTGTCTTCCTGTTCATCTTTCAACCATGGACCCATGTCTATACCAGTTGATCTTGTGTGATGTAATAGATCAAATAAGTTTGAAATCTGATTTAAGTGAGTAGAGTATCCAGATCAGATAAAAAAATGTTTTTATTATTGTTTGGACTGGATGAAAGCAATCTAATTCTAATCTGGATATATCAAAAATCACACTTGGGCTGGCAGTCTGAAAAAGACATTTAGTGTTGCAATGTTCCTATGGCAGTTAAAGGGTGGTCAAGCATCCCCTGTAGATGAAGCCGTCAGGTAAAATGTAATGCTTTCCACCTGTGGCTCAATATGCAAAATTTATTTATATGTATTTCTTCGTGTTGGCAGCGAGAGAGAGAGAGAGATTGACCGATGTCTGAGTGAGCCAACGCACTGAGCCGAGAGCAAGTGTGTGTGGGTGCGTGAAGATAAGCTGACAGTCAGTGTAATAGCCCCCCCCCCCTACACACACACACTGAGATTATACTGTTTCCCTCATTTGCTTGCGCACTTTATTAAATCATGTGCACAATATCGTAAAGAACAAGCAAGCAAGCCAACTAAAAAAAGTTCACAGCACACTCAAACATGCACTTTAAATACTTTAAACATGCACAAAACATGTACCTTTTTTGGAGACAAAGTCTGGAAGGCCAGATTGAGGTTGTTTGGACATGTTCAGAGGAGAGATTGTGAGCATATTGATAGAAGGATGTTGAGGTTGGAACTGCCAGGCAGGAGGCCTAGAGAAAGACCAAAGAGGAGATTTATGGATGCAGTGAGAGAGGACATGAAGTTAGTTGGTGTGAGAGAAGAGGATGCAGAGTATAGGGTTAGATGAAGGCAGATGATTCGCCCCTAAAAGGAAACACGCGAAAGACAAAGAAGAAAAAACATTTTTGTTTAAAGTTTTAAAATGAGGTAACAGATGAATTCATTTGTGCTCAGTACAACACCGAGAAACCTACAAGCTGTCTTGTCTCTATGCTTGTTCCTCTCCTTGTTCTGCAATGTCAGTGACATTAATACAGGCTCTTTTCACTTATCTCAGATACAATATTTAACTCAGCATGAAGAATCGTATTTCGTGCCCATGAATTCCAAAAAACAAATTTTAATTTGCACATGCATCCTTTGTGTAAAAGGAGTTCGTCTTTCAATAGATCTCTAATACAGTAACTTGCTTACGAGCTGGAGTTCGTAATCATCACTACCTACAGTACCTTCCTTTAAATGAACAAATATATAAATGAGCACTTGAACACAAACTTACAAGCATAATGACACAAATTAGTATATTGCAGACGTTAAATGAAACTCTTTCATGTCTTATCATGTGTCTCTTGGTTTCTTCGCCAATCATCGTTATATCAATAAAGTCTTCAGGAGCATTCCAAATAAAAAACGCATTATAACGATGAATTAATCTTGCATTACTTTTTTTTTTTTTTCGTGGGATTGCTAAGCGATGTATGAAGAATGTTTAGTGTGTTTTTTTCTTATTTTGCACAAAATTGTAATTTTTGAACACTAACTGCTCCCTAGCTGCTGCCAAAGCCTTAAAGGCAAGGTCACATCATAATTCTGGAGCAGTAAAACAAATTAAACAATATTACAAGCCGTTGCTGTGAACTTCGCTTTGTGTTTCTCAGCTGGAGGCATGGATGTGCAGTGTTTTCTGCACTTACAGAGGCTCGTTATGTTGTGGAAACCTGCTGAGGATAAGCTGGCATTTAAAGGCCTGCTGTACTCACCTGCTGTTTCTGATGGAGACTGGAAAAAATGCCCCCCAAAAAAGGCGGCGATATTTAACATGCATTTAAATGATACAAAAGAGAGAAAAAAAACATCTGTAATCCGCACATGAATTAAAGTGTGGAATGTAAGGGAGCTCATTTCCTTGCTCTACTGTTGCTGTTATATGTATAAATGAGTTTAAATAAAGGCACTGTGTGGCTGCTTGCCTCTTCTCCCTTGGGGTTTGTTTTCTTTTGTGTTTTATATAGGTAAATCTCATTTGCTTGCTATTTGGTTTCATACAACCTGGGGTTTCCAATTTTCCAAATGACGCCAGATCGTAAATTATTGAACAGGATAATGTGCGGCTAGGTTATGTGATTGTAAACAAAACCATTAAGATGCTTCCTCAAGTTGCTGTGCAATCTGACTAAAATAATTGATCCATTATTACTTAATAAAGAGATGCTTTCTGCATCCTGGTCTAAGGTCGGGCTGTAATAGAATGGTTAAATGAAGATAAAAAGGTTGCGTGGATGAGTAAGATATATGGCTTGTACTGGCTGGTTGTACACCAAGGTACTGGATAAGTGATAGGCCAAAACAACTAAAAAATAGACAACATTTCTATTTAAAACACAGCCCTTAGCTAAACCCCTAAACAAATTGGCACACTGCAAAAAAATATTACAGTGAAAGTTATACATAATATTACAGTGAATATTAATAAATCTACAAGAAAGAAAATCAAGGTTATAAGCATATTATGCATTATGTATACATGGGATCACACTGTTAATTCAATATTTTAAGTGGAGTAATTTAAATAACTTCAATTGTTTCATTAATTGAATTTACTCTTCTTTAAGGGAAAATGTTTAAAGGATAAATTTTGCTATATTTACAGCTCACTTTAAGTAAAAGTGAGCTGTAAGCTCACTGTTTTTTTTTTTTAATCCATAAAAAACATTATCTATAAAAAGTCAGTCCTTGAGTCAGGAAATACTGTATTTCTGATTTGACTGTGATTATGATTATACTACCTTATTGGCTTTGACTGGCATAGCTTTTAATTTTTTAAATATAACTCAAACATAAATGTCAGCATGACACACAGTGCTTACGTCAATATCATATTTTAGTCATAATACCACTCCTTTAGGCTCCATCCTGTATGAACCGCTCTTGCATAACTTCCGACTATCACGTCAGTAGCTCTGTCACTGATACCTGCAATGTCAATGCTGCATCCCCATTGAGCACACTCTAAATATGCATTATTTTAGTTTTTTGTACTCGTTAGTGGAATTTTGACAGGAGTGGGCAGCATGAATATATAACGATTGTGTTTTAGCCTTCTTATTGCCACACCTGTTCATTACTCTGCTACATTCTTTCAGAATTTCAGAAGAAACACAAAAGACTGTCTCATTAATCTGTAACACCAGGTAGTTAATTAAACTTAAACTTTCTCAGTAGAAGAACAATGTGTTTTCAGTTAATTTTGTACCTTAATCCTCTCTTTAAATATGACAACCTAGAATGCCTGAAGTGACTCAAATATGATTTTTCTTTTTTTTAACCCCTTATGTATCACAGATGTGTGTTTTTTTTACATGTGTTTTTTTTAGGTTTATCCAATCTGCCGTTTTTCAGATCGGAGCTGATTCACTTTCGTATGAGGTCCTAGATCGGACACATATCCAATATGCGATGATGAAAAGAGCAGATCAGGATTAGCGTCTACGTTAGTCAGATAAAAGTCACTTGTACTGTAATTACGACTGTTAATTGTCATGACATGCAAACCCGGTCTGACAAAACGTTGAATTTAATCAAAGCGGCTCGTAATGTAAAGTTCTGTAGCAATTCAAGCTATGAGTTTGTCTTCACTGAGAAAAGAACAAATGTAACTTCGCTGTGTAAACCCGGTTGTACAGAGTGCTTTAAAGGACATGAAATAAAAAAAATTACAAAGAAGGAAAAATAATACAAGTAATTTTATTATGAAATCTTAAACCGCTGAGTTATTCACATGCTTCCGTCTTTTCAACTGTTCTTAAATACAGTACACAATTTAAGTCATACCTTCATGTTCTTGGTTTCTAAATAACAACAAATATATATATATTTTTTTGTAACCAATCATAATACAGAAGACAAGATTTTATTTAACCTCAATTTGCTAACAGTTTTGCAATCTGTTGTGCTGTACTTGTTTTGTAATTTACTTCACAAACAAATAAACAAATAAATAAACAATGTGCATCTTCTTACATTGACCTGGATGGACTCTCACCCACCACCTTCTATGTATCCTTTCCTTCATATTTTCCTTCTGTGTCCCTTAGGGGGCTCTGTACAGGAGATCCACTTAATTGTTTTTTCTTTTCTTAAATTAAGACATTTTTCAGCCCTTATTAGCTCTAAATGTATTATTCACTCACTGGGAAGTATTTGCATTCATTATTATTGTATAATTGTAGTTGCTCAGGCTTAGTGGCGCATGTAGACCACAAAATGTTCAGTAAAGTGTAAATAACAAGAATAAGGTTGAACAATCCAATTTGTCAAAAGTTGATTAACTTTTCTATGACACTAGCTTTAACAGTATTTATAGATGTAATTCACAAATGCCTTTATAGTTGAAGCTCATTTACAGGATTTTTTTATGATGGAAACAAAAGATGGATGAACGTAAAATGTGAACCCTGCCATTGACTAGTTTTCTATAATGGCATGTCCAATCTAAGGGGTTATTATTAATATTTTCTCATTGCTTCAGGGATAAGAACAGCACTGGTAGGGTTTTATGTTATGTCTCTCATAGTGATGTTTATTATGATTGCATTAGTTAGACATTTTTTATGTTATTAGATATTCTGAACATATGGATTTCAGCAACTATTCCTGTATTTCCATTATAAATTTGGATGGAAACATGTACCCAGGCAGTTTCACTATTCCTTATGTACAGACTTGAAACAGACCAAAATGAAAGTAAAATTGAGCAAAATTCCAATGTGGCCTCCAGGGTTGAGAGTTCAATTCCCACCTTGGGTCTGTGCATGAAGTTTGCATGTTCTCCCTGTGCTTGGAGGTTTCCTCTGGGTGCTCAGGTTTTCTCCGACAATTAGCCTAATTAGCAGATTAGGCTATTGGCGTTCCCAGAAATCATCCATAATGTTATCTTATGTGTACCCTGCGATAGATTAGCACCCTGTTCAGAGTGTACCTCATCTCAGATAGGCTCCAAGCCCCCACACCTCTGTGCACAGGATAAGCATTATAGAAGATGAAGATGAATAACATTCCAGTGGAAGTACCTGCAAGGCAATTCCTAAAAAAAACTTAACCTCAGTCTAAAGTTAAAAATAAAAGAAATTGAAGCAGTGCTGAAGTTCTTTCTGCTGATGCCCTGATTCTGAGCATGGATGAGAAGTTGTCAGTACAGTCGCTCGATCTCACAGATGCTCAAATCTTTTACAGCCGTCTGAGTGAAGACTCGTGAACATGATGTGGCATCACATACTGTAGACTTCAAGTCACGAAGAGCTTGCTCACTGAGTCACTCTCCTACAGACAGAATACACAGGAGAGCTTCGCTGAAAACCGAGGACAAAAGCCAGACATTAATCTTCCAGTCACAACTCATTCTCTAGTTTTCACTCAACTTAGAATGAAAAGCTTCAGCCACAGTGGGAGAGACGAGACGACTTGAACTAACTTGTGAAGTCAGAATTGAGGCATGTGTTAGAATCTTTAAAGCGTGTTGAATTTAAATATCTCAGATGAACATTTTTAGCCATTTGTTCTTGTATCTTATAAAACAACTGATTAACTGAACTTAGATCATTTTTGTAAATTGTATAGGACCTGTTTTAAATTATTTACATATTTCACACAAATGAATACATTAAATGTTTGTCTCTTGCCATCCTTTGAATTTGTCCTATATAGTATAAATTTACTCATGGAATTTGGTTAGAAATAGTCTTTGTCAACTTACCCCAATCATTTAGCAGCTGAGCCTTTCATATGGGGGCAAATTTTCAATATTTCAATATTTCAAAATTTTCAATATAGGGAATTCACTAATTTTTTTTTTTTTTTTTGTCAGCAGGCAAGCAAACATGGTTGTCTATAATCAAATAAAAAATATGTGCTGCATTGTAAACCAAAAATTCTGTATAACGTTTCTACCTAAAAGGAGGAAAAAAACACACACTTAATAGTTTTTAACAGTTTGTAATGCTTTGTTCGAAAAAAAAAAAAAAAAAATCCTAAAATTGCCAAATGGAAATCTCAGATGTCCAGTGATCTTTGAAAACATGTGGCATCTTTTCATACCCAGAGGATGGATATGTAAGCTTCCACCTGAAGAAAGAGATTATGAAAATGTTGTGGTGTAAATGTTCTCCTAATGTTTTCTATTTAGCTAGAGATGTAACTTGGTGGTTGTGACTTTACTATAATTATTGAGAACTTTAAAGAAAGATTAAGAGTTACTTGGTAGCAACCACTGAATCGTTACTTTCCCTATAATGTAAAGGTCATTAACAAGTAAATTAATACCTGAGCTACTGAAATGGTATGGCTAGGTGGGGCATTGTACAACATTCAGGCTATACTTTATATGTTTAGTTATTTATAATAATTGTTTATTATAATTCAGTTCTTCATAAGCATGCTAATTGCATAAAAGTAGTTCTCATTTCTTGCTTAAGCGACTGATCCACATCATTTGTAAATATTTGAATATAAAAAAAAGGTTTTTACCCTTGACATAATAATAATCAATTAGTCATGTTTCTTACCCTTCATTTAATTCTTTCATCTTGTTTCCTTCTTCTATTGGTTTTTCTCTTTGTACAATAACCCCTTGTTACAGGAAGGAAACCATTAAAATGATCAGTACAGCCTGCAGCGGCCTTCATCTTTACAAAGCTATGGTGTATGTGATGTGTATATATATATATAGTCAGAAAATTACTTTTCTGGGAAGGCATAAGCTAGTCTGCTATTTTTAAATGCAAGCCCATCTTATCAGTCCCTCTCCCTGCGGCAAAGCTGACGTTTCACATTAAAGTCATCTCTGCCATCTGGAAAAAGTGGCTCTCAGTATAGAAAAGAATAAAGGAATAGATAATGCATGGCAAATCTTTCAAAGACACCTACAGCAATCTTTTTTTTTTTAATCCTCAAGAGTGCTTCAATGATTCTTGAACAGTTAAACCAAATAAGTTGTTTTTTTAGAGTTGTGTCTACCACTTTGCAAACCTCTGTGCACCAAAGTGACTAATGCAATTCCATGGTTTGAAATATTTTTTTTTATTATAATATACAAGCTGCAATAAATGAACTCTTTTTATGAGTATCTCTACTTTTTGATCTGCTATAGGATTGCATGTGTTTGCTTTTAAAGGTAGATTCCATTCAATTCTGGCAGAGATTTAATTCCTATACAAAGAAATTCCCTAGTGGTTGTTTTTCTAAAAATTATGTATGTTTTGGTCTGTGTGAGATTAAAATTAGCTTTGGTTACTTGTTTACTAAATTATTACTGTAACACAATAAGGGAAACACTCTTTAGACATTAAACATATTTGGTTTATCTGCAATGTTTGAGGTAAGAGAAAAAAACTGAATTAATGTCATTCTAACATTAATTTATGTCTGTTCTTTAATAGAAAAAAAATTATCACTGATTTTCAATCAGATCAATATGTTCAGACTCAAAATTAGTTCCTTAAGTTTTTTCTTCACTTCATATTCCCCTCAACAATAATTTAGTTTATTACTTTATATCCTAATCCATATTGAGATGTGCGAACAAATAGTGCCCTAGTCTCCACTGTTAGACCAATGGTTAATAAACCTTCTGTGTGTTTATTTAAAAGTGCTTTTAGGATGATAGACTGTGCAGCATGCTAACTGCCACGTCAATATCAATTACTCGGTCTCGGCTGATTCTGTACTCGATTTCCTTATTGATTATCTTTGCTTGGATTGACCTTTAGTGTAAGAACGTAATTATGTCTTCTTCATCTCATAAACCACTCTGGATTTTACTTAATCCTACCATTTTAGCTTCGTGTGCGAGTCTGCTGGGAAAGTACACAAGCTGTCAAAGCTCATTAGAGGAGATGTTTAAAAAACAAAAGCCTATTAATTTACCAGCTAATGGATAATTTTGGAAACTGAAAAAGCTGTGCAAGCATTACTGGTGATGGCAGACATTATTCTGACTAATGACATTTTAAAGTTCATGACAGCTGATTATTTATGATCATGCTGGGCAGAGTGGGACGACTTCTTGTGCTGAGTCAAGGTTTCTTCTTTATTAGCAACATTTAGGATGTTGGTCGTCACCACTCTCACCAGATGTCTGCTCAATTAGGGTTATTGCATCACTTTAATGTTTGAACGCATAGAGACAGTGTATGCC
Source organism: Clarias gariepinus (assembly GCF_024256425.1). Classification (NCBI taxonomy): domain Eukaryota; kingdom Metazoa; phylum Chordata; class Actinopteri; order Siluriformes; family Clariidae; genus Clarias; species Clarias gariepinus. The sequence goes on along the minus strand of NC_071126.1, from coordinate 15,478,149 downwards.
ATTATTAAAGGTTCATGCATTACTGCAATGTGTGATTAAACTTATTTCAAACCTTTCAACCAAAAGTATAAGCATACATTTTTATTTAATTGTTCAAACTAGAAATTTGTCCACGCCTCCTTTTTCATTAATGTATACTATATGCTTTTTAGAAATAACAGGATTTGATATGCAAGGCTTTATATTATATGGTATATTAAGCCAGGTAAATACTTGCACTATTAAGAGTCTTCTCTTTAAAAACATTCTCCAATGTCTGAAGCTACACTGCCCACTGATAGAGTTCAGTTTTATTTGAATTTCCAAGCGTATCTACTTCCTGCATACAAGAAAAGAAGAGCATGTTCATTTTATACAAGTTTAGTGGATTTGCTGAGGACTCGAAACGTTTCTTTAAAAAAAATTAAATATATAGTATAATAGCGTTTACAGTGATTTATGAAGTTTAAAATCCAGGGAGAAGATTTCTCCTTAAACTATTTACTTATTCTTTATACCACTCGCAGAAGACCTAGCAAATCCTAGGTTCCTCAGGACACTGGGCAGGGTATATCCTGGATGGGGTGCCAATGCATGGCTGAGCACAAGTTTCACTAACTCACACATTACAGGCAATTTATAAATGTCACTTAATTTAATCTGCATGTCTTTGGACAGTGGGAGGAAACCCACCAAGCACAGGGACAACATGCAAACTCCACACACACACTGACCTGAAGTTATATTCAATCAATTGACCTTAAAGAACTGAGGCCACCATGCTAACCACTATGCCAAGACCATTAATAATAATAATAATAATAATAATAATAATAATAATAATAATAGTAAGTAATAACATTTTTAAAAATGATTAGTCTAATGTTATTTTAAAGGCTGTGGGAATATGGAACCATGATTAAAGTCTTGTCTTGGTCAGCACTTCCTAAACTAATTAAGAGTCTAAACTTTGAGTTTAGGATGATTTGAGAAAGATGCCAAATAAATTTATGATTAAAAGAGGGAGGTGGTTTATAACAGGCACTAAATTGTAAGAGTTAATCCTCCTCAGGCTGCATGGTTTTAAATTATCTCTGAGTATTTTATGCCATCATTAAGATGTGCAGTCTGGCTGGACGTCTGGACGAGCATCAAATTACTGTGTCTTTTTCTAATGGCACACAGTCAGCGTTAGACGCATTTACTCCACAACTTTTTAAATTAAGCACTTTTAAAAGTAGGCAGAAAGAACAGATTTATGATTAACACAATGAATAATTCACATTAATGCTACACATGGAAATCCAGAACCACCCAAAGAAAACTTAAGATAAAAATCTGCAGTATAGGGTTAGATTTTTTTTTTTTTCATATAGAAATGTCAGTGACATTAAATATTTGCATTTAACTGTAGAGGTACCTTTTTAGGTAGGTTCCACGTAGCACATTTGCAAACACATAAGAACCCTTAATTAACCCTTAAAAAAGTTTTGGCCCAGTCTGAGATCCTGAGTGCTATGGACAAGGTTTTCATTGAAGATATCTCAGCATTTTGTTCCATTCAGCCTTCCCACAACCCTGGCCAGTCTCCCAGTCTCTGTTGCTGAATAAAAAACCAGCATGATCCTGCCACCACCATGCTTCATTGTTAGGATTGTATGAGCCAGGTGATGACATGATGCCATAACACCCAGAATGGTGGAAGGCTAAAGTGATGATTGTTCTTCTGGAACTTTGTCCAATCTCCACACAGGACGCATGTGATTCTTATCTCCATACGACCCCAGTCAGAAACCGACTGGTCAGCTTGGTTGGGTAACCAGCTCTCGCAAAAATCATGGTTGTGCCAATCTTTCTCCATTTGAGAACTAAGGAAGACCCTGATACAGTATGTATATAGTCTAAAGTAGTCCCTCTGGAGAAACAATTAAACCTTCTTCTAAGAAGAAGGTCTTCAGTTGGCCTAGTGAATCACAATTATAATAGGGCCTTTTTAGTTAACTAAAATCTCTTGCTTATGCAAATTACCATTAAATAACTTTTGTTCACTCAGTGTAATGATTTATTATCAAGGCATTCTTTCACACATATTCACAAATTGCAACAAGGTCATTATTATTACATGAAATGCTCTGCCTCCAGCTACACCTATACATAGACATGCAAACAAAGATGTGCTGCAGAATAATAACAGGTTTTCATTTCTAAGACACAAATCTGAGCCCTGGAATATGGCCATGCCATTAGGGAACAAACATTCCATAGATAGGACAACCTAGTCATTCAGTACATTCAGGTCATCAGCTGACTTTATTTTATTTTTACATAACGTTGATGAGCCCAGACCTGACCAACTGAAGCAGCTCCAGATCATAACACTGTCTCCTGAGGCCTGTACGGAGGCCACTATGAATGCTTCATGTGCTTCCCTTACCATTGCTCTGGTATAGGGTCAATCAGGACTCATCAGAACCCATGACTTTTTCCAATGTCTTCCAGTGACCTCCAGTCCAGGCAGGAGGTCTAGAGGAAGACCAAAGAGGAGATTTATGGATGCAGTGAGAGAGGACATGAAGTTAGTTGGTGTTAGAGAAGAGGATCCAGAGGATAGGGTTAGATGGAGGCAGATGATTTGCTGTGGCGACCCCTGAAAGGAAACAGCCGAAAGACAAAGAAGAAGTTTACCTCACATATTTCTTAATTTACCTCAATTTATGATTTATGAGCCATCATGAACTTGATGGTTCCACACTACAGTTCTCAACCTAATTTCAATAATTCCAAACTCTCTCTAAAAACTTTGATTTGCCTTTCAGTCAGATCTACTGTCCACTCAGTCTGGTTTATTTTAACTACATACCAATATAATAATACATACCAATACAAAGAACATACCAATGTAATAAGTCTTTTACACATTGTTGCCAACAAATTTGCACAAAAGGTTTAAAAGATGTACTCAAAAAAAAAAGTCTCACTGGCTCTCAGTACTGCACAGTCCAGCCTAATTCATAACCTTAACAAAGCAGTGAGCACATTCCCACCATTTCTATTATCCATGGCCACACGCGGTTTGATGTAGTCCGCCCATCAGGCTGCTGGCAGGAACTCTCAAACCTTCACTCAGCTCCATTAGTATGATAAAGAGTGTGACTCTGAATAGCTGCGGTCACTTTTCCATCTCATAACGCTTTTCTTTCTTTCACACCGTGTGACTTTGGTTCTCCATTTAAATGAAAAGTGGTGCACAGGTGCCAGGTTATTCCCATTCATCATAAAACAGCTCGACTTGTTCACATTTTGGCTGACGAACATATAAGGACATGGTACATTTTGTCATTTATAATATTTTTTGTAATTAGTTGACTTTTTGTCTGGGAGGACAGTGGACGATATTTTTTAAATGAACCCTGGGGTTCACAAGAAGTAAGGTTTTTCATGTCTTCCATTAGTATCCAAGATAGTCTGACTAAAACATTAAGCCCAAACTGTGGCCACAAAGTTGATGATGCAAAAGTTGATGATGCATGCCGTTGCTTTGCTACTTCCCTTCACAGGAACTAAGATGCCCAAACTTGTTCAAGTATGAAAGTGGCCTATGCATGAATTTAGGTCCATGAAGGTGTGGTTTGCCAAATTGGGAGTTAAAGAACTTGAGTGACCTGCACAGCGCCCTGCCCTAAACCCCACTGAACGCCTTTGGGATGAACTGGAAAACCGACTTCACACCAAGACTCTTTATTGGACATCAGTGCCAAACCAAACCTCTGGTCCTCTTTTGGGTGAATGTTTAAATCCCCACAGCCACGCTCTATAAATCTATTAAAAACCCTTTCCGGAATTGCAGTGAATGGGTAACAACTTATTAAAATGGTCGCTCAATACTTAGTTGTCCACATATATTTTATATTACGTAGGGTTCAGGTGAATGATGGTGTAGTAGCACAACACATCACAGGTTACTGTTTGTTTATTGTTTATGTGCATGTTCTCCTATTGTCAGTTTTCTCCTGATTTTTCTCTTTCCTTTCATCTCCCAAAAGCTTGCCAGCATGTGGGTTGGCTATGCTAAATGGCCCTTGGAGTGTGAATATGTGTGTGTGCACGGTGCCCTGCAGTGAACTGTTTTTTTGTATAGTACCCAGTGTTTCTAGGATACCAATTCATAACCCTGATAAATGATGAAAAAATGTACAGTTAAAGTGTGGAATAATGGGCTTTAATCTGTTCTATTCAGTTTATGTGGGTGAAAGTAAAGTTTATCCCTCTTATTTTAAGCATGGTTTGTGTGTATGTGCATGTGTGTGTGTGTGTGTGTGTGTGTATATACAGATGTGAATGACAAAAGACTTAAAATCACATAACAATATCATGACATGACGTGGTTTAAGCCACCTTAATGCTTAGCTCCTTTCTCTTCCATGCTCATATAGAGAAGAATTGGTTGACGTAAAAGAGAAAAGACTTTGACTAAGCATCTAGGCAAGGTTTCAGTACAGTTTAATCACTGGCAAACCTATTAAACATTCATGTTCTGGTTGATTGGACTATTCTTTAAAACAAGTCAGATGGATGACTATTTTTGGGGCATTTTCCCTAAGCTAAAGTGCTGTATCCAGAAAACAAGCAAAGCATCAAATTACTTTACCAAGTGGGTGCAAGCTAGGAAGAAATCTGCGCTTACTGTGCTGCTCTCTGCAACACCGTCTGTCATGAATGATAAAACCTCTGCTTCCAGCCAGGACCATTCGGGTGCTTTTCAGTCCATACATTCTCGATCTGAGACCTTAATTACTGTTCTGAGAACAAGTTACTGTATGAGTGATTGAATGTGAAAACACAAACTCCCAGAGGCAGAGTTGATTTTTTCTTCTTTTTTCTTCTTGCTTTTGTTGGTGGTGGATGTGAGCAGCTCCTTTGCACAACAACGTAAAACCGTCAAAAGCTAAATTTATGTGGACAATATTTCTTCAATCTGATAGAAATCATCCTGATTAGAGATTCCTACCTAAGGCTGAGGATACACTACATGCCTTTAGACAGGATTTTGTATAGGTTGTAAAATCATGCAGTCCATCCTAGTCTGAACCACTCAGCACAAGTTGCAGCCAGTTGGCATAGCCAGTTGGCACAGAAATCTGTAAATGTATGAGGGGTACAAACTTGAATTGGCAAGTGTGTGATTAGAACAGATTGAGAACCTACTCCTCCCGACATTAGTCGCAGTACATCAAACATGTTTGGTTTTTCACAGCCGACTCTGGGTGCTGTAATGCTGTGTATACTGGTCACCGACTCAGATATGAATGCACAATGTCAGTAGCCAATGAGCACAGACGAGGCCTGATCATTCACTCCAATTCATATTCAAATCGTGTTTATTTTCTATTATTTCTGCATATTCATTGTTGTGTCAAAATAACAAAATACCAATGTGAATAAACTCTACACAACCCTCTTAAAATTGCAGGTTTCTGTGATGAAAAAAACAAAACAAGATAAATCATGCCAATCATCTTTTTCCACTTTTAATGTTCAGTCTAGACTCTATTCATCACATAAACATTACTGCACAGTGAATTTTTTATTTGTTGCATATTACAGCTTCTTGTTCGTGGCTGGGGTCAGAGCGTAGGGTTGGCCATTATACGGCACCCCTGGAGCAGACAGGTTTAAAGGCCTTGCTCAAGCGCCCAACAATAGCAACCTGGCGTAGCAGGGGTTCAAACAGCCAACCTTCCGACCAGGAACTCTGAGCCTTACCACACTAATCCACCACTGCCCTCACCCCTATGTTGTGTGGCAAGCAACTAAATTTAAATGAAAAACAAAGCAAAAAATATAAGGGAAAACTTTTTATTATTTTTGGCAAACGTGATTTTGACTTTTTTTTCAAAAGTTCTTTCAGATTATAACTCATGACATGGGGTGATTTAGGCAGCTAGGACTTTAAAAATTTTTATTTATTTATTTATTTATTTATTTATTTATAATAAGATATGTCTGCTGTTTAGCCATTTTATCCCACTGCCCAGTCATGTAAAGAATGGTACTGATTGTTGTTACATGCAGCTACTTTAACATTTTTTTAAAGCAAAATTTAATCTTGTTTGTTTTTTAGTTTTTACTGATGTTATGATCAAGGTGATGTCACTATGGTGCACCATTTTCTTCACTTATAGACGATGGCCTTCATGGTGTTTCAGGGGACACCAAATATTTTTGATATAATTAATATCTTGTACATGCTTTATGGACGTGCTTTAAGGAGAAAAACAAAAAGATCAAGTCAAGAACACCTTACAGAAACAGTTGTATCTGGGGTTAAATGATTGCCATTATATATATAAAATTATTTAAATTTTATGTTGAAAACTAAATGAAATTGCGAATATTATTGTGAAATAACACTCTTCTATCCACACACAATTAATTTTCTGCTACTAAAAAGCAGTACAATCTACAGTTAGCAGAGTTAGCCTCACCTTGCACCTAAATAAATTTTTTTTTTTTTTAACACTTACAGCTTTAGATAATATTTTATATATATATGGGGTTTGCATGTTCTCCCGTGCTTCATGGCTTTCCTCTGAGTACTCTCTCACAGTCCAAAGACATGCAGATTAGGCTAATTGGTGTTCGCGAATTGCCAGGCCGTGTATATTAAGCGGTACAGACAATGAGTTCTTATGTTTTTTGCATGTACACACTAAAAACATCTATGTAACTGGTCAAAATGATAAAAAAGTGATGCATAATTGATAGCCTTTAGGGAGCCGATTGAATATACAGTTCTGTGTAAGAGTCAGTATTCATGCAAATAGGGATTAAAATTCAATATAAAAAATTAAACATTTACAGATATCATAGTGGTTTTACAGTTGAAAATCATAAGATTAGTAAAAAATAAAAATAAAAAACCCAGCATGCAATCTGTAAATATTTAATGTGTAATACTGAACTTTAATATGGACCTCCATAAATAATTACTGCAAGGTTGTTGGACTGGAAACAAATGTCGGTCACTGACTCACCTAAGTCTTGAACTTTCCAAGACAAACAGTGAAGGCATATTTATTATGTATGAGCAACTGCTTGAAGTAAGCTTTTCAGGAATGGTGTGTCCCTGATTATAAACAGCATTATCGTTATGCTGATTAATAGCTTTGTGCTACATATTCAGGCTGGATTAGGGGAAACTGTTTTTTTTTTTTTTTTTTGAGGTATGGTGTACCACCTTTTCAGATTGTGAATAAACCATTCGTTTCTATCTCATTCATCCCTGTCAGTCTGCTCTAAGCCTTAACACATCTGCACCTTCACGAGGCATTTTTTAATGCCCTTTTGTGCTCCAGTGGTCCGCACAGCGTGCAAACAGCATTTTCAGCTGCAGCTAAAGTGTTGTCAGGCCCCAGCAGCACTGTAAATATGATCTTGATTCCATTAGCTTTAATAAAAGGTAGGAAAGAAGCTTAGAGAAAATATTTTCAATGCACCGAGGAAGGAAACAAGTTTTGAGAGGTGAACATACGATGATTTGGTTTAGTTGCTAGTGTTAAACACTGTTGCTGTTGTTGTAAATGTATGAAAATCACGATTTTCAAAAGATATGCTGTGCAAAATGTATTTTACTTCAAAGACTATGATTTGATGATTGCTATTATATACAATTATTATTGCTATGATTACAATTATAACAATTCTAAATTGCCCATATGGTATCTGTAAGAACAAAGCTGAGATATGGATTATGAATGAACATAAGAAACCCCTGACATAATACACTTTTAAAATAACAATACCAAACTGTGCTTTTGCTTTTGCCAATGTAATATATTTAATAGGTATTTGAATTTAATTAGTGTAAAGTTTAGAAAACACACTGCTTAGCCAAAAAAGTTGCCATTACTATTTAAATAAGCAAATACTGTAGAATATTTGGATAATTTACTCATATATTTCAGCTGGCAAGAATTCTTGTAAACTTAGATGATGCATTGAGTAGCTTCTGGTGTTTCAGTGAAGATCAATATTGCTTAAAAGAAAGCAAGGAAAACAATAAAGGAGTTTGCTGAAATGACTGGTATTGGGTAAAGAACTGTTGAACAAATTATTAAAACATAATAGGACAATGGTGAACCGTCAACTTTACAGAAGAAAAAAATTGAGGTCAGAACAAAAGCACTTATGGCTGATGGGAGGTCACTTTTTTTTGGACTCAAAAATCAACAGCAAAATGAGAATTATAATGAGATTAAGCAGAAAATAAGATTTGCCAGCAAGCATAAACACTGCACTTGTCTATTGTAGTCTATTCCAGAGGGATAGATGCATCATGGTATTGAAGGGGTGCACCAATCATTTATAGTGTCCAATGTAGTGTTATGGCAGTGTTATGATCTGGGGCTGCTTCAGTTGATCAGGTCTAGTCTCTTAAAATGTTATGTGGCAATAAAATTAGGTATTGTTTAAACACAGTTTTTATATTTCTACTATGTTTTGTTACCACTGAAATTTTCAAATGATAAAATCAAATTATTCTAAGAAATGCATTTTTAATTATTATTAAAAGAATTAAGAGATAAAATAAATAATTAAATAAATAAATGAAACAAACACATGGGTCCGTGTTTGAGACAGTCACTATAAAAATCCATCTGACATTCTGTATGGTAAAGTGACATTTCAGTGACATTCTAATGTAGCTTGTCTTCTCCAGAATCTCTGTTGGCAGCATGTGGAAGAGAAGAGTCCATGACACCGAGCTCCTGCCCAGTTCAGTTCATTGACTAATAACATGTTAAATATATATTAAATATCTGAGATGCAGTGGTTTCGAAAAAGTGGAAATTATTTTTATGATTATTATGAATATAAGACACAAATTCTAGACCGAGGCCCTGCCAGTGGTAAGAATATTTTATATGAAGTGCACTGAACTTTTAAAAACAGAGGCTAAAGCACAGGCTACAATTATGTCAAATTGGTTTATGGGTGAATAAAGGAATGTAGCCGGCCGAACCTCTAACACACAGTAAAGCTGAGTCGAATAGTAATGCTTATGCCATGTTTCAGGAGGTGAAGGTGGATACAAGTGCAGTCTTTTTTTATTGTGTCACAAATGACAGTACCTATCTTTCTTTTCACCTGAAAAAAGAAAAGTTTCCTTTCACCTGCTGTTCCAGTAATAATGGCACTAATTGCCTAATCAAAATAAAAACGCATTATGTACATACCTCATTTGGAACTGTCTGATTCGACCCGGCTTGATCAGTATAAATTTTCAGTGGGAATGTGAGGGGTCGTGTAAACCTTTTAATAACCTGTACAACTGGTAAATATGAGCCATGTAAACATTTGACCTTGTTATTTCTTCCTCATCAGAATAAATATTTTTCTGCGCATTGTTGCCGTACGTGGGGTAACATTAGGCAATGTGACGTGTTTCCAGGAGGGAAAAGTTGTTTCGATTTCTGATCAGTAAACTCCATGATAATAACTCTCTCCTACCAGCCTTGGAACACACTTTTGACTTTCATCCACTGGGTTTCTGGCTGAGGAAGAGGCACTGATTAGCTCACCGTTTTTAAACATTAATCAAACAAAACCTTTTCTGGTACCTCAGTGTATAAATGCTACAGCGCCCACCATGGGTCATGTGGAACAAATCCATGTGCAATCCATGTGTACAGTTTACTAAATCGAGTGAACCATGCACTCAAACCGTGCACACAGATTCTGCCACATATATTTTTGTTCCACATGACCCATGTGCAAGAGTAACAAATGTTTAACATTAGTCTATGTTTAGTTGCACTTTGATCATTGCCAATAAAGCCCAATCCCAATTCTATTTTCTACCCCTTCCCCTACCCCTCGCCCCTTCCCCTTGTCCCTTGAAACGGTTAAAATATTTCCCCTAAGAAATGGGACACCACTACAACTCTGTTATACGTCATCATACGTATCCGTTCATTTACATGTACACATACAGTATGGCTGTAAGCAAAACAAACAATGTGTTATCAAATGCTCGGCAAACTGCCGTGCTACTAAAAGTGAGTAAAGTGTATATGACATAAAAATATATTTTTGTAATATCGCGCAATCGGTGCTATCCGCTAGCAAACTTAAGCGATTTTTTTGCAAACGTTTCTTTACAAAAAAACACCATAAACACAAACACAAGATTAAAGGTATATACATATAATGAAAACTTGCCATAAAAATCCTTATTAATGGCAAAAATTAGTTACATATATGGGTCTGCTTGCTCGAGTGAGCGGCCATCTTGAAGCCCTTCGTTTGAAGTGAGGTCCCGAAAAATCTTCGTTTGGAGGGCTATCTGGCCCTTCCCCTTACCCCTACCCCTCCAACCAAAAGAGAAATGAGCCACACCCCTACCCCTTCATGTGAACGCGCCAAACGGAGGGGTAGGGCTAAGTGTAGGGGTAAGGGGTAGAATTGGGATTGGGCTTAAGTATCCATGTGTTGTACTTCATGGTGGCTTAGTGTTTAAGACTATGGCCTGGCACCTCCAGGGTCAAGGGTTCGATTCCCACCTTCTTTGTGGATCTGTGTGTGTGTGGAGTTTGGATGCTCTCACTGTGCTTGTTCTGAATTCCTCCCACATGAGTGAGTGTGTGTGCTTGCCGTGAGATGAATTGGGTGTAGTTTATCCTGCTTTTTGCACCAAGTCCCCTGGGACAGGCTCCAGGCCCCCGAGACCCTGCACAGGACACTTCACAACACTGTTCCATATAATCTACTGAAGAACAAAACAGTAACACTTTAGTAACACTTCATGTAGTTGGCATTAGATGTGTTTCACTTTAACTGTTATGTTCCACAACTTTATATATGTCACTGTAAACTAATAAAATGCTGTAAATCTCAGTGATCAGGATGCTTCACACCAACCCACTTCAGTATTGTCATGGTTGTGCTGAACACAATGCTATTCACCTGATCGAAATGCTCACGCCTTATGACCGTATGTCCACATTTATGTTTAATGAGCACTACATCAGCCATGCCATGTTAATTCTGTTGCCTTGCCTCTTTACGTTTCATGTTTTATCAGTAGACTGATCTGCACTGGCCTATGCCTCTTCTACAATTCTTTGACCGTTACTTTGACAGCTGGACACAACAGAATGATGTCACCACATTAATGACTACATCTAGTCACCATAACACTAACTAACACTTGGGGGAAAAAAAACATTGCAAAAAAACATTGCACCAAAACATGCTTCGTTGGAAAAACAAGGCTATATTTTAGTGCATTTTCAATACCACTCATAATTCACAGAAGACACATTTGATAAGTAGCTGTTTGTTGTGTATAATAATGCAGCTGTAAGACACAAATACAACCTAACAAGTGAGTCAATGTTAATGTGATATAAGAGAGCGAATCAAATTACATTGATCCCATGTATGACATATTACATTATGTCAATATTAAATGACACAATTCTGATTCATTAAAAATAATTAAATTTAGTTTTGACTTCTGTTCATGGCCTAGAAACTGACCAGGATTTATACATACCACAATATGAGATCAGTAAGCCATGACGCCATCAGAAAAAAAAAACTGTCAAGTCAACACCAGGGAAAAGTGCCGTGTAATATTTTCACTCTAAACCTGTGCATATGGTGCTCTACAGAGTGATTAAAATGAAAAATCAGTGACGGGCCTTCATTTATTCTGAATAATTGCTTGAAGTTTTTTTTTTTTTTTTTTTTAACCCTGAGCAGAACAGCCATCACCTTGAAGTTAAATTAATATCTGATGAGCTCTCTGCGACAGGGAGAATGTATTTATACAAGTCTCCTGCTGTCAGGAAAATGGCTTTAGGACTGCGATGAAGGTGAGACAGCATTAACCACAGGGTTGTGATCAGACAAGCTCGATTTCGTTTAGAAAGAGATCAAAAGGAAATGTTCCTCCGAATTTTTTTTTATCCCTACTGCTATCCAAAATGTTCCGGGCGCATGCACATGCTCATCTTTTATACATCACCCTATTCCCTTTCTTAACTGTGTCCTTTAATTTCAGCAAAGAAGTCATAGTAGTAGATAGGGTAAGGGTAAGTCAAAAATTATCCGCACTCCGGTTATATGAAAACTTCTGTTGGCTGCACTGTCCTATCAGGTGTGAATGTATTACATCAGTTCATTGGTGACTGTGGCAGAAGGAAATATGCCCCACTTGTGATTTGCACAATAGAAGAGTAGCATGCAGTGATTTTTTTTTTGTGTACCTAGTGGTAAACAACTCGCGGAAAAGCATGAACAGAAGTGTTTAGATATCTGCAAAAAAAATAAAATAAATTTGTCGATATGCTAAGGAATTTGAAAGTCTCCTAAAGAGAATCATTACTGGTGACTTTACTATGAGCCTGAGAGTAAACAGCAGAGTATGAAACAGAAACATCCTCAATCAGTACCAAGAAAAAGTTAAAAAGTCAACCATCAGCTGAAAAAATTCATCAACGCTTACAGTTTCTTCAGATTCTCAAGGGCCAGAAGTATTGGAACATTATCAGGAAAAAGGTTCAACAATCAACAGTGCTTGTTAGAGTGAGACGCTTTTGGACGAGCTGAAACCTAAACTTTGGATTAAACACAGAGGACTGCTATCCAAGGGCGTTGTGATCTTGCATGACGAAGCATGTCTGTACACCTCTGTGCCACACTGTTGACACTCTGCAAAAACTTTGTTTTGTGGTGTTAAAGCATCGTCCCTGATCTCGTTCCATCAGACTTTCACCTGTTTGGTCCCCTGAAAGCAGGCCTACGGGGACAAAGATTCACTTCTGATGAAGACGTGAAGACAGCAGTGCATTAAAGGTGCGCAGCTCAGCCTAAAATATTTTAATAAGGAAATACAGAAGCTTGTTGACAGATGGACAAAGTATATTGAAAAACAAGGAGATTATGTCAAAAAATGATGTATTAAAATGAATTCTACAGCCAGAGTGTGGATCATTTTTTATTCATGCTTGTATTAAAAGTCTTATTAAATCATATATTCTAATATATGATGACTAATATTAAATAAACTAAAAAAAATATAATAAATAACATGAGCCTGTCACTCAAGCATACAATGAGCAGGTTCATGGTTTGATAAATAATAAATTAATTAGCTAGCCCAGACCTGGTCCTGTGTTTTGCTTACCTGGTGATCCTACCTTAACTAGGATTAAAGTTGTAGTCAATATAATGTATACACGTTAATCAGATTAGCACAAAATAAGGCAGTGTTCAATCTTATTGTTACTAGTTTGGATAAAGATTTGAATTATAACGATTAAACAGCTGGAATCAAGTGTTTTTTCCTGCTTCATTGTAAAAAAAAAAAACCCCTGCACAAACTCCGACCTGGAGCAGATTATACACCCCTGGATTAATATAAAGAAATTATTTAAAATCTGTGTAGAGTTTCTGATGTAGCATATCATGTTTGTGTCCTTGACAAAAAAAGTGGAATATTTTCAGGAATGATAAAAATTTTAGATGTTCATGTTTTCTGTTTAAAGCAGCTGTAACCCACAGATATATAGAAACAATAAGATGTCTAACTGTGCATACAGTGATTTTCCAGTATCCAAGCTAATGAAGAAGAAAAAGTCAATTTGTTCTGCAGATAATTCCTTTTGATCTGCGATACTCAAAGACAATGCTTTCAACCTAAGTAGCTTCTAATTGAAGTAATGGAGAGAACATGCAGGAAGAACACGTGAGCCTTGTAAACATAAGGAGTAGTTAGGAATCGAATGGCTGTACTAATTTAAAAAAATAAATTATAATAATCCCGCTGCTATAAGGCAGTGCTTCTGTCTTGTTAACCAATGTTCACAGCTGTGTTACTCATATTTTGCCTTTACCCTTTTTATTTAACATAACAATAGCCATGAAAATAGGAAGTTCATAAGCCAACTATACATAAACAAAACATTCATTAAACTTGCTTTTGTATACACCTGGGCTACTGATGTCTAATCAGGTCAAGTCAAGTCAAATGGCTTTTATTGATATTTTAAGCATATACAAATGGAATCTCATAAGAAATGTTACTGTGGAATGTACTATAGTGTTCTATGGTAAACAAGAGTACATACCACAATATACCATAGTATTACCATGGTACTTCAGTCATTACCATGGTAGACACCATAGGACTGATAGTTATACCATAGTTTATAAAACAACATAAAACTATACAAGCCTACACATAATTTAAATAGACTACAATAAAGGGATTCATAAAGTGCTTGTGTGGATGAAGAAGCTGCACTATAATAATAATAATAATAATAATAATAATAATAATAATAATAATGTTATTTTTTTGCCCGTGTGTGTGTGTATTTGTTGGTAATTCCTGAATTCATTAGCAAGTCCAATTAAAAGCTCTAAAGCATACTGTAGCAATAATGCGCAGTGAACTAGTTAGTAATTAGCAATCAATAATATACCACATTTAAACCCCTAACATTACATCCCAAATGAGAACACTCGTTACATGCTCATTACTTTTACGTACCCCCCCTGATTTTGTGTATGTGTATGCATGTGTGCCGCCTCCTTCTCTGTAACTACAGTGCATCTTATGGGTGTTAGTGTTAGTAATGGGGATGCTACAGCTCTCAGCTTAAGCCCTTCACCTTTTCTCTCCAAACACATCCACAGGAGAGAGCGAGCGAGCTAGAACATACAGTATTACTCATCGTTGATATGACCCAAATGACTCCATTTCTCATCTGCCCTAGATTCAGGTTCTTCAACACATCGCAGCGGGACATCACGGAGGGACGGCTTCGACTTGCAGGAAGTGCTCGAAGTGATGGCCCCTGAATCCTTACAGTGAAAGCAAGGTTAGTTTAATATGTGTTTCTCTCCAGTTTTTCTGTTATTCTTCCTAGAGGGTGATGATGCTTCAGCACCTACTTGTGCTCCAATAAATAAAAGATCACACAGCATACAGCCTGGGCAAATCTCAAAGCTTATGTTGCTAATGTTGGCATGCATTAGCAAAAGGTAAAAGTGCACAATGCAACTGTATATTTAATGAGACAGAATGTTTTGTTTGGAAGTAAAAAAATCTGGGATTTTTCCAGACCACCTCACAAACAACACAGTAGAAGCACCCTATCACTGTATAACAGAAAGTTAATAGAACCATGGCATAAGCGCCTTTCTCCATCCACAGAGACTGGTTGTAAGTACAGGATAAGAGAAGAATCCACATCACTCAAACAACCCAGCAATGTCAGATGTCACTTTAGAGTTCTGCATAATGTGCTTCAATCTTCGCACAGCTGATTGATTTCGAGCAGCGCAGATCGGATTTGTCGAGTCTCCACAAAGCCGTATGCAAATCACACAGAGAGGACAGGATTTACTCAAATCTGTCACATAATCCAATCGGAAGGCATCAGAAAAGCAGCTCACAAATGTTCCCCAAGTGCTCGGTGCAAAGTGTTAAGAGTGTGCGAGTGGGTAACATCAAGGGCAGCTTTAACCTGTCAGAACTCAATAGGAGCCATAGAGACTGGATGGATGACATGAAAGAGAGAACAACAACAAAACCTTCAAACATAGCTGCTAAAGATGGAGTGTTTTTGTTAGTAGATTTCTGAATCAGTCATTTTAACAAATGAAACAGGATATGCTTCTATGAAACATCATTTGCTTCTAGTGATTGGAAGGTTGTGAGCTCAAATCCCAGCATCATAAAGCTGACAGGACTGGGTTGCTGAGCAAGACACCCGTGAAGTGTAAATGTATTCACTCATTGCTTCCTGTTGAGCTAGATATCACTGCTTAGTGTTTAAAGCAGTGACTGTCACACACATTGATGTATAGCGCATACTTATCTTTGGTGCATCAAGCGAAATTCAGCCATTAACCCATCAACCTTTCCGCATATTGGCATTCAGCCTTTCCTCCAGAGTTAAATAGCTGTTAACATGATTGTTTGTGTTTGTGTTTGTGGACACCAGAAGGCCAGTGAGAAAGAAATTAGAAAATATCCCATGCCTATGCCTATGCCCTGACACCACAGATTATTACAGCCACAAACAAATTAACACAGAGGTATTACGGCTCACAGTCCGCCGAGTTACAGCACCTGATCGCTCTGATAAATGTCTATAATAAAGCCTCAATGCCTCTAAGCACATAAACCTGGTTCTGTGCATCAGAGGAATAGCCAAGTCATCAAATAGGCTGTAAAGAATATTTCGCACATGGTTTAATAAAAGCACTTGTGCGGCCATGTAGGATCAGTAAATATGGATGATGATGATTTTTTTTTTATAGACCCGTAATAATCTTATCTGTCACTTGTTTTCCCTGTCAGCACATATTGTGTCGTCAAATGCAACATCCGTTGCTTTTATGCGTTTTTTTTTTGTATGTTCTAGACTAGTCTCTGTGCCTGTTTTCATTTAGTGCATTATGCTTTTAAATTAAATTCAAAATTGGGAATTCAATAGCTTAGTTGTATAAATATGATATATAATATTTGCAGATTCAAACGTATAATTAGATTAATATTATTGTCAGCCCTATGATCATATTGGCTTTATTTAGAAAAGAGCAGGAAAGCAAAACTTTTTGGAACTTTTCCATTTGAACATCTCAAAAGTTAATTTCTTTGATTTAAGAGGCTAAGCTAACCCTTTTACATTCCGCCCAGCTTTCTATTTGATCATTTACTTAGCCACTATTTCTCATTGACGAATGTATGTGTTAACATATCAATCAGAACATCATCTGATTGAGCCATCTCTACCAATCGGGTGAGGTATGCGAGAGTGCATAAAATCTAAATGACACTACACTGTATTTTGAAATCGCGTCCAGTTTGTAATTACTTTGTAGCATAACATGAGAAATAAAGCAAATCTAATGGCAAAAACATTTATATATATATATATATATATATATATATATATATATATATATATATATATATATATATATATATATATATATATATATATATTTTTTTTTTATTTTTTTATTATTATTATTTTTTATATACTTATACTTTTACCATAAATGTGACATCTCAACCATTTGGACGAGATATTAACGAAACATTAATGGTTGTGTTATTATTAATAAAAAAAACAAAGTTAAACAAACAGTTTTTTTTTAGGATTTTAAAGTTTACGTATATGTGTGTGTGTGTTTGTGTGTGTTTACACTGCTGTCCTTTGGGCCTTCTCTGGCTGCCTGCTGCCCTAAATAAGACGGATTGCTATGCCAATGTGAGCTGACCGCAAAACCTTGTGAACCTTAACCAGATTACAGACAAAATCTACAGAGATGTGATCAGACATCATGGCAGGGCCGGCACACATCCATCAAAGACACACCGGACCCCTAGCAAGCCTGCTGCTGTGACACAGGGAGCAGCTTGACCTTGGGGACAAAAGATGAAGGCACTGGGGTCTGAAAGAGTCATCACTTACTGAGAGAAGGCTTCAGGAGGCTAGCGAGTAAATAAGGAACTGACCTTTTTACCTACTTTTATCCAGTTTTTTAAAAGATACATGAATCAAGGATAGAAAAACAAGAGAAACAAAAAAGACAGGATAAAAAAATGATGAAAGACAAATGAAAGGTTTAAATTTTAACTGGTTCTATAGGTTATACTGTTTATATATATATATAATTGGACAGTGACACAATCGTCATGATTTGGGCTCTGCATGACACCACATTGGATTTGAAATGAAACGACTAGAACAGAATTGAAGTGCAGATTTTAAGGTTTAATTCAAGAGGTTGAACAAAAATATACAATTAAACATGTAGGAATTGTAGCTATTTTTATACAAACACTCCTCATTTCAGGGGTTCAAAAGTAATTGGACAAATAAACATAACTCCAAGTAAAATGTTACTTTTCAATATTTGGTTAAGAATCCTTTGCAAGCAATGACTGCCTGAAGTCTGGAACCCATGGACATCACCAAACCCTGGGTTTTCTCCTTTGTGATGCTTTGCCAGGCCTTTACTGCAGCTGTCTTTAGTTGTTTGTGGGTCTTTCTGCCCTATGTCTTGTCTTGAGCAAGTGAAATGCATGCTTGATTGGGTTGAGATCTGGTGATTGACTTGGTCATTGCAGAATATTCCACTTCTTTGCTTTAAAAAAACGCCCGGGTTGCATTTGCAGTATGTTTTGGATCATTGTCCATCTGTACTATGAAACGCCATCCAATCAACTTTTCTGAATCTGTGCAGAAAGTATATCCCTATACACTTTAGGATTTTTCCGGCTGCTTTTGTCTTTTGTCACATCATCAATAAACACAAGTGACCCAGTGCCATTGGAAGCCATGCATGCCCATGCCATCACTCTGCCTCCACCATGTTTTACAGAAGATGTGGTGTGCTTTGGATTATGAGCTGTTCCAAGTCTTCTCCAAACTTTCTTCTTCCCATCATCCTGGTACAGGTTGATCTTAGTCTCATCTGACCAAAGAATGCTGTTCCAGAACTGGGCTGGCTTCTTCAGGTGTTTCTTGGCAAAGTCAATTCTGGCCTTTCTATTTTTGAGACTGATTAATGGTTTTTATGGTAGACTTAAATACTGATACACCTACTTCCTGAAGAGTGTTCTTCACTTGAGTGGATGTTATGAAGGGGTCTTTCTTCACCATGGAAAGGATTCTGCGATCATCCACCACTGTTGTCTTTTGTGGACGCCCAGGCTTTTTTGAGTTCCCAAGCTTACCAGTGCACTCTACTTTTCTCAGAATGTACCAAACTGTTGATTTGGCCACTCCTAACATTTCTACTATCTCTCTGATGGATTTTTTCTTTTTTTTTCAGCCTTAGGATAGTTTGTTTCACCTCCTTTGAGAACTCCTTTGACCGCATGTTGTGTGTTCACAGCAACAGCTTCCAAATGCAAACGCAATACCTGGAATTAACTCCAGACCTTTTAACTGCTTAATTGATAACAGGTTAATGAGGGAAGAGCCCATGCAGCCTTGTTATTTTTTTTTCAGCCTTCTGAGTCAATTGTCCAATTACTTTTGGTCGCTTGAAAAAGAGGCGGCTATGTCATAAAGAGCTGTAATTCCTACACCCTTGCTCCAATTTGGATGTGAATACTTTCAAATTACAGCTGAGAGTCTGCACTTTCAGCCCATATTGATTATATAATTGTATCCAGAATATGTTTTCGTAAACAAAAACTAAAACAAAAACTAAAATAACAAAACTATATACATATATATATATATATATATATATATATATATATATATATATATATCAGTGTATATTACATTACTTGTTTTCTCTTAGTCCTTGTGGCTTTTTTTTTTTTTTCGAAATTCGTAGGAATTGATTCCAGATGAGTGAATGAAAATTTTTTTTCTTTTTTTGTAATCACTGCTTGATCATGACAATGAACACAGGAACTTACCTGGGAATTATTGACACATCCGCCCGTACAGACCATGAGCATGTCCCAAAAAATTTCCATGTTTGTTTGGGCCTTTAAAGGAGTTCCTGGTAGGCCAGCGTTTCAGACATGAGTCCGACCATGGCTCCAGTTTACTGCGGAGACATTCTACCTAGCACTAGTGAAATGTTAGGATGATTCTATTAGTCTAATAGGTTATTATATAGAGAAATAAAGGTAGGTTTTACCCACAAAACTGTGCTGTTATTCTGCACAATCAAAAGCACCCATCATAGCTTAGAAACAGAAATGGCAAAAATGCACAATTCTTATTCTGTTTTTCCACCATAGCAACAAATAACCAATGAAGTGAAAGGGGGGAAAAGTCCTTTAATGAACTTGTGTTCTGTTGGCTTTACTCCCAGTTTTCCCATGATACAATCAAAAAACACCACCACTCTGGGTAGGATAAAGCAGTTACTGAATATGAGTCAATTAAACAAATGTAATTCTCATCAATAAAGCAATTAGCTAAATACCAAACATCTGCTATCTTCACTTTTGTGTTCTCTCTTCCTGAGGTGTTCTATTCTAGGTCAGACTTGACACAATGAGTGTTCTCCTTGGCACACTGGCGGGCACTGTAACTGCACATGCCAATGGTCCAGAAGGACGGCCAGTCTCATTTCTCAAAGTCAAGGAAATGTTATGACTGTATAAGAGCAGCAGCCGCAGCAGCAGCAAAACACCTATTCTTTCTTTTGTACTTGTTCTGGGCTGCTATACAGAATATTAAGTATGTGTTCAGGCAGGTTTCCCCACAGAGAGTCCTAGCAGATCCCTATTATTTAGAATTTGTTTATATTGTGCTCACAGGTGAGGTATGAAATTACAAGTTAAGACTCTAGGTTAATAAATAATTATGACAAGCCATACAACACGATTGCTTTAAACATTATGCGTTTATAGAGAACCCTGTATGTTTCCACCTCAATTCCAGTACCCATAAGAAACATAAGATTTTTGACAGTACCGTCGTACATGGTTCTATCATATTACAGCATATACTTTGGTACAATGGTACATATAATATGGTACAAAAACAAGGTTCTACCAGGTACTGTGGTATGGTTCTATGATAGATGTAGCAGGATTTTATTGCTTTTGTGTTATATAAGAACAGCACTGGAATTGCTCTGAATGTAAAGATCTGACACAGTAGATCACACCCTAGAGCTAGTTTTGAAAAGGGCATTTAAAAGCATTTACTGCGTTTATCTATGATGGTTTACCTTGAGTCAGCATCCCAAGACTACTGCTGAAAGTAGACAAAGCATTTCTCTTATGTTCAGCCTGTTGGAACAAGCAGGAAAGAGTGGGCGGTGGGGAGAGAATGCTGAGCTAAAGTATAGGCATACTGGGACCTTCGTCTTTATTTCTGATCTATAGACAAATTGTTTCATAGCTGATGCATGAAAGGACGTAGAAAAACCCTAAGTAAAGTTCTATATTTAGGCTTAAATATAATAATATTTAAAAATTGTAAAAAATGATAAAATTATTATATATTAAATATAATCAAACATTTCATGTACCCTTACAACTACGAATACCCTCAACCCGCAAAATTATCAGGTGGTCAATAAAAAAGATACAAACAACAATATACACACTATTCGAAATACCTCCACAGTGACATTATGAAATCGATTTACATTAACCCCTAATCAGATGGGCTTATACTTGCATAAGATCCTGGGGTAATTCAACATTTTCCAGGTACTACACTGTGATTTTTTTCCCATCTGGATTGGAGATTGATGGTTCTCGATCAGTGTAGTGTCATGTGCAAGCTTGTCTCACTCTGAACAAGATTAAGTATCGAATGAGAAACAGAGTTTCATGAATTGTGACAGTGAGATGATACATCATGGCGGATTAGAGACAAGAGCACTTTAAAGTTTTCTCAATACACAGCTTAAAAAGCATTGGCATGGTGCTGCACTGGTTGCATTGCCCCTTTAGTCAGTTCTAAGCCCAGGTAAGTGTTAGCTGAGTTTTCTGTCTTTCAAAATCATGGAAGGTTGATTGGATTGCATGCACCAAACTACTTTCTGTGTGAATGATGTGCACTGACAATGAACAAGGGTGTATTGTCATGATGACTCATATTGTCAAAAGAACAGATTCTGAATCTACCTTGACCCTGAATATGATATAGGACACAGAATAAAAGAACATTTAAGGCAACCTATTATGCAAAATTCACTTTTTAGTCATTTTTTTATGTTCAGTTGAGTTTCTAGTCTGCTTGAGCAAAAAAAAAGAGGGTGAAAACATTCTCTGCTGTCTTTCCTGATTCAGTATGTCACTGTTTTTCTCCGTCCTCTGAAAAAGGAAGCTGAATTACCCCATCTTTGTCAACAGAATCATCCCGTCTATGGTGTGCCCTGCTGTGTGCCCTGTGAAAAGCTCAGAGTCCCATATGACTCTACACCGGATAAGCAGTATAGATAATAGATGGGTGGAATCTCCAGAAGTTTTGCTTTGAGTCCTAAGTGAATAGGGATCCCTGGTTCAATCCTGAGCTATCTTGATTACTATTTGTACTTCCGATATAGAATATAGTTGCAAGCAATGAGGACGGGCCCAAGCACCCTGCGACGTCACCACCCTGGTGCTTCATAAAGACAGTGGGCACATCGGGCACATGCATTCAAAAGAGATATATCAATAATTTTAGAAAAGGGGGAAATTTTATGTTTAGACCTCCAAATAGCCCCAGATGCTGGAAAAGCATCACACTATGATGTCACTCAATATCATTTCACACAAAGTTATTAACCATTTTTAGCACATCCGTACATTCCGTAGAACGAGTGTATCAATTTCCAGTGGGTGCGTTTTGCAAATGACCCAAATTAACTGACTTCCTGTTGAGTTGAGCCCATGACATCAAAGTTGTTTTTCTCAATGAGATTTAAATGTATACCGGATTTCGTGTGTATATGTGCAAGTGTGAATAAGCTATGCTGTGAGGGCACAGACTGTCAGGCATCTTAATGGCAGCAGATTCTAACCTGTCTGCCAATTTCCTTGAGTTTTTAAGCATGATAAGACCCCCCAAAAGCTCCAAGAAATAATCCTTGGGAAAACAATAAGGCCCTTCACACACATGCCGACATAGGGCTGATGTCATAGTGCTTGGGCCCTAAATAGTGTAAATTTTTACTAATTGTATTTAATGAATTTTCCTGTAAATATAAAGATGTAAGGTTTTATAATATTGTAGGACAATTCAATCTAATAAGAAGATTCCTGTGCTCTGAGATCAGACCCCTCACTGTGCTTCCTCATGCCTTCTGTGGTAACACCTTCTATATTCTGTCTCCAGACGAGGATACATCCAAATGTCTCTTGTCTGCTAGAACCCTTTTGTTTAATCTCCTCTTACCTGTCTGTCTCCGGGTCCCTCTATGACTGACATGTTAGTTAATGGCTGGTTCTTTTGATGTTCGGGACGTAGCACCGTTTAAATGTGCTCTCATTGCTGAGAATAAACAGAGATCTTCAGACAGTGTATCAAGGTGCAGCGGACACAACCAGAAATAACTCTTCTTCTCCTCGCTTAAAACTTAGTTCGGACACAATTCTTCATTTTTAGGAAATCACAAAGTGTTAAACAACATGTGGCTTTTAAATAACCGAAAAAAAAAATCCTGACATCTTTATCATGAGCACAAAAATGGAAGCAAGGAGCCATTATGCTACTAAAACAGGTGAATAAACAAGGACATGGAATATTACGCACTTTTATCTGAGCAGATCCACCTCTCATCGTGTGACCAGTCCTGTCAGCAAGGAGAATTATGCTGAACGATATTTCTGCCATTGTTTAGGGCAGTTTGTTATGGCGACTCATCAAATCCAGTCAAACCTCCCTGCTATTCAATGAATCAAAAATGTTCTAATAAACACTGTTTATTAAAACATTTACAATGCACATAACTTTTCTTCTTTTGGCAATAAAGATTTTCCTGGTTTGTCTTTAAAAATCTCTCTGGGTTTAGCACTTGAGTTTAATGCAAATTCACTTACCTAGTAATACTACCGGATGATATTGCAGATGGTCCATGTTACTATATCCATCTCAGCCCAAGCAATCCGCAAATATTCAGCATTCTATGTTTCATATCACCTTTTCTTCAGCTTGATTCTTAAAAAAACTGTATATTGTGAATGCTTATTTTACTGTAATGTCACTGTACTATGCACTCCTATATAAATGTATCTCAATTTAGTCTTCTTTGAGAAACTCATATGATCACTGTGTGAGTTTGATGGAAATCTGCAGCTCATGTATTACTCTTGCAGCTCTAAGCTTGAATTGGTTTCTGTCTCTCTGGCACTTTGGATAAAAGCATCTGCCAAATGAATAAATGAAAACGTGAATATAGGCAGCCTGATGTATATAAGGATGGATAGTTCTGGATCAGTGTATTGTGCAAGCATGTGTCTCACTCTGAGCAAGATGAAAAATCAAATGAATACAGAGTACCATGAATTGGAGAGGTGAGATGATGCATCATGTCAAATTAGAGACAAGAGCACTTTAAGGTTTACCTCCAGCTTCTTCCTGGCTTTTAAAACAAGGATGATTGGTTGGATTGGCTACAAAAAATTACCCTAAATGTGAAGGATGTACTCATGGTGTCCCAGGGACAGATTAGTCGGATCTGCTTAAACACACACACACAAAAAAAACAACAACACTGATTTTTGTCATATTTGTATTGGCCACAATTTAAACAAGCAAATTAGATTTTCCCCCTATTGTGACCTCATACCCCTATACCAAGAGACATTTCTCTGGATCAATGTTCAGCTCCTCCCAACTCTGCTGACACTCCATTTTTATGAGCTAAAGTAAATACGACTATGCTAGTGGGTATTGCATAACTTTTAGAAAATTACCTTTTTTTCGGGCTAGGTTAGCTTTTAGATAAGGGCTAATTTATCCCAAGAAACCATACAAAACTGGCCAGTACAATCCAATCATGTATCTACGTACTATACCTCTGCATGAGATGAAAACCAATCAAATTTCTTTAACCCCTCATTTCAGCAAGTGAGAAATCATTACTGATTCAATGCCACATGCTGCACCACATGTGAATTATTCTCTACTGAGACAGATGGCTTAAGTATAACAGGAGCTGACATAATTTAAAGGCATGTACCGCTTGAATGCAGGACTAACCAGTATTGTCATACTGAGGAGCCTTGTGAGATGAAGCTGAAGCTCAGAGATCATACTGGCCAAATGCTATTTCTTTATTTGAGGAAGACAGACAAGTCAACCTCTGAATGTTAATTCCCACCATTCATATTTCCGTTTTTGCTTTTATGACTGATTCGACTGAACAAGCTCTAGAATATTTAGTGCAGAAGACAATAACCTGTAGCATTTCAGCATCTTGTCTTTATGCTCTGTGCAGAGTTCCTGCTAAAAAGAATTTTGTGCCTGCCATGGTATCTGAAATAACGCAGTTTATTGGACAAATGAGTATAATTTCAGTCACACAGTATGTTAGGCATTACAGCTGAGAGTAAACACTGCAATTGTGGGCTGAACAGGATAGCTTCACAAAACAATACTGTTTATTTAACTGGTTCAGCAGGATGTTGCAGTTATGCAAGGGTTTTTAATGGTCAAACACTAACACTAGGATTTACCTGCTATTCTAACAACAAACAGGGGATCAGCTTTGGAATGAGACATTGAACAAGTGCAAATCACCATGATCAGGTGTTCACAGATTTTATGTTTGGCCAAATAGCGCCTGTGCCAAATGTTTTTTTATTTTTTTATTTATAAGAACTTGAATAACTGACACAGTGACTGCTACTTAACTACATGCTACTTGCCCGAGTTGTCTGCATCACAAAAGTCGAATGCAAACACAACATTAATATCTTTCAATCCAATCACAGAGCACAAAATATCTGCCAACCCATCACAGAGCACAAACATTAATGCATTAACTCATACACTACAGGCAATTTTGAAACACCAATCAGCCTACACCGAATGTCTTAGAGTTGTAGTGGAAACCAGGGCACCCTGGTACCAAACCTACCATGCATGGGGAATGCAAACTTTGCACACACTGAAAGGAGGTAAGATTCAAACCCCCAACCCTAGAGGTGTGAGACGATAGTGCATACCCTTGGCTGTATAACTAGTGTTAAACAGTGCAAAATTAGGGTTAGTCTCACCACAGGGTTAGTCTCAGTCTTACCACATGACCCATCACATGCACAATAGCCCCACCACACTTCTGATCACTCACACCTGTTCATTACCTACATGGGGAATGCTAATCTTATTGAGAATGGACCAGACAAACAAGTCTGATCCATGGAGCACCAGCCCTAAACAGCATCTGAAGGACCCTCTGACAGTCACCACAGCACACCCCCAGAGACATTGTGGAGCTACCATAAGCAGCTAGAACTTCCCCAGTGGTACAAGAGGAATCTACTGTACACAATGCTGTGTAATACATTGTAATGTTATTGCTGCCTCAGCACTGCATCCAGCTGGGGCTTGTGCATTGGATGGGAATTAAACCTGGGCCTTCTGTATGGTAGGCGATAAACCTATCACTGATCCACCAATGCCCCATGGCTGTAAAAAAATGTAATTATTACCTTTTTTTATTTATTTTTTACCCCAAATCACAAAGTAGAAAGAGACAAACCAGTGCCTCTTTCTAACATTTGTAAATGTTAAGACTCTAGGATACTAATGCTGCAATTGGCAAGATTTCACAATGAAGCAATGCATTCGTTGAATTTATATTCTGTCCAAAGAAGAAAGGAAACTGGAAGACATAAATTTGATCTTTGGTGATGATGTAATGTTCAACGCTTATTTAACAGTTAGATTTTATTTGAATTTGTGTGATTTGCTGCACATACTTTATTATAAAACTCATAAGAAAACATTCTCCCAAATGCCCTTAAGCATAATATTTGGTTATATAACATTTTATACATTCAGATTGAGTTGAGAGCAAATTGTTATGAAGTCCGAGACCTTGAAGTTTATTGCTTTATTTGTTATTGCTCTGAGATTTGTTAGGTTTTATAGCCATGATAACCGCCTTTGTCAGAATGCATCTTGATAAATTGGGAATTGTAATTATAACAGTCATATTTAGCAAAACATGAGTTTATTACTCCAACACACTCTGTGCGCTGTTAACTTTTTTTTTTTTAAGACTCACTTAATATTGCTGTAAGTTTTTTTCAGCTTATCTCAACCATGATATACGAAGCATAGACAAACAACTGCACGCCTCTGATGAAATACAGGATTAGTTCATCGACCAGCCTCTAGGTGGGAACTTCTGAGCAAGATCTCGTGGCTGAAATCTGTTTAACACTGATTTCACTGATTGATAAAAATAAATAAATAAATAAATAAATAGCAAAAACTGCAGCCCCTGATTGCATCAGCTGAAAGCCTAAGATAGGAGAAGGCATTTTAAAGAACCAAAAAAAAAACCCCATGTCTGAGTGCTGAAGTACAAATTGTGTTTGTAGAGTGAAGTGACACGCTCATGGCTGTCTGTGTTAAACTCCGTCCAGCGGTGCTGAAGAGCTGAATCGAGTTTGTCTCATCTGTTACCCATCAGCTGGGCCTGACCCAACATCTGAGATGCAAGGAGCACAGCTGAATGTGATAACGATACAGCATGTCTGACACCGCAGAGAAACCCGATTTAGCACAGCTGGAACATGCTTGTCACTGCCTTGAGGTCTAACTTGAAATTGAATGATGTATTGGTTTGGACCTTAAACTATGTGTCATAGTGCTTCCTAGTGAATTTTCTCTTGTAGCAAAAGGATAGTAAGCATGAGTGCTAAAAACTTGGCAAATATCTAAAAATTCCATATTTTTTTATTTTTCACACCTAGGTTGTTTTCTAGGCACAAAAATAGCACAGAAAATAGGTTTAATTATAGGCTATATATTTCTGTATTGCTTGTACAATTATTAAGTTCAGGTAATGATTAAAGGATATTGTTCCTAGGATCATAAATTTAATTTGAATGGATGAACAGAGTTTTAAAAGCTTTGGAGGTGGAGGATGGTGAATAGTGAATAGTGTTTATCTATAAATAAGATTCCTTAGTATCATCAGATTAAACTATTTATCATTTCTTTTGTCTCAAAAAAAAGCTCACAGAATGCAAATACAGATTTTTTTTTTTTTTTTTTTAGCTGTACAGTATTTTGTCTAAATTGGAATATTCTGAGGCAGCACAGTGGCATAGTGGTTATCACTGTCATCTTGCATTTAAAGGTCCTATAGTTCGATTCCCACCTCGGAGGCTATGGGCATAGAGTTTGAATGTTCTCTCTGGTCTTTGCTGGGTTTCCTCCGTATACTCCAGTTTCCTCTAATTTGGCTAATTGGCATTCCCAAATTGCTTGTAGTGTGTGTATGTGTGCCTACCCTGGGGATAAGTTGACATGCCATCGAGGGTGTACCCCGCTTAAACCCTAAGTCTCCTGGGATAGGCTTCAGGCTCTACATGAGTATAAAAAAAGGGAAAAGTGGTATAGATGATGAATGAAAAAAAGTAAAATATTCAGTTTTTCTGTACATAATTTTTTCATAATAGCAGTAAATATAAACATAATTACACAGTTGCACTGTCTTATTGACTTTGAGAACACAAATGCATACTGGTGGCACGGTGGTGTAGTGGTTAGAACCTGTAGGATCGCCTTGCACCTTCAGGATCTGGGTTTTTTTCCTCCGGGTACTCTGGTTTCCTCCCACAGTCCAAAGATATGCAGGTTAGGCTAATTGGCGATCCCAAATTGCCCGTAGTGTGTGAGTAAATATAAGCATGACTGTGAGTGTATGTGTGTGCCCTGCAATGGATTGGAACCCTGTCCAAGGTTTACCCTGCCTCGTGCCCTAAGCCTCCTGAGATATGCTCTAGGTCCTCGTGACCCTGAATACATGATAAAGCGGTATAGAAGATGAGTGAGAAATGCATACTGTTCATAAAAAAAAAATATTCGCTTTGTAGGATGCTGCTGTAGTTAACATGAACATTACTGCTTACATTATACATCCTGCTTTGAATTCAAACACAGTATAACGTAAATTTAATATAAATCTAGTTTGGCTTTGAGTTGTTCTTCAGAGTTTCAATGGATTACTCACATCATGGAAATGAAGTCCTATACTTTTCAATAAAAAATTATGTAATCTTATATAGAGGTTCCTGATGCCTTATAAGAATCATTATTATTTTTATTCATGTACATTTTTTTATTAAATGAAAAATACTTTAGGAAGAAAAAGACATGCCTCAAGCATTTCTCAAGTTCTCTGTTCTGGAATCATTTTTCAGTCTCCTACATAAAAATAAAACACAACACAGACTCACCACAGAGACTTATTTGTATTTATATTTATTTATTCCAGTACTTTTTTTCCAGTCATCAGTAAACTTAAACAGATAAAAATGCAACAGTAATTTATTCATTGCTTAATAAAAGCAAGGGGCAGTGTGGACAGACGGAAGATATGAGAACAACTAATTGTAAATATAAAAAGAAAAAAAAGGAAAAAAGGCAGAAAACAGAAGGAATAGTGCAGAGGAAACAAACATGTAAGTATACTCAGGTGTACATAATGTCTGGGTTCCAGTATATAAGTTTTATATAATCCTGACTGATGCTGGAAGTGTGAAGGAACGACCTGGATCGGTCAAAGCAGCCCAGAATTTGAGCAGAATTTAATGCCAATATGGAAAAGCTAAAAAGGCCATTCACTGAGGGAGAAAGAGCATGCAAAGTAAAGACTTTTTTCATTTTTGTTTTTGGAAAAAGAAACAGATTTATTTCTGGAATTAGATACTGCCATCAGCATGGACAAGGTCTGTAAATTGGAGATGCTGGATTTTTAAGGTGCAGTAGTTGATGATGATGATTATTATTTACTAATATAAAAATGTAAAACATGTAGAGTGTTCTTGTTTGAAGAACCTGAGTTATTGTCTGTAGTGCTTGTTTGTGTTTGGGCCTCTATTCAGTCTAGACTAATTCCTAAAGCTTAAGTATCACTATGTGATTTGAAAACAATCAGAAGAAAATCAATAACACCGAAATAAACACATGTCAATTTTGACGTCTTGCCTAATGCCAGTAATTGAATATATGTGTATTATCAATATCACATGAGAGGGAGTGCTGTCGTACTGAATATCAGCACGGATGTGATGCAGTTGTAGGCACAAGGGCGCAGACCTGGGACAGAAGATGTGTTGATATTCATTACAACACCAAGACCTGATACTGCTTTTATACAACACTTCCACAAACATCATTTTTATTATCAATATATATTAATTAGTTTTTATATTAAATAATTATTTTGCTCCGCCAACACGCATCTTTCTGCTGCTGGTGAACCTAACATTGAGAAACAGACAGTTAGTTTAAATTAACAGGTAAAAGTAGTTTTGAATTCTAACGGACACTATGTTGCCAAAGGTGAGAAGAATAAACCATTAAGGTGTTGGACGGTATATAGAAACCTACAAGATTTCATACGATTTCAAGGGTTCTGGGGTTGAATCCCAAAAAGAAAAATGGAAAGCTAGAGCACTAGTATAGGGTGTACAATCCCTTGTTGCATACAAAAGTAGTGCCCTTAATCCAGGGTTACAAAGGGTTTTGGGAATTCGGCTCAGATCAGATCTGTTAGCTAATTGTTGTATAATTATCATATCATTTGCAGTTAACATCCTCCTGCGCATCCTTTACCTACTTTTTAAAAATAATAATAATATAATTAATATATTATTATTAGTGGTGCTTGCAAAGCATCACTATTGTTATCTTGCAAAATTCTTCCGTACAAAAGTTTGGCGCGTAACTAGTCCCGCACCGTTTGTCATAGACCCATGAGTGAGGTGTCAAATCGTGCGGCTTATACGGGAATGGGGTGCTATGACTTTTATAAGGGGTGGGCGGTTAAGAGTGAAATTTGTAGAGACGTCAGATTTACCACATTTAAAGAGGATTGCAGCCTGTGTCAGATGATACCCCGCACAGGGGAATAAGTTCGACCCCCGGGGCAAGAGAGGTCCCCAAAGTTGCCCCATAGAATTTGAATGGGGATTTTGGCGACTTTGCCCATTGACTTATAATGGGAATTAAAAAAAATTACTAGTGCCGCACCGTTCGTCGTAGACCCATGAATGAGGTGTCAACCCGTGCGGCTTATTCGGGAGTAGGTTGCTTTGACTGTTTGAAGGGGTGGGTGGTTAATTGCCCCCCCACTGACTTAACACTGACAACAACTTTGACTGAGTCCCGCACCGTTCGTCGTGGACCCATGAATGAGGTGTCAAACCGTGCGGCTTATTCGGGAGTAGGGTGCTCTGATTGTTTGAAGGGTTAACATTGAGACCAACTTAACATTGAGACCAACTTTGACTGAGTCCCATGAGTGAGGTGTCAAACCGTGCGGCCCATCTTCGGGAACGGGGTGCTGTGACTTTTCTAAGGGGTGGGTGGTTAATTGCCCCCGTAGGGGGCAATTAACCACCTACAGACTTAACATTGATTTAACTGTGGATCTGACTGTCGTAGAGACACTCTTTTGCATTTATCATCATGCTCATGAGCCACGCCCCCTAGCACCCTCATTAGCATGCTGTAAGCATGATGCTAATGCGATTAGCATTTTG
Organism: Clarias gariepinus; assembly: GCF_024256425.1. Lineage (NCBI taxonomy): Eukaryota > Metazoa > Chordata > Actinopteri > Siluriformes > Clariidae > Clarias > Clarias gariepinus. The sequence continues at coordinate 15,446,939 of NC_071126.1, read as the reverse complement.
CTAGCATGATGCTAACAAAATTAGCATGTTTCTAGCTTTATGCTAATTTCATCAGCACATCGCTAGCATGATGCTAACGCTATTAGCATGTCGCTAGCATTATGCTAACTTTTCGCTAATCACATGTATAGAATGGTCCTAGCATCATGCTAGTGTAATTAGCATGATGTTTAGCTGATTAGCATGGTGCTAGCTTGATGCTAGCTATATTAGCATGTTGCTATCAAGATCCCATTGTTGTAGAGATATGGAGGGTCAGAGTTTCGCCACGGCAAGCACCACTCACATTTTCTTCAGGAAATGTACCTCTCTAGTTATTATTATTATTATTATTATTATTATTATTATTATCACAGTTGTCTTATTTGCTGAGGCACATTTACTTTCTTGACATGCTAGGATATCATTATTAGAAATGTTTCACCTGTAAAACTCCTAACTACACCTCTCTCAGACTTCCTTATGACCAAACCTGTACTTCAGTATAGCAAACTAGCTCCCAACTTGATTCAGTCATTAATGATTGTTTTTTATTTATTTATTTATTTACAGTGGGATTATGTACTTTTTTTTATTCCATATAGTCCAAACCTCACTTTATTAAAATTCATCATGAGCTGTGTAGAAGGATTTAGGCAAAGATGTGAATAGCCTACAGTCATGATTTGCACTGAAAACAAGCTTGATATATACTGAAATATACAGCACGACATTACCATTACAGCTCCCAATGCGTGCTATAACACCTCCACCACAGAGGCGGTGAATTTATTTGTTTTTCCATTTATTTATTTATTTACTCATGCTAAAGGGAAGAGATTCTGCATTATCATATCCGTAGCAGCTGCTGCATGTATTACTGAAACAAATACACATTTAAGCCCACATAACAGGTATTCTGCCTTTTTCGACACTTTTACAGAATCTCTAAAGCAATCTAGTCAGTAGAAATATACATGTTAATAAAGATGTGTGGCCTGATTTATTAAAATCCCTAATTAAAATACAAATTTGTGCATGTAGTGAAGCCAGCTTGTTGCTGGTTTGTTTTTGCAAAGAATAATTGACATCAGCAAGAAAACAACCTGTAAATGAGAGGCTTGTGTGCACCATTTATTTTTTGTTTGTTTGTTTTTGATGGTTTTCCTAATTAAGTAGAATATTAAAATATGATCCCAGGGAGGGTAAATCTGATCCATGCTGCATGTGTGTAATTGCAGATCAAATATAACGGACTGAACCTCAAAGTTGTTGGAACAAATCCAGGGAGGGAGTCTAAGGAGTAAAATTGACTCTTCTGTCTGGGTGAGAGGGATGAATCTCCCTTGTCTCATTTATGTGGCCGAGTGTCCGATGCCTGCCAAGCAATTAGATTACAAAAACAATAGCAGTTAGCAAAAAATAAAATTATTGTAGAATTTGTTATCATTTACTATATTGATTTTAGAAGAACTTACTTATTTGGTTTTAATTTGATTACAGGGTTGTTTAATTTTCAACAAATGCATAAACAATTTTTTTCTTAATTGATGTCAAGTAAATTTTTTCATTCATATGATGATTAATCACTGTATTTATGGTGTGTGTGTGTGTGTGTGTATATTTTATATATATATATATATATATATATATATATATATATATATATATATATATATATAAACTATATGAACAAAAGTATTTGATCAGTATTTAATTACTGAATTCTGGTGTTTCAGTCAGGCCTCTTATCCCCAGTAAGCTTGGACAATGCTATGCTTCCAACTTTGTAGCGACAGTTTGGGGAAGACCCTTTTCTATTTCAACATGACTGTGCTCCAGTGCACAAAGCAAGCACTATAAAGACATGGTTTGAAGAGTTCGGTGTAGAAGAACTTGACCGGCCCAAACACAGATCCCTGACCTCAAGCCAATCAAGCACCTTTGGGACGAACTGGAACGGAGATTGCGAGCCAGGCCTTCTCGTCCACAATCAGTGCCAGACCTTATAAACGCTCTACAGAATGAATCAGCAAGAATTGTGACAGAAACACTCCAAAATCAATCTTTCAAGCAGAGTGGAATCTGTTATAGCAGCAAAAGGGGAACCGACTCCATATCGAAGCATATGTATTTGTATACAGTGTCACTTCAGGTTTGGCCAAATACTTTTGTCAATATAGTGGACACACACACACACACACACACATGCAAATATATAACAGATGGATAGATAGACAGTCTGAAAGAATTTTTTTTTTTTCATAATTTTTAAATCAGACCTTTAGAGCTCTAGGACTCTGAATGGACATTCATTTGTAGTTGCTATTGTGAGTATTTCACCATTTATAGCAACATTTATAACCACTAGGTTAAAGTCATTTTATTTCCAAATGCACTGTTCAGTGTTTTTGCTAATGTCCCTGCAGGGAACAGCAGACCTGAGCTACAAACTGGGGGACGGGGTGTCTTCTGATATGGAGTCACGATAAAATTGTAAAAAATAAAAAAATCGAATCAGGATATAATCAACAAATTCAGTGGGACATCGATATTTGATCAGCACAATGGAGTTGGTGTCAAACTGTAAATTAATGCCCACAAGGTCATTCTAAGGTGAACCTTTTTTTCCTTTAAGATTAAATAGATTATTACAGTATAAATATGTTTTTTTTTAAACTGACTTTTTTTATATATTTCCGAACACACTGAGTCACAATCTCAGGACCAAAATCATTCTGAAAAGATAACCAAAAAAAAAAAAAAACCCACTATAATACACAACCTGCTATTTTAGAAGCTTGCTCTCATCCATTTTTACAGGAAGCAATGCATTTCTTTGTCTGATTTCAGCACAGAAAGAGTAAAGATGCTGACGAGATGCAAGGTCAGGAGCTGAAATAATGGGAGTGGGACAAGATGTAGAGGAAGCATGTGCGCATTTATCACCATGATAAAACTTGCTAATCTCCCTCCAACAGCCCACACAGCCATCACCTCATTTTCAGACAACCTTCATTTTTATCTCCACACACTTCAGCATAAAAGAGCCTGCATTACAAAAGCAGATAGGAAACCACTACAGCAAATTTGGGTGGTTATACAAGCAGGCATTATTATTATTCTGGCATTTTATAAATCACCCTGTAGTACTTAATGTTTGTGATGAAGCAAAAACTGTCCATCTTAGCCTGTGTGGAGGAACTTAGTCTTTGTTTAAGCTATTTTGAACAGCCAAGCTGCAACAAATCCACCCCCCACCATATAGCACTTCAGTGCTGTTATTTCAGTGATGAAAATATGAATTAATCTCAGTAAAAATATTCAGTTTAGCTTTTCTTATTAATACAGTATCTATTAATGCAGGTTTACATTGAGCAAGTAGCTTATTAGTAGCTGATTTTAAAGTAGATTATAAAATCCAGATAAAATCAATTTTACTTAAAATTTTGATTTCACTTGTGGTGCAGGTTAAACTTCAGGCAGATAACTAAGTACTATACAATTTGACGTGTGCGCAGTAGGCTGTCAAAACTTGCAATTTATAATTCATTCATGGCACAGGTTTAACTTCATACAAACACCTTACTACTGGCAAAGTTTTGATAAATTCAGATTTCATTAAATTATTGTTTTGTATGATGCTATGACATAATCTGGCTAGATAGAAAGACAGAAAATTTTCAGAGACCCAACATCCAGCATCATCCAATGTCAATGAAATGTAAAGATATTATTTTCTTTTCTTTTCTTTTCTAGAAAAAAAAAAAAACTTTAATTTTTTTTTGTGAAGCTGCTTTGAGACAATGACCATTGTTAAAAGCGCTATATAAATAAAATTGAATTGAATTGAATTTAATTGAAGACCATTGAAAGAGCGAGTTCTGACCAATGTAGAGTGAAAACCTTTCTTCTATTTATATAGATATCACATTTTCATTAAAAAAAAAGAAAAATGTTAGAGATTGTCAAATGTTTAACTAGAAGTTTGAATGAACTGTTTGAACTTTCTGTCAAACATGTGACTTGTGATTCAAATGTGGCAAATGTGCTCAGGTAACAAAAGTGATTGTCACAGGAAAGCATGTTTCCATGCATTAATGCAATACTTCTAGCATTTTGATTGATTGTAATGATTATATTTCACAGACGCTGCATTGCAACGCCCAAACCCCCCCTCTCTATCTGATCCCTTTTCACTTCTGTGACCTTCCTAAGAGAGCCAGGCCAAAGCTACTGTACAGTATGTTCCAGGTTCTTGGATACAGAGCCGGCTACCCTAGCATCACCCAAGAACCAAACCTGTGACTTCAAACATTTTGTTATGAAGGACATTTGTTTAAAATGTATTCTCTTCACATTACATATACTGTGTATATAATTGTACGTATAAGAAATAGGAGAAACAAATGGCATGATGTTTAGATGTGGATTTTGTTCCCCCTGCATTCTGCACTCAAAATATGACCATGAATCTCCTTTTGATGAAGATTAGCTTTGAAGTTTCACTGTATATCCCCAAAAAACTATTAAAATGCTTATATTTAAGTAATACAAATATATTATCAAACTCTAATTTAAATTACATTTCATCAATCTCTGAATCAGTCAGAACAATGGCGTAGTGGTCAGCACTGTGGTCTTGCATCTCTAGGGTCAAGGGTTTGACTCCTGCCTTTGGGTCAGTTTGCATGTTCTCCCTGTGCTTTGTGGGTTTCCTCCGGGTACTTTGCTTTCCCCCCGCAGTCCAAAGATATGCAGAGTAGGCTAATTGTCATTTTTGAATTGCCCAGTGTGTGACTGTGTTGAACTAGCACCCTGTCCAGGGTCTACCCTGCCTTGTGCCACGAGTCCCGTCCCCCCCCCCCCCCACAACCCAGTGCTGGGAAAAAGGTATAAAGAGTGAGTGGTATAACTTGGCCAGTTCCTCTTTTCAAAAAGGAATATTGACTTGGTTTATGAAGATACAGGTTACAAACTGCTTTTTGAAAATAAATAAACATAAATAAATAAATAAATAAATAAATAAACAAACAAACTTCAGCCATCTTTTTCATCTTTTGTCAGTAATATATACTGATAATTTACCTCCTTTAATTGTGTACTGTATAAGGTCTGTGTGGGCAAAATTATGCAAAAACGGCACAGTGAGTTTTTCCTGTGCCTCCTAATCGATGTGTCCTTGCCTGTAAATCAGTGTTGAAATGCCATTCTTCTGCCTTTGTAGTTTCCCATCATGCATCTTTTAAGCCTCGTACAATAGTCAGAGCTACTGTACAAGAGCATTGTTCGCTCTCCTCATATGACAAGGGTAAAATCTGTAAATGTCATTTCACTCATCTTCCCCTCTTTCAGCACTGCTGCCTTTCTCTTTAGCATCATTTCTAACTTCATGAGCTGTAAAGTACTTATCTCAGGTGAGATAATGGTAATGAGGTAAAATGGAGATGAGGAAGACGTGACAGTCAATAGAGCGTGCATGGCTTAGTGCTCGCTTTGTGTCTGCATGCAGAACGAAAAACAATACAGAGAATAGTCCGTCCCAGACATTGTGTTTTCAAAGAGTGTAAAAACTCCTGTCTGCCTTTTTGCTGAGAGAATCCTGTGCGAGGTTTAAAAAAAAAAGAAAAACAAGAAAGAAAAGAAAAAGAAAAATTTTACATGCATGAGGACACAGCAGATGTCAGGGATTCAAGGTGACTGTAATAACAGGTTTGCTCGCAGCACCAGACTGGTGTTAAGATACTTGGAAAGGGAAATAAAATCTAATTTAAATAAACAACTGATGCCTGATTACCCAGTTGACTTTCAGTTCTCAGGCCCAAATAATTGAGTGTGCCTTAATTTTCACTGGCAATAGTGTAGGGTGGCATGTTAGTGTTAGTGGGGGTTTCATACTGTATGCACATATCATCAGGAGGTTCTCCTCAGGGTTTTCCTGTTTCCACCAACTTTTTAAAAACATATCAGTGAGTAAACTGGTGATTCTTAAATGCCAATACGTGTTCTTATGTGATGCACTAGCATTGCATCATTGTATTATATTTGTATTCCTGTCTCATGCTAAATGTTCTCATGGTAGGCGCTGGATCTACAGTATAGTGACCATGAACATCTTTGTCCTCTTTTCGCCAATTGTGTCCATAGTTATCTGGATTGTAAAACCAAATATCTACATCTTTATATATTGTGTTTTGATAAAGTGGACATGGCCTATTACTTTCATTAAATTATATACTAAGAGCAAAACATGATAAAGGCCGTTTTCAGACCTTTTTTGGTGAATTCTCATTTCGGTAAAATGACTTTCTCTGACACAAAAGGATGTCTACAACAAACAAAACACCTTTTTTGTTTAAAACTATATAACTTTTTTATAACTATATAACCACCATACACTCACCTAAAGGATTATTATGAACACCATACTAATACGGTGTTTGACCCCCTTTCGCCTTCAGAACTGCCCTAAATCTACGTGGCATTGATTCAACAAGGTGCTGAAAGCATTCTTTAGAAATGTTGGCCCATATTGATTGGATAGCATCCTGCAGTTGATGGAGATTTGTGGGATGCACATCCAGGGCACGAAGCTCCCGTTCCATCACATCCCAAAGATGCTCTATTGGGTTGAGATCTGGTGACTGTGGGGGCCATTTTAGTACAGTGAACTTATTGTTAAGTTCAAGGAACCAATTTGAAATGATTCAAGCTTTGTGACATGGTGCATTATCCTGCTGGAAGTAGCCATCAGACGATGGGTACATGGTGGTCATAAAGGGATGGACATGGTCAGAAACAATGCTCAGGTAGCCTTTAGCATTTAAACGATGCCCAATTAGCACTAAGGGGCCTAAAGTGTGCCAAGAAAACATCCGCCATACCATTACACCTCCACCACCAGCCTGCACAGTAGTAACAAGGCATGATGGATCCATGTTCTCATTCTGTTTACGCCAAATTCTGACTTTACCATTTGAATGTCTCAACAGAAATCGAGACTCATCAGAACAGGCAACATTTTCCCAGTCTTCAACTGTCCAATTTTGGCGAGCTCGTGCAAATTGTAGCCTCTTTTTCCTATTTGTAGTGGAGATGAGTGGTACCCGGTGAGGTCCTCTGCTGTTGTAGCCCATCCGCCTCAAGGTTGTGCGTGTTGTGGCTTCACAAATGCTTTGCTGCATACCTTGGTTGTAACAAGTGGTTATTTCAGTCAAAGTTGCTTGAATCAGTCGGCCCATTCTCCTCTGACCTCTAGCATCAACAAGGCATTTTCGCCCACAGGACTGCCGCATACTGGATGTTTTTCCCTTTTCACACCATTCTTTGTAAACCCTAGAAATGGTTGTGCGTGAAAATCCCAGTAACTGTGCAGATTGTGAAATACTCAGACCGGCCCGTCTGGCACCAACAACCATGCCACGCTCAAAATTGCTTAAATCACTTTTCTTTCCCATTCTGACATTCAGTTTGGAGTTCAGGAGATTGTCTTGACCAGGACCATACCCCTAAATGCATTGAAGCAACTGCCATGTGATTGGTTGATTAGATAATTGCATTAATGAGAAATTGAACAGGTGTTCCTAATAATCCTTTAGGTAAGTGTATTAGAGGTTTTAAACTGAAGACTGCTTAAGGTTCCTGATATGTTCTATAAAGATTATGCAATTTTATGCACACATTGTTATATACATTATACTTGTGTAAACATTTTTGTTTGTAGTCTAACATTCTGTTCCACTTCCAAATCCAATATGTAATATTCATCTAAGAATATTAAGCAGAGAAATAATGTTACACTTTTTTTTTTAATATACAAAAGACATGAGATGCATGTGCTGCTTGAGGGTTTCCATTGTCTGGTTTTCCCCACTCCATCCTAATACAGGGTAACTTGAAAGAGGCCACAAATATTTGTTAATAACTCTTGCTAAGATGAAGCAATCTGAACGTAATAACATACAATGAGCTTCTTATTATATGGAGCTTCGAACACATTGGGATGCCCGTGAGAGGCGCCAGACAGTCATTAAGCCATTAAAAGCAGTACCCCTTAGCTCAATCACTTGACTTATCATAAGGATGGTGGTGTACAGTAATGAGCAGCATGTCTTCTTAGTGTGAACCAATTGGGTCACCAATTTGTTTAGGCGATGTCAGATTGAGTTTAGGAAGAACTATGGTCTTCCTGTTGTACCTTCAAAGAGTTTTTTGTAAAGGATTGTATGAAATCTTGGATCCTGTCTCATGGCGGAGGCCATACAAAAATGTTGTAGGATGCAATAGGTGACATTTAACTCCGTCTGCAGCAGTCGCCAACAAAATTCTTTTAGACACCTCGCACATGAGATTGGGAGATCTTATTCAACATGTCAGAGAGCTGCAAAAAGGACAAAATTGCATGTGAATAATGTCATCATCATTCAGAAGCTCAAAGAAAGTGATTTTTTTTTTTTTTTAAGAATGGTCAGATACTCTCACTGGTTCCAATCCATTCAGGAACATGGGCTGCTGTATCAAAATGTGTCTGGCAGAAAACGGAGATCACTTCCAGCATCGCATGTAATGCAGTCAATAACATATGAGTCAAGGTACGTTGTGTATTTTATTATTATTTTTTTTTTTTGGTTCAGATTGCTTCATCATAAGAGAGTTATTACAGAATATTTATGGCCTCTCAATCACCCTGTTAGTCCATGATATAATCATGAGACAGAGACAGCACTTGTTAAAGTAAATGACCTTCAGTTGAGGTTTAGTCCCACTGCTTTTTTCTCTTTACATGCTTCCTCTGGGCAACATAATTCGTAAGCATGGTATTAGTTTTCATTATTATGCTGATGACACACAGTCATACTGTACGTGTGAGCAAAACCAGATGAGAAAAACCTGTTTAGAAAAGTTGAGCAATGTGTGCAGGACATAAGAGATTGGATTTTAATTAACTTCTTTCTGCTTAATCCTGATAAGACAGAAGTTCTAGTCATAGGACCACAAGCAGCTATAAACAAGCTTTCTGATTACACTGTAACTTTAGATGGCCTTTCTGTTCCATCAAGTACCACAGTGAAAGACCTCGGTGTGATTATAGATCCCAGCCTTTTATTTTAAGCACATGGAGATAATATTACCAGGATAGCATTCTTTTACCTCAGAAATATTGCCAGGATAAGAAATGTATTGTTGTTAAACAATGCCATACTGTCTGGTTGCTCAACTAGGTGTATAAACAAGCTTCAGTTAGTCCAGAATACAGCAGCGAGTCCTCACTAGGAACAGAAGATACGAGCACATCACCCCTATCTTATCCACACTGCTTTGGCTCCCTGTGAAATTTTGCACAGATTTTAAAATACTACTCTTGATGTATAAAGCATTAAATGGTCTCTTATTACAATCTGAGTAAACTGCTTGTGTCTTACGATCCGCCACGCCACTTTAATCAAAGGATGCAGGCTGCTTGTCAGTACCGCGTATTATAAAACTACAGCAGGGGGCAGAACTTTTTCTTACAAAGCTCCAAAGTTATGCAAAAGTCTTCCAATTAATGTTCGGGACTCAGACACAGTCTCAGTTTAAGTCTAGACTAAAAACCTATTTATTTAGCCAAGCAATTTTGTAAATATATTTGCCTTAGGTAAAGGAGCAGATGTTTAGATGCTGTCTTCCCCAATATTATTGATCACTCAGGTTTGTTGACGGTTAAGTGATTGGCCGCTTTACATCTCAGGGAGCCCTCATGTCTGTGTTTCCATCTGGCTCTCCCTTTTATTATGCTGTCATAGTTAGTCCCTGCTTGTACTCTGCACTAAATATACAGTACATTCACCTTATACATTTGACTGTGAACATACCTGACTGCCATCTTTCCTTCTCTTCTGCTCTCTTCTTCTCTCTCTACTCCTCTTACTCTCCCTCTCTCTCTTTCCCTCTACCTTTCTCTCTGTTGAGCTATACATGTCGCTCCTGAGCTGCCAGTGATCCAGACCCCCTCTGCCCCCTGGAGCTGTCTGACTCGTCCTGGTGTCCTGCTTCTGGTTGGAGATCTCGTCGCATGGATGCCCTGTGTGGTCTGCCTGAGATGCATGGTAGACTGGGGACAGTTCCACTTCTCCACGAGGACGATCCCTGTCTGCATCAGCTGAGGACAGGGCCGTCTAAGTGGTCATACCTGTCTAAGTGGACTGGAGTTTCCTACAGTCTACCCAAGCCTTCAATAACGAACTGGACTTACATTTACATTTAGCAGACGCTCTTATCCAGAGCGACCTACATTTTTTTTTTAAATCTCATTCGCCTTGCTCAGGAACAGTAGAAACTTGGTGGTTGTGGGGTTTTGAACCTGGGATCTTCCGAACCGTAGTCCAATGCCTTAACCACTGTGCTACCCCTGGCCCCTAACTTAAACACATCTCCTGTTATACTGAACTTCCAGTCTCACACAGTATGACGCAGATCAATCCCTGCTATCCGTTTCGCCCAAATGAGGATGGGTTTCCTGTTAAGTCCTATTACCATCTTATTCAGGGTGTATTCCTCAACTGCATTGTTCCTGGAACTGATAAACTAATTCCTTCTCCAAATGCTTTTGTCCATATTAAAATGTTCATTAAAGATACTTTGCGAGCCAATCTGGACATTTGAATTGAGCTAAACTAGTGTAAACCATCACTTGGTCAGGCAGCCAGCTTCCTATTCACATTTTATTCAGAGCGTGGATACAATACCTGAACATCTTACTTACAGTAGTGCTGTCACAGTTGATATGGAAAAACATTCGAGATTCAGCTACTGATATTTGGCTTTAATGTTTTATCATTGAGAGGGAAATTGTCTTGTTGGATTGAAGTACCCTTGGGTATGTTTGGGTGTGCGGGCAGCCATAAGCAAAAGATTAAAGTCATGCTTGTGTTTGGGTGTGTGTGCTTCCATTAAAACAAACTCAATATGTCTTTCATTCACTAGATTACTTGAGAGAGAAAACCAGGCGATAACATCAAATGACAGCGGCTTAGTTTTATTTCCTCGGATTTTCGAGTAGTATTTCAGTACTTGTGCCCATCAGTTCACCTCTATAGAGAAAGTGATGGGTGGAAAGTGACAGATAGTCAGGATATGAACAGTTCTGTGTGTGGATTTGTAAGTTATTGCAATCTTCATTGTTGTATTCAAGGGCACTATTTTTGCCTGTAAATTTATTGTGGATTATTTGAGAATGCCTGTGTTCTCATTTTATTTATTTTTTGTTTGAAAATGATTGTGTTTTTCAGATTTCTCTTAATACAAAAAAAAAAAAAAAAACTAAAAAAAAAAACTACTAAAAATTTAACTAAGACTATTGGAAATGGTCTAAAGTAGGTACTTTACTTTAAATCAGGACCTATCCAGACTAAATTTACTCTAATGCCCATGCATAGGCTAAATGTCGTTCAACCAAAGCTATTTATTGCCACAAAGACTTAATTCATAAACATCTAGAAATAACTTGTCAGCAAACTTCTTTTTCCAAATATTTTTTGCCGCAGTCTAGCCTGAACTGACACATAAGATAATGAGATATCTAGGACAGCTGCCTTCGAAAACCAGTCAGTTGAAGGCATCTCAAAGACTGCGCTGTACGAAAACCTTCAATTCAGACATGATTTGATGGCTTCTCTCTGCCAATTACAGCCTGAGTGGGCAACAATTCATTGCATCATGTTTGTTACACCCCGAGTGAGTTGCAGCTTCTGTCTAATATTTCACTGCTCTCATATGGGACTTGTATAGAGCTTAGGTTTTATTTGTGATAATAGACTAATAATGCATCTCGGTTGGATAGATTATAAGTTTGAGGCTTTTATTGGATTATCAGTGAGGCTTAATTAAGAATAGACACAGCTTTCAAATCAAAATGAAGACATGAGTAGCACAAGCCTCTGAGGAAATTAACCTCAGTTTGTGTGTGTGTGTGTGTGTGTGTGTGTGTGTGTGTGTGTGTGTGTGTGTGTGTTTCACTCAGGCAGGATGTAATGCTCTGCATAATTAATCACTTATTAATAATTGGATGGCTGTTTAGGAAAACTTCACCTTCATATGATGAAATGCAGCCAGCAGCACCACCAACTCTACCACCATTAAAATTACAACCACCACTACCATCATCATCACCACCAACACTACCACCATTAACATCACAACTACCATCAACACTACTACCACCATTAACATTACAAGCACCACTACCATCATCACCACCAACACTACCACCATTAACATTAGAACTACCATCACCACTACAACCACAACTAGGTTTATCACCACCACCACTCATCACATCATCACTACCGCCACTACCACAGTTAGCATTACAACTACCACTAATCATCACCACCATTACCACCATCACTAACACCATTAACTTTATAACTACCCCATCATCACCACCACTACCACCATTAACATTACAAGCACCACTACCATCATCATCACCACCAACACTAACACCATTAACATCACAACTACCATCACCACTACTACCATTACCATTACAAGCACCACTACCATCATCACCACAAACACTATCACCATTAACATTAGAACTACCATCACCACTACAACCACAACTAGGTTTATCACCACCACCACTCATCACATCATCACTACCGCCACTACCACAGTTAGCATTACAACTACCACTAATCACCACTACCATCATCACCACCACCATTACCACCATCACTAACACCATTAACTTTATAACTACCCCATCATCACCACCACTACCACTATTAACATTAAAACTACCACCATAACCACAACCATCATCAACACCACCATTACCACTATTACCTTTAACATTACAACTACCCCCATCACCAGTACCATGACAATAACATTACAACCATCATTAACACTATCGAAATCACCAATCACGTTTATTGAATTTCACAGATGCTCTTGTCCAAAGAGACTTACCTGTGTGCTTTCAAGTTGTCATCAATAAAAACATCCTCACACTGGTTCACTAGGTTTGCTTTGAGATACAAAGAGGTTATTGGCTTTGTAAGCAAGCATCAGTGTTTTGAAGTTGATGCAGGCAGCTACAGAAAATCAGTGGAGGGACCATAGTAGAAGGGTGGTGTGGGAGAACTTAAGAAGGTTGAAACTAATCATGCAGCTACCATCTGGATTAGCTGCAGGGGACAAAGGAGCACAGACCTGCACCATCACCACAACTATTACCACCAACATCAACAATACTACTACTTCCACCAATATAACCAACAAATTACCATTACCACTACCACTGCCACCAGCATCATTATCTTTACCACCATGTATCTGGATGATAATTGTGCTAATTAGGATCAGCTGGTTTACTTAATTGACGGAACAGGTATGTGCCAGAACTTTAACATTCTAAAGCCATTACATTAAAACCATAAACCACCCAGGTTTTGGGTTCCCCTTGTGCCACTGGAGCATCTGTCAGGCACTGGGAGATGGCAGCGGATGCTTTGGGTGCTGTGGGTTGAGGAGTGAATCTTTGGTGCCCATGATCTTTTCACCAGTTCAGTTCACCTGGCAGTGGTGTTAACATAATAAATGATCAATGTGTGTGTGTGTGAGTGTGTGTGCGCATGTGTCCATGCATCACAAAGAAATGTGTAGAAAATGCAGAGTCAGAAATGTGAAAAAAAATAATAAATATATATATATATATATATATATATATATATATATATATATTGGCTTATCTTAGCTAATTTTTCTGTTAGGTACCTTCTGTGCTCAGTGACACCTCAGAAGGGTTTTTCTTTTAGGTAGAAAAAATTGGAAAAGTAAAAGAAGATGCTATTCTATTTACCGTCAGACGGACAATTTAGAAGGCAATAAGTGATGGCAGACATGCAAGATGTATTTCTGACTCCTCAATTTCATTTCAATTTATCTGTCTACAGTGTTTAACAAAAGACATTCTCAAAAAGCAGCTTCTGAGCCTACATAAAGAGCAGTGGTGAGAAAGCACATTGAAAAGTGGGAAGAAAAAAAGCAATACATTTTCAGGATAAAATTTTTAATATTCAGATTAATTGCATTAATTAATGCTGTTAATTTAAAAATAATAAAATGAAAATTAACTGCCATTTAAAGTAATGAATCTTTTGTGATACTTGAGCGAATATTATTTTAAAAGATGTTGCTTATGGCGGCTTATTATTATGATTATTATGTTTTAAAAAGTACATTTTCAAATGACTTTTTTGTGGTACTAGTGGTGGATGGTAGCTGCTGGTAAACACTAATTTTCCTAACTATATAGTAAACTAATATATGAGTTAGATACACTGTGACTTGTATGCTTGACATTATATTAACATTATTTTTTTATTAACGTGAAAAAAAAATTAAAAAAAATTATAAGGAGATGTTAATTGAACATCTTGCATGTTATGTTTAACCTATAATGACATGTTAGGTTACCTAGATAAAATATATGTAGTCTTACTTCTTAAATAATAATGCATTATTAATTTAGCACTTCCTGTTGGTCAGATATTCAACTTTGTTTTAAATGAACTTCTTATAACATCTTGTTCAAAAACATCAAAATTTTGCCTGGTCCCTATATACTGTACTGTGTGACATCAGTTTTCAGAATAGCCATCTCTTGGCTATCCACTTGCAAATAACTTGTTAAAAAGACCAAGGGATTATTTTCCACCCTTCCTCTCTAGGCAATCAGCATAGGTGAGTTAAGTCTATAGGCTTTCTCTAAATCATTGTGATTATCCAGACTTCACACTGGGAAAGTGTTGGAGGGGTCATCGGGTTTGTGCCAAATCTATAGGAGGTTAATGTAGCAAGTCTGAACTTCAGTTGAAGCTGTAATTACTTAAAAAGTCTGAACAGCTGGGCCACCATGCTAACTGAATAGCAATCCAAAAACTAATCACAGATCTGAAGAAGTGAGAGTCCAGAGCAAACACTCAGCTACAGATGAAGTGGAGTGGCTGGCGTGGGCTTGTACTGCTGGACTGAAGGCAGCTGCAGTCCTGAGATTACAAAATGAGACTTAGAGACTACAATCAGGATAGAGTGGACTCATGATTGCAGAGATATAAGGGTTTGCATAAGCCAACTTGTATAAAAATGTACTGTAAGTGATTATGGTTAGGCTGATTTTTCTTTATAAAAATAAAAGACTTCCAGGGCTTGTGCTTCCAAAATAGTAGGATTGCTGTCTTCACATACCTCCAAGGAAGTACCTGTTAAAGTGGATCCTCCTTTTCACTTGGATGGTGCAGCTTGACAAAATACCCTCTGTGTCCACTACCAAGCAATCCATGATGGGATTGATAGTCACGGTTGAACTTACATACCAATGTTGAAATTGAGGTGTCCTTGGGGTCCTACTTGTAGGTTAGCACTGTTGATATTACCATTCAGGTTTCACCCCACCCAGGTTGTACCCTGCCTAGTGCCCTAAGACCTCTGGCTCCCGAAGCCCCTAAGAAGCATAGGCATAATATGCCAAAAATAATTCATGTATCAGCATTTTTTCAATTGCAGAATTTCCACTCCGGTAAAATCAGTAGGTTTTACAAAAAAATAACGTTAAAAAAATGTATGTCTACTCTTTTTGGGTGTAAGTAATGGATGGATGGATAAATGGATGGATGAAACAAGATCCACCAATAAATAAAATAAAACACATAGAAATTTGGTCCACAAATATATATATTTTAGAATGAACAGCCTCACTCTATATGTGACATTGGTTTGACAGTTGTGAAATCTGTTGTTTTTGTTTGTCCATCACTCCCTTTCTGAATTACGTCAGGTTTGTGAAATGGCCTGCATTTATTTATGTATCTCTGAAGCACTTCTCAAGTTGCTTTCTGCAGTTCATGAACTCATGTTTTTTATCCCCACTGGGTCTTTTCACCAAAGCCTAAGTTGTCAACCAGTCAACAAGCACCAGGAAAAGCCGTTGCAATGAAATTACAATGCATTGAACTATAAAATTGACAAAAAGATCACTTAATTATTTCAAAATAAAACTACTGACTGATTCAAGTCATTATCTATTCTTTCTTTATTGAGTGACATTTTGAGACTTTCCTTCTCCATATGTTTGTGCTTGACCCTTTTTAAGACATTTCCTTTTAACTTTTCATTTTTGCAAGCATGAAGCTGCAGAAGTCTGTCCAATCCAGACACTGTATCAGATCTGACTGTTTAAAGTAATGCTATATGAATGTTGTAATGTTGTCTTATAATGTTGTTGACTACTGAAAATTGATGTTTGAGCAAAGGCATACATTTGTGGATTGAGTCAACATGGGAAATGTTCCAGAAATAATTAAATACATGCACAAAAAGTGCACTGCAAAAAAAGTCCAGCTATGCCCTTTGGTGCCATTACAGTAAAGGAAATGTGATACTTACTTACACTTACTTATATTTACACTGCCATCTAGGGTGCCGCCGTGAGGGGAAACATGATGGAATGCCCACAAATGCACTATTCCAGTGGTCCATATGTGAGGCATTGACCTATAGGTAAGGTATAGACAAGAAAATTAAATAAATTGTCCTCTAGGCACTCATAAGACAGAATTTACCCTCTACTGTGCCTTGGTTATAGACAATGTACAGCTACAGTATACTGTAGAGGTAATGCCCCCAAGATGCCCTTGTTTTTCCTCTTGCTGTCTATAAGAGGTGACCTTGTACTGACATGCTTTTCTGCCAGTGGCCTTCACACAGCCTGCATGCACCCCTGCTCACACCCTTTGTTTTGGCGTATTACATAAGTAATGTGATTATGCTGTATCTCAACTGTTTTGGAAAATAAAGACACAAAAAAAAACAACCTAAAACCCCATCTGGCCGGACACTGACAAAACGTATTATTCATAAGTTCTGACTAATCACATCAGCAAATGAATAAATGTTGCAGCTTACCTAAAGCCTTAACTAGAGGGATCTTCAAAAAAATATATATATAAAAAAAGATGAAAATCAGAATGCTGACATTTTTCCAATGAGCAGGCAAGCTGAATGTGATGATGTCCTCATGTATGTGTCTTTCTTTCTGTGTGTTATCAGGGATTAATGCATCACATGACTTTGTATCAGAAAGGATTTTCTTTTCCTTAAAAGAAGTGCTACTCAAGCAAATGATTCACGCGACCTGATACAGAATGTGCTGCAAACCACCAGCCGCTTTCTCTTTCCGCAAATTGCCATGCAGTATAATAAATGCTGAGCCATGTGATAAATGCTGACTGGTCTAGATAGATTTGCCTATTGAGATAAATTAACTAAATTAATCGGATTTGTACTGAAATACTTAATCTGTCTGGTTTAATAGTTTTAAGGGAGATTTTTATTGATGTCATTAATTGTTAAATCTGATCCGTGTGTTTAACACAAAATGTCTATATAAGAAAAAGAGCTCTACAAATGGATATTTAAAAAACACTGGATTTGGACTTTTTTCTTTTATTATGGAACTTATTATAATTATTTGTGCTTCGGTTAAGGTTGGTGTTAATTAATTTGCCTAAACATTGATCTGTATTGGCACTTTTAGATTAAAAAACTAAAAATATTTAAGATAACAACAAAGCATACACTGTTTAAAAAGCGGCTTGCATGGCTTGCATGTTTATTTTGCAGGTTTAATTAAGTTTTTGTGTTTTCTTTTATTTTTTAAACTAAGAAACATTTAATTAATCAGTGCCTGAAACTGATAAAACAAAACATAAAATGATTTCATTATTACTCAAATCACCAAAGGGAACTGACAAGCCAATTTTTTTTATTATTATTATTCTCATTTTTAATGTTTATTAATTGCCTTTGTTGCTTGTGATCAGTAAGTTTTCAGTAAAAAAGGAAGCTAGAGTTGCTCCCATAAGCCTTAACAGAATTAATAATAAATGTGGTGACACAATAAGCTGGGAATCCAAGCTAACATCAAAGTAAAAAGGGAAAGTGTGGCTCTCTTTTTGTTCTCCTTTAAAATTATCCTTAAAAAGAAAGTTTTTCCTGTTTCAATTGAACTTGCTGTGTATTATCATTTAACACATCATGGAAAGCAATGGCACATAGAATTCACCATGTGTTTGAATGCTTTTTTTATTTTATTTTTCAGTTACAAGAAAGTTTGTGCACCCTTTAAAATAAGTAGGAATACCATATATATTCATTACTCAAATGAACACATTTTGCCTAAATGGTTAACACTGTCACCTTGCACCTTCAGGGTCTGGGTTTGATTTCCGCTTCAGAGTCATAAAACCATCATACTGCATACTGCATCAACGTCAACAGGAGTGTGGGGGTTCACGTCCGAAAGTGCAAGTTCATCCTCATTTTATGTCCAATATGAGGATCTAAACTCTGAAATTATTTTAATTTTGGATTTTGGTCAACTTGCACCATTATTTATTTATTTTATTTTATTTACTTTGCTTGTGGTCATGTAAATTGTGAAGTATGGTGATAAGAGCATCATGGTTTGGTGTTGCTTGAGCAGGTTAGAATTTGTATTGTTTCTCAAATGTAAATCATGTTTGTTTAGTATTTGTGGTTGTTCAATAACAACTTTATCAGCCTTGGTTGCGGTTTCAATATCAAATTATGTTGCATTTTAGAAAAAAATACATTTGATTCAATGTTTGTTAGTTAATATATTTGGCTTTATGTTAAATAGCTAATACATTTTACTGTGCATTTGTATGATTAAAAGATTTGGGATCTGGGTTGGTATAAAGCCTCTAAATTAAATTTTATATCAAGCCTTTGACTTCTAAAAAATAGAGTCCAATGTGTCCAACCAGCCAAAAGGTGCAGTTCCTCAAGTGGCCACTAGTGAGTTAATGTGAGTCAGTTCCCAATAATTCCTCTTGTTTACATGTCCAACATTAGACATAAAAATGCTTGCAGTCTTGTACAAAAATGGTTTTGGTCTCCATAGCTAGACTTTTCATTCATTTATCAACTTGTTCGTCTCCTCTAAGAAGGCGATGACTGGAGCTCTCACAGAGCTTTTCAGGAAACCTGTGGGTGATGTTATGGAGGACTTGTGTAACTCATCTTGTAACTGCCTCTGATTTATACATATAGTAGAAACAAATCAGAAATACATACTATATTTTTTTCCTATAAAAAAAAATTGTGTTTAAATGCTCCTGACCATATTTAAGAAGTTTAAAACCAAAAATACTACTTTAAAATTTCACAATAAGAGTCACATCTTTATGACTAAATGTCATAAAATCACATACATTGTCAGACATTCTAACAGTTTAATTTCAAAATATCAACATATTAACCAAATATATTAGTTCAATAAACACTTTCTGCACTGTTTGCAGATCATCACAATGTGTTCAAGCAGAAAATTTACAAAGCTGTGTTGTACTTCGGACATGCAAGACTAAACTTGTCAGTGTGCTTGCGTGTTATTTTGGCAGCACTTCTTCCTTATTTAAATTTCAAGCAGCAGTGCTTTCAGTCGCCTTATTACCCCATCCTGCCAAATACCCATGCTAGTCAGATCATTAGAGTCGACTGACATGATAAATTAAATGAGATTTCATAGCTGCTGTGTAAATGAGCAGCAGGGGGGAGTGTTTTTTTTTTTAATCAACAGATTTAACCAAGCACCAACTGCATTAAAAACAGATTGGATTAATTAAAAAAACAAATACCTTATTTCACCCTTTAGTGACACAAACCTTAAAAACATATTCATTATTAAGAGCAGATGGCCTGTAGCAGATCTTATTACAATTGCCTCTTTTACTTCCAAAATATCAGATATGGAATGCTACAAGGTGACAAAGAGTGGAACATTTTAAAATGGCTTTTAAATTTTTTTCACACAAGGTTTAGCCACCATAAAGCAGTCTTATTAGCTCAAGGTCATGGAAACATTTTCACAAAATAAATAACAGGCAACAGCTCTGCTTTCTAATAATCAATAATCTAATAATAATCTAATAATCTGCTTTCTTCTAATCATTAAAAATCTGAGAAAAGACGTATAGCACAGTGTTAAGACATCCCAAGCAACATAATCTCTCAGTAGTTTTTTGTGAGGTATTTGTGAGATTTTCATTACCAGCATGAAATCCTCATGGCTACCATGAAGCATGGTGGGAGTATCATTGTTTGAAGCTGTTAGGATTAAATATTTAGATCTTTTGTTAAAACTAACTAATGTTTTTTGTTGTAGTTGTTGCTGTTGCTCATATTCATGCACAATTACTTATTGTAGACATGGTTAAGACGATCTGCTAGGGTTTGAACCAAGCATCAGAATGGGGAAAGAAAGGTTATTAAAGTGGTTTTGAACATGGCATGCTTGTTGGTGCTGGAGGAGATTGTCTGAGTATTTCCAAAACTGCTGATCTCTAGGGTTTACAGAGAGTGATCTGAAAAAGAGAAACTATCCAGTGAGCAGCAGTTCTCTGAACGAAAATGCCTTGTTGATGTCAGAGAAGGTCTGTGTTCCGTGTTAAGGTCTGGACTCTGAAAATGATGGCTCTTGCTCCCTGAATGATTCCTTCACAATTTGGACCTGATGAATCTTGGCATTGTCATCTTAGAATATGCCCGTGTCACCCTAAAAAAACTCCATTGAATGGGGAAAATCCTGAACAATCATTATATTTATGTACTCAGTTGGCCTCATTTTTTGAGTTCATAACTTTTCTGAACCTACTGTAGACCTGACCAACTGAAGCAACCCCACATCATAACACTGCTTCCACCGGATTGTAAGCACTAGGCACAGTGGGTGAATCACTTCATCCACCTCTGTTCTTGTGCACCCTTAAATCTGGAACAGGGAACATCTGGACTTATCAGGCTTATGACCTTTTCCAATTCTTTACAGTCCATTCTTTATGGTCACTAGAAAACTAGAGCTTTTTTTTTCAATTAGCCTTATTGATAAGTGATTTTTTTGAGTTATCTTATGTGAAAATAGTCTTACGTTTACTATTAAACATTGAGTCATACTGTTGATTTTTTTTTTGTAGACTTGATTTCACCAAACATTTTAATAATCTCCATTCACGATATTTTAGGTTTGTTTTTTTTCTGAATTCTTCCTCTATGCAATTTCAGTAGTCTTATTTGTTTTCTTTGCTTGATGAAGGACAATAATTTTACCCTCCTTAAACAAAGTTTCGAATTGGAAGTCTCTTACCTATTTTTGGTAAAATTGGTTGATTTGGTTAAATCCAGTTGTGATTTTTTTTGGCCAGGCAGTGGAACATCTCATTACAATCGGGGTATGCTGAAAAGCATCTCTAAAAGCACAAAAAGTTAAAAATCTTGAAGCAGATGTGCTGCAGCAGCAGAAGACCACACCCGATGCCATTCCTGTCAGCTGAGGAAACTGATGCTACAATTTCATAAGCTTGACAAAATTCGACAATAGAAGAGTCTTGATTTCCACTGCAACATTCAGATGGTACGGTACAGGAAAACAACATGAAAGCATTGATCCATCTTTTCTTGTATCAACAATTCAAGCTTCTGCTGGTGTAATAGTGTAGAGATATTTTTTTTGGGACAACTTTGGCCCACTTTGTACCAATTGAGCATTGTTTGAATGCCACAGCCTTTCTAAGTACTGTTGCTAACCTATGTCCATCCCTTTTTATTTAAAGGATCATGCACCATGCTAAAATCATCTCTTCATCAACTACTTTCTACTACTGGGCACATGAGTTTACTGCACATCCACAAACATCAGATCTCAATCTTAAGAGGACATTCTCAAATCTCCAAAGAATCTTCCCACACATTAAACCCAGGACTAGTAAGGTGTCCCTAATAAAGCGTATATCTACTAATGTGAGATCAAGAATAAAACCCAATCATGAAATCTGCCATATTAGTAAGCATTTAAAACTAGCTGATAAAACACAGTGAGTGATTCTAGCTGAAGCATGTATGTTTTTAGGGAAAGTAAAATATCTATAGTAAGTAGTATTTTATTTGCAGTGTATCATACTTCTTGGCTTCTGTGCTTACTTTATGCTTTAGTCATCTTAATTGATTCAGCTTGCGTATATCTGAGGAGTAATCAGAAATTCTGCCAACTGCCCATAGACATATCACTACTCTTACAGTTTGAAGAAATAGTTTACAAAAGAGTTCATTATATACAGCAACTAGCCATAAATCTAAAACCTTTAACTTTAAAACCACCTAGGTTTTGGGTTCCCCTTGTGTTACCGTGGTAGCTCTTGCCTTTGGGGCATGACTCCACAGGATCTCTGGGGGGGGGGGGGGGGGGGACATTAGCAGAGGATAATTTGGGTGCTGTGGGTCCCTGGGTTCTCAATCAGATTGAGATCTAGGGTATTTGGAAGCCAGGTTGGCATCCTTGGGTTCTTTGCCTGCTGGGCCCTGTTCGTGGCAGGCTGTGGTGCACTGGGTGTTCTGGTTCAGTTTACTGGGATATGGTTGATTAATGTTCTTTAATACGTGATCACTGTTCTTAAATTCACTGGTCAAGTGTCATAATTTTATAGCTGATTGGCGTACACAGTGTATGTTTAAGTGTATTTTCAATTGCAAAATACTGTAGGATTCATTGGGCCAGGAGATGATTGACTGTATCATCAAGTAATCATCAAATAGTTTAATACATTATATAAACATGGGACATAAATTTTTATGTAGTTAAATATGTATCTGACATTGTTTTCTTCATGGAGAGTAATTGTGCCCTCTAAATGACCAGTATCTGCTATGTATGAAGCATGGTGGCAGGAGCATTGTTGTTTGGTCCTTTGGGGAAGGTTAGCATTTTTATGATTTCTTTAAACTAACTTTTTTTGCACTGCAAATGGCAAAATGCTGCCACTAGAATGCATGCCCATGTAAAATCTGTGCAAATTTTTTTAATTGTAAATAAATTTCCGTTCATAATGTGTGTGTGTGTGTGTGTGTGCATGCATATAGTTTGGAAACTGCAACGTGTGTGTGTGTGTGTGTGTGTGTGTGTGTGTGTGGGTGGGTGTGTGTGTGGTTTCAGACCTATGGACCCCATTGTACCTTTAGTTCAGGAAAGTCTGCAGTTTTCAAACTATATATAGTGGAAAATGTATCAGCAATAATGAAAGGACAGGATGAACCTGGAAAAGAAACCACCACACACAATTTATATTATCTCATTTACCTGAATAAGAGAAAGAAAACGCTCTTAGCATGAATTTGTTTGCCTTTCTGATGATAAGGTTGCATTTATAATTTAGTCTTTGTGTATCAATTTTTGAAGCGGATCTAACTTAGTTGATTGCTCCTTGCCAGTTTTGGATACCTGTGATCATGACTGGAGGGCTCAGGTGAGCACAGCACTGCGAGTTATAAATCATTCAGAGCAAGACTTAGACACAGTGCTTGGTTAGCCATCCATGTCTTAAATTGCCTTTCATCATGCTGCAGATTTCTACCTCGGCTCCAGAAAACTGCTGCATTTGCTTTTTACAGAGCAGAGACTAGGACAGACTCAACTTTTTTGCGAGGTTTTTAATTGCCTGGTTCTTTGGCTTATTTGCAGTTAGTTGCAATAAATTGATTATGAATATCGGGGCAACATTTAATTGTCTGTCACTGTATTATACAGTACTGTGCAAAAGACCTGAGCCACCTCCCATTTCTTCATTAAATGATGTAGGTTAAATGTTTTGCTGCAACAGGCTGCACAGTTCCTAAAGATACAATTAAAAAATTCTTGTTTAGGTAACAACCTCAACACCAACCTCATTTCCCTTCTCGTCTGTTTCAACCACTCAGCATTCAGCATCACCAGTATACTAATCACCGGCTTGATCATCTGTCATCTTCTGCACCTGTTTCTCTCTGACTTATGCCTTAAGTTAATGGTTTATTTATGCTTGATTGATTTATAGGTCAATGTGTGGCTTAAACCAAAACATTCCTCTGAAACTGCTCAGGTATAGAGATTGGACTGAAAATAAGAGCCAAAAAAGTCCTTTAGGAAGCCTCCTCAAGGCTGCATTAAAAAATACAAGACAGTCTGGCTCTTTGGAAGCAAAGCATGAAGAAATAAGGGGAAGACCAAAACCTTTGCACACCTTATGTCTTGTATATAAATATTTGCCTTTGCATTCTTACTTTTATACAATGTTTCTTCTTGTACGGGCAAGTTATTCACAAGTTCTGACGCGTATCTTTCTTTTTACACTTAGTTACTCACGACTCAAGTCCGTTGAATTCTTTGTCTCTTGTTTTATTTTCAACATCAAAGTTCAACAGTTCTTGCAGTTTCTTGCATAAATCCACTGTGGTTACAACAAGTCGTTTGCTGTGTTCTGTAGCTTATGGTCATAAATTGTCATTACAACAACTTATTTGTTACATTTTTCAGCATACGGTATTGCGGTCAAAAGCTTGTGTCCTCCACACTTCTGTATCTTAACAACAACTAACAGCTAACGTGCGTGATAGACATGCAGCTACACAACTATGGAATGATGTCACAGAACAACTTATGAAGTGATGTCACAGTACAACTTACGATTATCATACTAAATGCTTAACTAATAAACTTAATACTTAATGCTTAACTAATGAAATAGAAATAAACACAACAACAAATTTATAAAAATTAAATTTGGCTCTTACACTCCAGCCCCTAATTGACAGGGAGGAGGACTGACAATTACATTATTTTTTTTTAACGATAGAGCCATGTAGTTTTACCATTCACATTAATCATCACTTTAAACCTTCTAAATGTATACTATGGAGAGAATGCAATTGTCTCCAGCACCAGGACAGGTGCTTGTTTCATGACTCACTGTAGCAGGCAAGGTATTAACTGTTTCAGTCTCATCAACTTTTACCATCACCTAAGCTGTATCTTTTGCGGCAATGTGTAGCATGCGAGGATGTTTCTTTGAGCACGACTGACATGTGATTCTTCTTGTGCAGTCTTTGCTTAAATGTCCTTTTACTAAACATCCAAAGCAAAATCCATTCTTTTTCAAAAAGTCCAATTTGTCTTTATATTTCTTAGCATTGAACTGGTAGCATTCATCTAAGGTATGACTTTCCTCACAGAATGCACAGGGTTTAGTGAAAGCACTGATAACCACTTCACCATTACTCTTTGCTGTAGTCAAGTCTTTATGATTTTCACCAGCCTGTTTTATGCCCGTTGCAAAGCTGCTACCTCTTTTTTTTCCTTTTCTCAGCTTAGGTCTTTGAAGAGGTTTGTTACAGTGTTTTTTATCACTAGTCATAACGTCCAGGTCTCCAAAAAGTGGGTTTGACATTACTTTTGCTTGATGATCAACAAATTCCACCAGCTGCGCGAACTTGGCTCTTCTCTGACTGCGCTCTTGGTACTCGTACGCATGGGCCCTCCATCTATCACGCAATTTGTAAGGCAGTTTTGAGACAATAATCCTCATGTTGGTAAGACTATCTAACTCGTCCATGTGTTCAACGTTTGCCATAAAATTGCGGCAAGTTACCAGGAACAGGGAGAATGCGCTTAACGACTTTCCATCCTCTGGCTTTATTTCCGGCCATTTAAGCGCCTTTTGTATCAGCACTGTTGCAATTTTTAGATCATTTCCAAACCTGTCATGTAGCATTCTTGTTGCTTCTGCATAGCCAAGATGATCTGGCATATGGTGGCAGCTCTTCACTAAGTCTCTAGGCTCTCCCCTAGTATACTGCTCAAGAAAGTATAGCTTATCAATATTACTATCAGCTCTGGATTCAATGACATGTTTAAATACCTTCATAAAGGACTTGAACTTAAGTGGGTCTCCATAAAACAAAGGAACATCGAGCTGAGGTAAGGAAAATTGCCTCTGACTCTTCACAAGCATTTCTGTAATATCTGTCTGACGTTGCATTACACTCTGATGCTCTACTGTATCAGTATTATGGAATGAATATTCGTTACCTTGGGTAGGCCATTCCTTTAAAGTACTTGTCATTTTAGGTCTGACACTTACGGGCACACTTGAACGGCCTGCCTGGCGACGTGATGGCAGTCTGAGATATTCCGTTGACGCACTGTGCTCGTGATATTCATCATATTCCAATTTGGGGACATGTGCACCACTCGGTTCGATGACCACACTCTGTCTTGCGGGACTTTGTCGTTCTTCACAATCCTGATACGCTTTTATTTCAGCATTAACCATTGCGAGCTCCGTTTTAATTTTCACCCCATCTTTTTTTGGCTTTAGTTGTGCCTTTAGTTGTGCTTCGTTAGCCTTTAGTTGTGCTTTCTCCAACTGCCGTTGGTCTAAGGCTGCTGCTTTAACCAACAAGGCTGCTCTGTTAGCTTCTTCTTTAAGACGAGCTGAGGATGCTGCAGATGTTGAGGACCTTTTGGATACTGCCGTAGCTACACTTCCAGACGTATTAGAAGCGAGTGTCTTAGGCGCCACCATTGACACGCTGTCCATTGGTGAAACTTCATCGTTGAATGTTTGAGACATCTTAAAGCGGCGCTTAGTGTCTGCAATCCATGACTCCACTTTTGCCATGAATTCTGTGCAGCACAGCAATTTGGGCTGATACCAGTTGTACTGATCACATTCGTGTTCTTCTTCACTTAAGCACAATCGCACTTCTACATTGCTTTTAATAAAGTCTTTTAGCAGCCCTTTGTACTCACGACACTTAGTTTCAATGTCATTCAAATTGCAAGCATTGTCCATAAGCATCTCTATTTCGTTGGATTTTGCAGTTAATTGACTCCACTTGCCTTCTCTGGTGTTTATCATCTTGTGAAGCTTCTCTTCGAAACTTTTGTTGACGAGCCCCCTTGCACGCTCAAACTCGGTAATGGGAGCATTGTCTTCATCTGCCATAGTGAACTTCACGGCAGGCAAACCCTTACTTTCGGTTTAAATTACTTATCAACACTCCCTGCGTGTTCTTCCAAGATCGCTTCAACATGCAGGTAAGATGCACTCTCAAGTCACTTGTCTTCACTTAAACAACGGAGAAAACTTTTGACTTTACATGTACGGCATGTTATTCACAAGTTCTGTCGCGTATCTTTCTTTTTACAATCAGTTACTCACGACTCAAGTCCCTTGAATTCTTTGTCTCTTGTTTTATTTTTAACATTAAAGTTCAACAGTTCTTGCAGTTTCTTGCATAAATCCACTGTGGTTACAACAAGTCGTTTGCTGTGTCCTGTAGCTTATGGTCCTAAATTGTCGTTGCAACAACTTATTTGTTACATTTTTCAGCATATGGTATTGCGGTCAAAAGCTTGTGTCCTCCACACTTCTGTACTGTATCTTAACAACAACTAACAGCTAACGTGTGTGATAGACATGCAGCTACACAACTATGGAATGATGTCACAGAACAACTTATGAAGTGATGTCACAGTACAACTTACGATTATCATACTAAATGCTTAACTAATGAAATAGAAATAAACACAACAACAAATTTATAAAACTGAAATATGGCTCTTACACTTCTAAATAAAAAAGTCTAGCGAGTTTCCTATTTTTTAGAGCTGTGAGGTATGCCAACATCAAATCCAATGCACTTTCCTCACACAATACAGCATTCAGGCTTTAGATTTTAAAAACTTGGACCAACATTTATTTTGACAAGAATGCATTGCTTCATCAGTATTTTTCAATTCTATATTATAGTGTACAGCACTGAGACAAGAAGTTGTTACAGCTGAAATTAAATGTTTATTGTTTTGTAATAAATAACACAGCACATTCATTTTACATTTTTAAAAGTGATTTTTTTTATCACAAAAAATTTTAAGCCATATGGAATCGGACCTATAAAATATGGAAGGGTTCGAAAAACGTGTGATAGCAATTTTTGCCAAAATAAATGTAAAGGTTTGCATACTTTGTGCCTTATTAATTTAGATGGAACAATACAGATTAATCAAATTTAACGAATGTTATGCGGTTGATGTGAGAATGTTCTATGAATTATATTTTGTGGCAAAGGCACTGTTAACCAAACAAATTACATTTGGATTTAGTAGTAAATGGCATTTATTGCAACATTATAATGATATTTAGCTTTACAAAAAGTTCCCAACATACACACGAGTTCCGTTCCAAGAGCTTGTTCGTAAGCCCAATTTGTTTGTAAGTCCATCAAACATGGTCTAGGGCTAGGATACTTAAACATTTGGCTATGCACAGTATAACACTAACATATTCCATGATCTGTCCTTGTTCTTAAGATTCATGCCGATGGTTGAATAAATTATGTTAAAAGAATGAGCAATGTCTGCTATCTTTTCACCTCACTCAATTCTCTCCAATATTTTTATATATTCTCCATCATTATTCCTTGGTGCTTCTTAACAGTACCAGCTCGAACACTTGATCGTACCTTCGAAAGATCTTAACTCAAATGTTCTTATGTACGAGACTTACTGTACTGTACTTAATCAGCAATTAGCATTTAAGATACACCACAATGCCATCATATGCTTGGAATATAAAGAAATTTAATTACTTTTTATGCAATATTTCAGATTAGTATTACTAACACTGTTGAAATGTTGCAGTTGTAAATAAGCTACTGCAATTGTTGGTAACAAGCTAATAAACTGCTATTTCTAACCAAGATCTGCAGCATGTGCTTCTAGGCATTGGCTAATTAAAAATTAGAAATGGTACGCATCATTGAAACTTTTTAGCATCTTCAACAGAATGATAACTTATAAAATGAAACCTCCAGAACTTTTATTTATGCATATATGTGGTGTCCATAACACTAATGAACAGGTATAAAAAGCTACAAAACATCACATGACTTTAAAAACTCCAACAAGAACAAAATTACTTTTTTTTCTATAATTAAGCTATAATTATTATTATAGAGGATTATTTCTGCTTCCTAGAGTATAAAAAAAGAATTCAGTTCTAATTTATTAGAAAGAAAAGGTTATTTACTGATGATCGCCATGATGTTCAGTGTTTGCGCTGAAAAGAAATTTGTTATGTCGGTATGTAAGAAGCTTCCTTTTACAAACCAATGTACATTGTTGCTGTAAAAAGACTACTGTAGATTAAGTGTTTAATTAAAAATGACTCTAGCCAAACAATAATTCTATGTCCATGTCTCTCTGTCTCTTGTTAGCACTGATTAATTAGCCCATGCATGTACATAATGAACCACGCTTTAATTAGACAACTCCTGGGAAGATATAGATCAGAGTCATTGCCTCAGGGCTTTTTTTCCTATAGGTGCCAGCAAAGTTTTCTCAAAAAAAAAAAAAAAAAAAAGATAAGGTTGGCAATTTCAACACGAACAGGAAGTCTCAGCTTACTCAGCCAGAAGCAGCTTGTCAGCACACACCTCAAAGCAGGCAGTCAAAGGAAAACCTCCCTAGTGTCCTGATTGAGGGCACACACACACGCACAAATCCAAGGACGCTTCATGTAATTTCAAGTAGTTTGGAGGGCAGGGGCTGAATCCAGTGAAGTGGAAGAATGCCTTGTGTATAAAAAACTACATGTAATAAAACATAAATCACAACATCTTCCACTCTTTGGAGGAGAAAGTAACTAGTGCCAGGTCCAAAAGTTGCTAGAAGTTGCCAGATCGTGATATAGAATGTTAGCATATTTAGTAAAATGTGTTACTGGAATAATCAGAACTTAAACCAACATACAGAACAAAAAAACAAACAAACATTTAATTAATTGGAAACAGTGGCAATCAGTAATCATTGGGAGTAGTGGTGGTTGATGACTGGTTGTTAACCAATGGTGTTCAATGATTGGTTGATGGAAACATTAGCGATTGGTCTCTGAGAGCAATGGTGATCATTGATTAGTTGTTTGAAAACAGTGATGTAAACAGAGACAATTAATCAAAAACAATAACAAAAAAAACCCACTTATTATTATTATTATTAGTATTATTTTAATGCACTTCTTTATATATAAATATATAATTTATATATATATATATATATTGTGCCGTGCTACAATATATATTTATTAGGATGCATATAAACAACACACTAAAATCAGAATCTCAAATTGCATGTAAACGATGCATGTAAAATAAATGAATGTTAAGTATAACATTCATTTTATCCTCTATATATACAGCACAAACAATCTTAGACAAAAACTCAGAAACTGCACTGTTACATGTCCCAGAGTGAGACCCTCAAGGGATCATCTTTGTAGTGCATTTCATCTTTCCCAGCATTCTCAGTCTTTGTTCAAATTGTTAATGCACTCTGTACTGAAAGGGGAGGGATTAGGGATGATCCAAAAGAGTAATATTTGATATGTCACACATGAGACCATGTTTCTGTTCTTGATTTACACTTTTGTCTCTCTCCATTGAGCAGAGTGTAGGCAGAGAGTGTGTGTTGACTCAAAGCAGCAGAATTATAGCACATTCAAAGAGGCTGATGGGTTTACAGACTAACATCTGTAGCACAATGCATGCCACAGGTGTACACCGGCTCAGATGTCCAGTGGTTAACAATGGTCCATTACCCGAGGTGGAGTTTTATTCAACACTAGATGACCTGCCATGGGGTTTAATGAGCTGTGTGGGAAAGTAGCTTTTTGGCAGTACATTTCTTGTTTGAGTGGTTTAACTCGCTGTGTAATTCAGTATATTCAGTTCAAAATCTTAAGTTGACTTAACTTGTAATTCAAATAGTAGTATTGGTTGTGGGCTCAATTAATTATATTTCTCTAGGGTTGCCAACATTTCATCTACTCAAAAAGTTTTCTCCTATTGTAACCCATTGATGTAGTTGATCCAAGTGATTGTTTTTCTATAAAAACAAGTTGGTCTTACAATACCCTGACAATTAAAACACACAAACATTACTTTAAAAAAAAAAACTTTATTCTTCCCAAACTAGTCATAATTAAAATGGTGATCTGCATAAAAAAGGACAATACATCGTTCTATTTTGCTTAAAGGTCAATAACACCAGATGCTTATCAGAATTTTAATGATTCTTTTAAAAAAGAAAGAAGTCTTTTAAAGACTTTTGAAGACTCATAAAAAATGAGTCTATGGAAACAAAAGATTGATTCTCCGCATGTGAATCTGAGGGAGCGTGTCCCTCCAAGTCCAATAGAAATTGTTTGGATGGCTTTATAGGTGTCCGTCCAGTCCTTTTGGAATTCAATGTTTAGAGCACAGACTTGACCAATTGTCACTCCTTGAGCTGCCGCATAGTCACCCACGGTCTCGAGGACTTCAGTCCCCTTCAATACCACACTTAAACAGCTTGTTCCTGTTCCTCCAGTAGCTCCAAAAGGCCAACCATCACCCCTCTAACCCAATCCTACACAGCAGAGCTCTGGTTAAAGAAAACAAAAGAAGCATGTAAAGACAAAAATATAAACTAAAAGATAAATTTCACAAAATATTTAGTTATAATAAAAAATTCAATATTTAAATAAGACTATATACCAGCAGAGTGTGTAAAAATCCAATGATGGGTTCATTCTTTGTGGTCATGTGCGTGGATACGGATGTCTGGAAGTAAGAGTAAAAGCAGCGTTGATGAAGCTAGGACTGCTAAGTAACGATAAGCAGTAATGATGGAGACAAAAGTGAAATCAATTCAGAGAGTGGAGCGAGGTAAAAATATATTTTTTGCAAACATTTCTCATTCTTTTAACATGAATCGTTGAAGCAGCAGCACAAATCTAAAGAATAACATCATGGAACATGCTAGTGTTATACTTTGTAAAGCACCTAGACTTTTTTGTTGGATTGTTTGTTGGATTTACAAACAAATTGGACTTACGAGCAAGCTCTCATAACAGAACGTGTTTGTATGTATGGGTAGGTGACTATTGATTTTATTATTTGACTAGCAGAGTACAGACTTCTGACCATTTTTAACTCAGCCTCTTGAAGCTGCTGTGAAATTTTTATGGTTTGGTAAGATTATTAACATAATTTCAGACATAATGACACTACACTTCAACAGATTAATAAATGAGCTATACACGCACAAGAACTTAAAGCTGGAGTATAGCTTTGTTTCTCTTATTTACTCCTTTCATTTCTTCCAATAGTGCTGTCCTTTTTCTATTGATCACTCTCTGTGGGTCTCTTACCCTGCCAGTTCAGTGCTATTCTCCTAATAATGCTAAACAAAATAAAACATTAAGTTTCTCAGAAAGTTTGGGTACTTTGAAATTAAATCCAGAACAACAGATTTAAGAGAACAGAAAAACTATTTCCCTTCGAGCATCGTGAGACTTTAAAACCAAGTGAAGTTCAGTAGCACACGAGTGACCAGACATGCCACAGCTTTGTATGTTCATTATCAAAGTGTATCTCAAAATCCCAGGTGGTTTATTACTTCTGTCCTTTGAACGTCTTTAACACAGGGTTGAGGATGGGTGCTGGTAAATTATTCATGCACTTCTTGCTTGGATTGTTAAACAGTTCCAGCAGTTCAAATGAAACTTTTTTTTATCTAATATTAAATGCTGCAATGAAATGTAACTGCACAAAGGTCATAATTCAATGCAAGGCAATGCTGAAAGATTGTTTTCAATTTCTAAGATTCTTACACATGCAGTTTTTCTGAAGATGAACACGTCTCTAGCCCTGACAAGAGATTGATTTCATTTTGCATTGGCATTACCTTGCCTCAACCTGGTTTTTTCATATTGCAGGTTTAAATGAATCCTAGATAATATTCAGTGACAGAAATAATAATATTACTGCCTTGTGTCACATAAAGAACTCGATAGATCCGTAGCTGGGAGATGGGGGAAGCTGTTCACAGGATAAAAAAGAGGATGGAGACTTGACACAGATGAGCGCCAGAAATAAAGGCACATGAAGACCTTTTTAAAGTTTGTCAAATTGTAATGATAGGTTTCTCTGGGCTGATGAGAAAAGATCATCTAAAATTTAGGCTTGGCAGAAAGCATTATTGTCCTTTTACTGTATGAAAACTCTTTATTTAAATACCATTTTTAAAGAAAGCCTGCACTTGCATATTGTCTTAACCTCCTTTATGACAAATGTATTGGGGCTTCAGATTGATTAAATTACTGTATACTTATCTAGAAGTTTTCCAGAAGGTATTTTTGGATCTGTGGATGATGTAAATGCCTTTCAAGCATCTAAAACATAATCCAGGTCTTGGTGATGATATAAGAAAGTATTTAGAATAGATTAGATTAGATTAGATTAGATTAGATTAGATTAGACTTGATGGTAATCAAGCACTAGTGAAACACTGGAATAAAGCATTAGTGTAGCAGGGGATATATAGAGAATTAAAGGTAGCTTTTACTAACATATCTGTGTTCTGTTATTCTACACAATCAAGGCCCAGGTTGACTTGAACACCCATCATGCAATATATATGGCAATGAGTTATTGAATTTTTTTTTTACAGTGTTGATAAAGTGATGAGAAGCTTTGCTTAGATAAAGATGTAAACAAACTAAAAAAGATGGGTTCTCATCCTTCCTGACCAATCGCCTTCAACTCTCCTTAACATTTACAGTATTAGTGTTCAGTGATTGCAATGGGAAGGTATTTGGCTATTACTCCTAAGCTTAATTTATTGAAGTAAATCATAGTGACCAATTATATAAATAGCATTTAGTTGGTAGTTGATGACAATTTGCATACAGCAATACAACATGAATTCAATAATACAAGTTATATACTGTAGCATAGGGAAGTTTTGTGAACAAGTTTTTCTGGTTCATGCTTTCTGGTTTCTTCACTGTGTGTTTTTTTTTTAAAGTCAACAAATAATAGTTGTGGTCACAAGAGTTTTAAAGTTAAAGCTAAAATAATAAAACTATGTATTGGGAGACAATAACTTATGTTCAATGAATTAAGCAGCATTACCCATGCTCATATTTCAGTGCTGGCAAGACTAGCCAGTTTGTGCTGAAAATAGTGGGAAAAAAAAAAAAACATCCGTGTGTTGTACTGGGTGAGGGGTGGGGTACAATCATTGCCTTAAAAAGGCAACGATTGTAATAGGACAAGATTTTTTTATTAGTTTTTAAAATATTACGACCACCACAACGGAAGCATTTTTTGTTTGCTGTTTGTTTTATTTTTTAATGATCTACAAATGAGTTTGCCTTCTTGGTAAGCTGGCAAATTTTGGACAATTTTTGTAATTTTACCTAGTTCATTATTTAAACATATTACATTATTTACTACTTATTAAAACTGGACTTTTATGCTTTAAAATACACACACACAAGGCATTTGTTTCCTTATCTGTACATAGACCTGTTAGCATGTTTCTTTTTCATTGAAACATTAAAAACAAGTCTATATAAGGATGAAACATACTGCATGAGATAAACTAAATGAAAAGAGAGAGAATAAATATTTGATTTTATTTGTATAAAATGTTACATTCTGAATGAAAGTTTTTTTTTTTTTAATCTAGGCATAAACGCTATTGTGTTATTTTTTTTCCACATACAGTAACATTACTCATTCCCTCACTCACTTACTCACTTATCATCTATACCTCTTTATCCTGTATACAGGGTCATGGGGCCCTGGAACCTATCCCAGAAGACTCAGGACACAAGACGACAGGACAGGGTGCCAATCCATCGCAGGGCACACAAATACATTCACTCAAATACACACACTGCAGGCAATTTGGAGCGCAAATTAGCCTAACCTGCATGTCTTCGGACTGTGGGAGGAAACCGAAGCACCTAGAGGAAACCCACCCAGGGAGAACATGCAAACTCCATACACACAGAGGCCGGAATCAAACAGTGAGATAAAAGTGTTTAATATTCCACTTAAGCTTTTTTCCACTCGCAGTTCAAGGCTTCCTTTTTGTTTTTCTTTAAGACATGTGTGTCACGAATGAACATCATGGTCAGTCCACATTACTGCCCTGGCTTAATAGGTAAGTACAGTAATCAAACTGGAGCTGTAAATCCCTGGTTTGTCTCATGCCTGAGCTCTGATTGGCTGCTGGTGAGTGATAGCGACAGTTCTGAGGATTTTTATCACACACAGGAATGCTCAGGCAGCCTGATAAAAGTTTCATAAAGTCCATTTTCTATCCCCAGCACTCAACCAAAGCTTTTTCCACCACTGCAGCTGACGGCCAAAGTGATTCAGCCGAGATTTTAAATGCTGTTTTTATTAGTGAATATGACATATGAGCTGAAAACCTGTCCATTGTGTGGATTTAAAAAAAAGGAATAATAGCAAGTGCCAAAAAATTGAATTTTACAGAGTAATTTTCTTTTCCCATACAAAGCTCCAAATAAGCAGAGATTTAATAACATAAAAAAAAAATACAGAATTATCAGTGTAATAGTGAATTTTTGTGCCTTCATTGCTAACTAGGGCATTTGTCCCCCGCTTACACTCACACACACAAACATGGACTGGAGATGGGTTTTGAACCCTCAGTCCTTGAGGTGCGAAATGACGGTGCTGACCACTAACCCAGCACAAACCAAAGGGTCCTTTTTGATTTATGATTGCTTTTTTTCCCCCAGGCGGCACGGTGGCTTAGTAACTTCCAGGGTTAAGGGGGTCGATTCCTGCTTCGGGACACGGGGGAAGGGAAGTTTGTGGTTCCCTACTGGAACTGCTGCCCCCAGACCCAATTTTGGATAGGCGGTTGAAGATGCATGGATGGATGGATGTTTAGCTGGTTATCCAATAATGTTTTGCGCTAATTTTATTAACCATGTGCTTTAAACCTATATATATATATATATATATATATATATATATATATATATATATATATATATATATATATATATTATTCCTGGAAAAGCATCGCGTGTTATACTCTAACCCTGTTTTAAACATGCAAAGAGAATAAATCAAAATGCCACTTGTTTAATTCAAACAACTGTTTGTGATTAGCAGCAAAATCTGCACATTATATGCATAGACTCTGTGCACACAAAACCCCCTCCATCTGCATTTAATAGCTCTTACGATGTAAATGAATATCTCGCCAATCTGAAAACCTGCCATCACTCCACTCGTGAACATCATGAGCTACAATAGAGGAGATGTTTTATCTGAAATTGCGCGCACACACACACACACACACACACACACACACACACACACACACACACAAGTGGAGACATCCTGTTAGAGCTGAACAAATATCCTCATTGTGTGAGTTTAATTAGGCTGCACAAAAAGGATGAGAGTGCAGGAAAGAAACAGACAGACAGAGAGATTGTAGCCTAATGTTGGACTGCACAATTAACCAATTAACATCCCTTCTATTAAGGAAATACATTTAGTGTCAAGTTTAATATGCTTAAAGATGTGTCTTATGGGAGGTGGCACGGTGGTGTAGTGGTTAGCACTGTTGCCTTGCACCCCCAGGTTCTGGGTTCGATTCTTGTCTCTGTGTGCATGGAGTTTGCATGTTCTCCCCGTGCCTGATATGCAGGTTAGGCTTATTGGTGTTCCCAAATTGCTTGTAGTGTGTGTGTGTGCCCTGTGATGGATTGGCATCCTGTCTGGGGTGTATCCTGCCCTATGCCCTAGGCCTCCTGGGATAGGTTACAGGTCCCTGTGACTCTGAATACAGGATAAAGTGGTATAGAAGATAAGTGAGTGAATAAGTCTTATGGGTGCTTCTTAAAACACCGACTACCTGCATTATGAATTAATTATGAACAATATTTCAACTGAACCATTTTCCAGAGTGCAATTTTTGTTTTAAAGAGCACTTCTGTTTTTATGGATGGTTATTGTAAAATTGAAGACAATAAACTGATTGCCTGAAAAGTTGCCAGGAAACTGATTTAGAGTCTAGAATTTATCAGGATTAGGGGCACTGGTCGCTCAGTGGTAGGTGTTTCGCCTGCGGAAGGCTCGGGTTTGATTCCCAGCCAGCATCCAAACCCCAGCCACTGGATGCAGTGCCGGTCCCAAGCCCGGATAAATAGGAGGGTTGCGTCATCCGGCGTAAAAAACCTGAGCCAAGTTGTAGTGCGGACTGGGTATTCCGCGGTGGCGAATCCTTGCTGGGAGCAGCCGAAAGACCAACAAAATCTATCAGGATTAGGATCTCACAGGTTGTCATTTACTGTAAGTGGAAGGTTTTACTTTTATGTGGGTGTGCTGTTGGATATGAAACTTATGAGACAAGTTTACAAAAGATCAAATTCTTCATTTTTTTGTGAGCAGTGTTGTCACAGTGTTTGTTTATTCATTTATCCTTGGTAACCAATGGGTCAGGGTTGCACTGGTTAATCAGGCTAATAGTTTGTTTATAAACCAGTACGCAGGCTCACTAACCCTCATGTCATCTAATTCAAATTCAAATAAAAATTTTACTTGTCACATACACAGTCATACACAGTACGAAATGTAGTAAAATGCTTACACGACCGCCAGTGACCTTAAAAAGAGAATTAAAGCTTATAATAAGTAATAAATATGAATAAAAGAAATACAATAGAAAATTTAAATAAAAAAATAAAATAAAATTTAACTAGGAAAAATAGAACTAAAAATAGAAACTAAAAATAGAAATTTACTGTACTATAGAGGGTTTTTAAATAGAGTTTTAAATAGGGTTTTAAATAAACCCTCTATAGAGGGTTTTTAAAACTTAAGACTCCTGAAGAGGCCTGTTGGTAGTCGTCGTCATGAAAATAAAACATTATTAATTACTTAAAGTCATATATTAAAGTCATATTTATTTATCCTGAGAATGTCTACAGTATGTAACTGTTTTAGAAAAAGTGGACCAAAATGAAAGGACACCAGACAATATTTTCAAATATCTATCTAAGGTGAATAAAAACTTTGGGTCAGGGGTGGCTCAGTGGTTAAGGCATTGGACAAATGGAAAAAACCACATGTGCACAGTAAGAACAAAATGGGGTGATGCACCAATGGGTGTGGTGCTCCAGTGAAGTTCTTTAGTTAAGTGGAACAGAACTGAGACTGAGAGGGGAATGAGGCATTCTGGTGAAGTGTGGCTGTGTAATTTGTAGAGCAGAAAGGCAGGTTAATCAGATACAGGTGGAGTGGATTAGAATGGCATCCAATGGAACAAACCACCTGGCAGGGTTTCAATGCAACTCAAAGAAAGAAGGTGAGTGAACAATAAAAAAACAGAAATGGATCATGACAGTCCTGAAGTCCTATCTGTGCATAATGTGATTTTGCCAAATAGAAATTTGTTCATCTGTTGGAATATGTTATGCTAACCGGACTTACGCTAAAACAAATTAAACAAAAAACATTGCACATAAAAAAGAAAAATATGTGTTGTAGGCCAGAGTCACTTCAGGTTTAAATCCAAATGTGGATAATGGTATTATGTTACACCCCTAATCCATAAAGAACCATTTGCTTCACTATAAAACAGGATTACAAGACAAAATAAAAACCTAATTCCCCCTTTAGATGAACAAATCGACACTCCAGCCCTCATCCTAAAAATCACAGATGGCACCAGTGACCTTTGTTGTCCTTTGAGTCTCTGCCACTCGCCTGTGTTCTCTCCACTGATTGCATTACATTCCCTTCATCTGTATTTTCTAATATCGGTTTATAGGCCAGTTAGCCAGCTAATGGTGTGTGGATTTCTCACACAAGACAGCTGTCTACAGAATACTATATATATATATATATATATATATATATATATATATATATATATATATATATATCCACTAGTGGAAACAAGACTTCAGGGATTTCCAATCTCTCTGAACTGTTTTAGTCATCTGGAGCAATAAAAAAAGTCTGTTTTTCTATAATTAATCAAAGTGATTCAACTCAGAGTGTAATGAAAATTAAAGATATCTTTGTTTGCCACATCAGCTTCTGCAGGATCGGTAGATTGGGAAGATGATGTAATGTCATGAAATGTGAAATATTCATGTTAAATTAAGCTGTGTGGAAAAAGGTGTGAAAGTGTGAAGTGGTGTGAAAATGCTGCAGTATGGATGCAAGGATATAGAAGATGGTGTGTTGCTGTTCATTTTGATGGGGGAACAGTGTTACCTTTCAAGTAACCCAATGTTTGTTTAAAGGGTTAGTTATGCCACTTTTATCATTTTCAGTTGGCAGTTTATACCCCCTCTGGGAGAATCCAGATGATTACCAAACACATACACAAAGCAAAAATCTCATGGCAAAGGTTCTAGTCCATTATGTGGTAACAGACACACACACACGGTGTAGTGCATTTGACCCTTTTTTAGTCCAAATACTGTACTGTATACCACGTTCCCAAAAATTTTGACACCTGACCCTCACACCTAATTATGGCTTTTGAACACCTCATTTGAGATTTTTTCTATTTTCACATGGTTGCTGGGAGGATTTGTGACCATCAGGTACAAGATCATTAGTGAGATCAGGCACTGACGTTTGGTGAGGTGGCTCCAGTTAATCTCAAAGGTGTTCAGTGGGGTTGAGTTCAGTTGTGGCTTTGTGCCGGACAATCGTGTTCTTCCACTCCAACCTTAATACATTGATTGTGCAAAGGGCATTGTCATGTTGGAATAGTTTTGGGTTTTAATTTCAGTGAAGGGAAATTGTAATACTACAGCATAAAAAGACACTCAATACGACCGTATGCTGCCAACTTTGTGGTAATAATGTGGGAAAGAACCACATACTTGTGGACATCAGTGATCCTTGCTCTTAAGTTTAACCTAATGGTTGGCTTTAGCCAGAGCTTTCTATAATCTCAAGTCTTTTATTATTTTGTTTTTATCTGAATGAACCTCTCCCTATACAATCAACTTTATTAAGTCAAAGACCATGATATAATCTAAAACCTAATATACTGTACAATAGATTAAAATGTTATTTAGAAAAGAAAAATGTTTAATCATTAAGATGGTTGAGGTTTTTGAAGGTGTCAACACTAAAACACCTTCTTCCTAAAGAGATAGTTTTTTTTTTTTTAAGTTTAATTTATACGCACCGCAACTTTGATTTAAGTGCATTTCCATAGCTCATTAACCCAGAACATAAGTACAATGTACAGTATGTAAATGGTCCAAATCTTCAAAGTTATAGTGTATTTAGATATTCTAAATATCTAAATACACTGGTATTGTAAGCAAATCGAGTACAGTATATGAGTATTTAGTAATTTGTTCCTATTTTCTTTTAACAGAACTAGTCAAACGAGATCTATGGTAGTGTGCATACTGTATGTGCACCTCAATTTAGATTTTTGTACTAAAAAGACCCAAACTACTCAAATACAGAACGTTTAGAAAATTTACTGTTCATAGCTGCCATTATGTAAATGATCCCAAGAAGTAAGTTGATTAATAGAAAATCTACAACACTAAATGGATAGAAATAAAAGATTTTGTCTGCATTGTTCAAAACTCACTCTTTCAATTACATCTTTATGTTTCATACATTGAAGGACCTAAAAAAAAGTCTCAGAACATTTTTTTTTCAGTACAATACATCCTCCTGAAGTTTAAGACAAACCTTAATTTTTTATCCGTTCTACTTTTTAGATTTCTCTGTGATTCACACTCTGATTACCAAACAGGAGTGTATTTGGATGACAATGAAAGAAGTATAACTTGGCGTAAACAAGGTGTAAGATACTCAACTTTATAAAATTTTATTTTTTTGTATTAATAAGTTAGACAGAGAGTTCTGATGTACAGAAAGGCAGGCAGATTTGTATGTGGACTTAACCTTTTAACTATTTCTACAAACTCTTTAACCATCAACGATGGTACGTCAGCTAGTGTACTATAAATTGATTTGCTGAATCATACTATATTAGGTAAATTTTTGGAAATTTGCTGCAGGATAAGAAAAACAGAACATTTCAACACATGGTGGATATAGAAGAATAATCTCCTTTTGGGTGAAAACTGTAGCTATTCTGCTGTTCTATAAATTGTTTTATTATAAAAGCACAACCCAACTGGTTTTATTCCCCACATTAATATTTTACAGTGGCACTGATATAAAAAAAAAAGAAGTAAGAACAACTTGGTGCTACTAGGATGCATGATTTTTAAGTAACTCTCTTTTGAGCATACACTCACTATATTTATCCTACATTTATTCACTGACATTCATATTGGAGTTTGAGGAAATCTGGGTCTAGGTAAAATTCTCAAGACCGCAAAAATAATCCCAGCAGATGCATTATTAATGCCGCAGACCTTTCAAAAACTTTTTTTTCCCCCTGAAGATGTCAGCAAAATATGGACAGTCTTAAGAGGATTACACAACATGTCAGAAATTTACAAGGTCTCAGTCAGATATTCAGCGATCCGTGGCTTATCTCAGTCAGCGCTGCTTCGGTAAATTATTGTTGAGAAGTCTGGGATGGATGCATCTGGGAGAACATGTCACCTAAATGATCTAAGTCTCCTGATAGTCATTTATTTTGGAACTCAAAAAGCAAACAAGTGACTAATCCGACAGATTTAAGACCGGGAGACTGCTAGTTGAGTACATCTGATCATATATTAGAGAATAAATCCTCTTCCATAGTGAACAATTAAAAAAAGAAGTCCAGGAATTTAATACTCACAATGTAGTGCACAAATCAATTACTTAAATAAGACCTGCCATGGGATATTAATTCAGTTGGTATAAAATATACCATAGATAGATAGATAGATAGATAGATAGATAACTTTATTATTCCCAAAGAGAAATTGCATACTGAGCTATGTATGTACAGTGAAGCCTTGGATTGCGAGTAACACGGTTTGTGAGTGTTCTGCAAGATGAGCAAAGATTTTTAATAAATTTTGACTTGAAAAACAAAGTCTTGGTTTACGCGATCAGAGTATCATGTATCACGCATGCGCTTCTTGTTTTGACGCCGAGTGTCATGTGATCTTAACTGAGCCGATGGTTTTTCTCTCTCTTGAGCTGCGGAATTGTGGGTAATCGTCTCCCCTGCTGGGTCTTAGTGCTCGTCTCTTACTGCTATAATTAACATCCTTGCATGCGTGTACTGTTTACTATAACACTGTGACCATGTGTGTGTGCGTGAAACATATTTAATTTTGTGTTTGTAAGCGTGCATGTACTTTTTCTTTACACAAACGTGTGCGTGAGTGTAAAGCAAAAGAAAGTTACATTAAAGAGGTTAAAGATCCCTTTTCTCCCTCTCTGTCATTGTGTGTGCACGGGTGTTATTTGAGACCGTGTCCCTTCACACACACACACACACCCCTCTTAGCTTTAGATACACACACACACACACACACACACACTCTGCTCTACACAGAAACACTGCTCTGCACTGTTCCTTGCAAATTTTTCCGACAAAACTGTCTTTCCATTAATGTGTGTGTGTGTGTGTGTGTGTGTGTGTGTGTGTGTGTGTGTGTGTGTGAAATTCAAATAAGAGAGGAGAAAGGTTTACTGTGTAAGATGAGAAGGGGGAGGCTGATTCCCACACACACACACACACACACACACACAAGCGCCTGTGTGCATAAATGGAAACACTTATCTGTCAGGATTTATTTATACTTTCTTTTATGTAAAGTTCAGGTTAATGTATTTTTTTTTACTTTATATTTTGTATTAATTCTTTTTTTGTATTTATTTTATTGTGGGCTGTGGAACGAATAATTTGAGTTTCCATTATTTCTTATGGGAAAATTTGTTTCCCTTTTATTTACATATGTTTTGAAATACGAGCCCGCTTCCGGAACAAATTATGCTCGTAATCCAAGGTTCCACTGTACTGTATGATTTGAAGGCAGAGATTAGATTCAGCAACAGTCATAGAGGCGGCACACTGTCTTAGTGATTAGCACTGTTGCCTTGCACCTCCTCCTCCTGGGTTCGATTCCCACGTCTGGTCTGTGTGCATGGTTTGCATGTTCTCCCTGTTCTTGGTGGGTTTCCTCCAGGTTCTCCAGTTTCCTTCCACAGGCCGAAAACATGCAAATTAGGCTAAGTGGCATTTCCTAATTGCCCATAGTGTGTAATTGAGTGTGTGAGTGTTGACTAGAGGTCCTACCACAGTCGTACAAGTGGGAATAAATGCAATAGTCACCATTCGCCTCCACGGTACCTAGTTGGACTACAAAGGTTCTTAAATGGATGGGTGGATGGATAGATGGATGGATGGATGGATGGATGGAACAGTCATAGAGCTCTTTGCTATTACCAACTTACAAAAGTAATATGCAAAAATGTACATTATCTCTTGGTTCATGGTTATTGTTTCTAACAAGGCACATGTATTCTAATTTTATACATACGTATCTATATATCTATATTTTTCACTTGTAGTTCATAAACTCATAAATTCACAAATTTTAAAATCTAAAGGAACAACTTTTATTTGATCTTATTTGTGTTTGTATGTAAAACAAGTGGGAACAAAAACCTATTACCGTGAATCCTTGTGAGTCACTGTCAGTGTTAACAAGATGAGTTTTATTTGATACGGTCTCGCACTTGTGGCTTTGTGTAAACAAGAAAATTGGGGGAAGAAAAGGTGTGTGACTGAAGCTTTTAATTGATGCCTATATGATTGAAAGTTGTCTAGGTGATATACATGTATCTTTTACACTATTTTATAGTCTGTCTTTTAGACATTTAACTTTTTTTTAATCATTAATTCAATATTTACCCAAAATTATGTTTACACCTGATTACCAGAACCACTTGTGCTTGCTAGACATTTTAAACAATGATGATTTTTTTTTTCTTTTTTTCTGTGATAATGTACAAGAAAAGCCTGGTGCAAAGTGAGCATCCCAAAGAGGTTGAGGTTAGGGTTCTATACAGGATACTCAAATACACAGTAAATTTTGCAGTGTTAAAATAACTCTTTAGGAGTTAAATTTAACACTGGACCCGAGTGTATTTGGTCCCACTCAGAATTGGTGATAAATTGACTCTTGTCATAGTGTTAAATTTTCAGAGTAAAATTAACTCTGTTTGGAGTAAATAATTAACACTGCTCAACACTGGATAGTGTTACTACAATTTAACACTAACGAAAATTAACTCTAAATAGTGTTACGACAATTTAACACTAAGGGAAAATTAACACCACATGGTGTTAATATTTCACTTTTGTAGAGTTTATTTAAATTTTTATTAGTAAAAAAAATCCCACTTAGAGAGTACAATTTTGAAAACCCATTTTGCGTTGTAATGGGTTAAAATGCTGATCAAATAACTCCATAAGTGTCATTATTTCACTCTCTGGTGTCCCTACTTTTCTCTGCACCAGTGCAAAGTCAACTCTTAGTGTTTTTTTTTTTATTTTTTACATTGAATACATGGAATAGAACAGAAAACAACCGCAATGTACCATTAAAACATTTATTAAAACACTGTCAGGCTTAAACACATACATGACATCTAAAAAACATCACATCTGCATAAAATGGCAATAGGGCACTATATGCAGTGCAGAATCTGTTGTGCCATACTTAATTTGAAGATCAAATGGTTTGAAATAAAACAGTTCGTTAACATTCACTACCTTTAAAACTCGATCTGGATGCACTCTGACTGTAAATGCATGGTAATGGTCATCAAAACAGACTGTTTCCATCAGTGTTCCACAGAGCAATACATTTTCATCTTTCACAGCAATAGTCTTGATCTTACAAAACACTGGCATCTCACATGCTACTTCTGTACAGATAATAAAGTCAGGGCGATACTCTGTGCCATGATGTTTGATCCACTTTACAGAATAGACAAGTTCTGATATTTCCACCCCTAGTTTGGAAGCAATGTCCATGCCACCTTTAAGTCCACTGAGTTCCATCATCTTCCCTGGACCAAGAGTCAATCTGTACTGGCTAAAAGACTCCCAGTGAATTGCC
Organism: Clarias gariepinus; assembly: GCF_024256425.1. Taxonomy (NCBI): domain Eukaryota; kingdom Metazoa; phylum Chordata; class Actinopteri; order Siluriformes; family Clariidae; genus Clarias; species Clarias gariepinus. The sequence continues at coordinate 15,402,117 of NC_071126.1, read as the reverse complement.
ATACAACTCTGGTGCTTTTTGGCTAGCGTTTTGGTGATGTTTTTGAAGCTTTTTAATTGTGTTTTAAAGAATTTGTGTTTCGCTTCATAACGCATACACCACATGTGCAGAATTGGTCCAATTTTCCTTATACACTGTGGGTAATGTATCATTATGTGATGCTTTGGCAACAGATTTTTTTCGGGAAATAATTTTTTGAATAGCTGGTGATGTTCAGTTATTAAATGTTTAAGATAAATGGTCATGCCTTCTGTTATGACTGGTGAAAATACGATGTTAACAATCTGTAGAAGTAAAAGCAAAAGATACCAGTGTTCATCATCTCTCTGCACTAAATCGCCAAATAACAGAGGCATGTTGAGTAACAAGCACCAAGATTGGATGGCATTTAAACCCAAATCGTTGCTTCCACCAAACAATTTGACCATTGGAGGACGGTTCCTCTGCTGATTGTAACCATAATCAAAAGCATGTATTCTACCAGCAAGATCATCAGCACTCAAAAAATTATGCTCAATGTACTGCAGAACAAGTTTTACCTCAAGCTGTGCGACACCTTCTAAAATGTCGTGCATTATATCCACAGCAAAATTGTTTGCTGTGTTGAAATACTTGAGTGAATTTAACAAACACACCCGTTTGACGCCATAAACATGTGGTAGTGTAGAGTCATCTTGTAACCTTTTACAGTGCAGAGCATGCATCTCAGTTGTTCTTAGTCTAACTTCAGGGTTATCTTCAGAAAATACAAATTGAAAGCGATCTTTCTCAAGAACACAGAAACGACAGCAATATTGAGCCCCAAATGACTCCAGAAATCCTAATAAACTGTGTAAGCCAAGGTTATCCCCTGTGACTTGAACAACTGTACCCCTTACACAATTTCTAGATACCGGATTCTTAACCCCCTCAATCTCAAGCACTTTTAGATCATTTACTAGAGGCTCAATTATAGAATTAAAACCATACCGTCTAATATCCTGTGCATGAAAGAGGGCACATAAATGAATGTTATCCAGTGAGGAGTTAAAAATGGGGGGGAAATTCCTTAATGTAAAATAGATAGCACCCAATTTGTGTATACCTTTTTTAGAACCCAAAGGGTTAGCAGTCTCGAAATCATCATAAAATAACTGAATTTGTAAAGCATCTTTTTCTGTGCAAAATAAAGGATTACTTTTAAAATGGGCCGCATCACTTAAATCAACATAAACACCTTCCTTTGGAACATGCCTGGGTTTAAACAAATCAGTAAGATGCGGATTTTGTAAAATTGACTTCAGTGTTTCTAAAATGGGAACATAAGAAAACTTATCTGTTACAACAACTTGATCAAATGTTCCAGTGGTTTTATTTCTCCTGCTATCAAATCTTGTGCCAAGCACTATTTCGGTTGGTTCAACAGTTCCCCATTTCTCTGTAAATAGTCTCTTTCGTTTGGCTTCCGAATTTAACAAAGTAAATGGATTTTCCAAATGTTGAAATGAACTTTCTATTTTCCTTTTAGTTGCAATGTCATGTGGAGACAGACAGAGCAAAGCTGTATCCTGGGCCTGACTGTGAATCTCACAAACTATTTCCTCCATAGATGAAACAAAACCACTTACAGCAGATTGACTTAACCCAGCAAATTTTAGTTGTGCAACAGCAGATGCACACATATCCAAAGTGCTCTTTTTTGACTTTAACAATACAGATGTCGTGGCCACCTCTCTAACAGAGTCAACCTGATCAAATGTTTGAGCACTACTTTGTCCTTCTGCCTCAGCAGTCTCACAGTTGTCAATGGTGTCAAAATGCTGGTCATTTTGCTCAGGATGTTTTGAATTCAAATGTTTCCTAAACCCTGAAAAAGTCCCAAACACAGAACAACACCCTGCCTCTACACATTTAAGGCGAAGATTCTTTCCAGGAACAAAACCATGAACTAATCTGAAGTGCCTAAGAAGCAATTTAGAACCATATAACTCAGCCTGACAAACAAAACACTTCATGAACGCAGAAAAACTTAAACTACTTAAACTTAGCACCTAGCACCTAGCTAAGCAGCCGTGCTCTAACCTCAGCAACACGAGGACTCTCTTTCACTTTGCCAACATCTATGTTGTACACAGTGGTCTGAATGAAAGTGTACATGTTGTGTAGCATAAGGTTGTAAGATGTTCCAAAAACAAAGTGTGCCTTAAACAGTTCGTCAACGGCACCAAGAGAAGAGGTTGACTTGCATGGAATGGCATGCCGATCAAGAACGATGAAGTAGTTGTGAACTGAATTCTTCTGAGGTCCCACGGCCAGGAGGTAGGGTTGAGCAACAGCTGTAATTTCTCGAAGATGCTCCTCAATGTTTGTTCCACTCTGAGAAGGCCAAGCAAATTGGAGAGAGATATCAAAAATATGTTAAATATAAAACAGGAAAATAAAACAAGAAAAAAAACAAACCTTCTTGAAGACAACAAGGTGTTTTTCTGCTTGAGAGGCAGACACCTTTCCTGGTCTTTTCCGGCCTTGGGCAGAAGGTGGGATCAGATGCAACAGAAGTATTATAGAAGAGAGGTCGCTGTCCCAGCCTGTTTACACACATACATTATGTCAGCAAAATCTGATCAATAATGCAAACTGGAAGTAAAGTAAAAGATATAAAAAAATAAAAAAGTAAAAAAATAGAAAGAACATTAAAAATGTATGGGTACCAAATTTTAATCTTAATATTTCTAAATAATATTTAATGTAAAAACCTGATCTTAAACATCTTACCAAAGTTAACACCCTCTTCTGAGTCACCAGTAGGAGATGCAGCTGCGAGCAGTAGTTCTTCCAAATCACTGGTGCTTGGAAGCTTTTTGCACTGCTGAATCACTTTTTTCTTGAATGCAGTGGTCCACTTCTCCAGTAGCTTGCCTGACACTCCTTCTCCAAACATCAGAACAAAGTCTTGCTCAATCTAAGAAGAGGCAGAAAAGGATGTGACAATTTCTTTTTCTAAGTACCAGACAAATCATTATGGATATAAACTCAAGCAAGCAGTAAATAAACTTCCATTTAAACATCAGTACAATTTATTGTATTGTTAATTTGTTAAAAAGTATGATTATAAACACTTTACCAAGCCTTTAATATCTTTGAATCGTGGAAAGACTGTCAATATATCACTGGACTGCATGGGGTCAAGAACCATGTTACGGCGATAGTCGAATGTCAATTTCATTTTCTTCTTGATGGTGTCCTCATCAGAGGAATGGCTCATGAATGCTATTGCTTCCTTGCATTCATCCTCATTCAGGGTGGTCTCTGGATTAAACTCTGACTGCCGTCTTACAGTTGGTCCACCAGACCCCGCTTCAGCAGAAGTTCCTTGTCCTGATGATGAACCACAAAACATTTTAAAAGCTTCAACACTGCACAATGAACGATAAATGAAATTAATCCTTAAAACAGGCAACTTCGCAAGAGAACTCCTGTAAAAGATTGCAAAATGAGCTACATAATCAAAAAAGGTAGATTTCAGAATTTCATCATGTACCTTCAAATGACGCACGTCGTTCCTTAGCTAAGCCTCTCTGTATAGTTTTGAGTCTCCATGCTAAGTACCCAGTACCGCTTTCGCCATCATAATAATGTTCCTTAGGAAAACAAAAATAAAGGTAAAGTCTTTAAATTCAACAGCAAAATACACCACCTATGGGTATGTGAGATCAGCAACATTTAACATGCCAACAAAGAATTAGAATTCAAAGCTGACACTTACGTAGCCATTTTTAGAAAAGGGGTCACTCAGGTAAGGGAACAAAGCCACAATTCCTCTGGCATATTTTTCTTTCACCTGCTTTGGTGGTGATGTACTGCAGTAAAAAAAAGAGATTTTTAGTGTCCTTTGCATGAATTTAAACAACAACAACAATGTAAAACTATAGAGATCATATATACACCAGGTAATGATTATGAAGATTACCCATTCTTTTCTGTCATGTCAGCTGTTAAGATGTTAACCATTTTCCTCCTTGTTTCGTCCCCCAGAGACTTGGTTCGGTTGTATTCATTTATTATATGCTCCCCACCAGGTTTTTGGACAAGAATGGTTTCTACCAACTCAAACAAATAATAAAATGAATAAATATTTGTATGTATATGTATATGTGTATATACATATATATGTATGTGAGTGTATATATATATATATATATATATATATATATATATATATATATATATATATATATACACACACACACACACATACATACATACATATCAGTAAGCCTTAATTTTATAATTTTATTTAAATAAATTTAATTTTTAAAAATACATTTATGAGTTTTAACAGTCTTTTCCATTCTTTTTTCTCTCTTTTTTCCACCAAAATGTAAAAGTGCAGAAAAAAAATTATTATACCTTTTTAGCTTCATCGTCTAACCTCATTCGTTTACTGGAGGAGCTTTCTTCAATAATGACTGTATCCTGTGAGTCACTGGAGTCAATGGAAGACAGGGACTGATTTGACTGCCCATGAGAGGCTTGTGGAGAGGCAGAGCCCAAGTCTGTTTGCAGATGAATATTTATGGGGAATTGTTGTTAATTAGTAGTATTAAATTTTTAATGTGTAATGTAATAAATACAAACCTGCTCCATGTTTTATGGTAAGGACTCCGACTGAGGATCTGACTACATCCTCAAAAACATCATCATCCACCTCAGTCCCTGATTCATCAAAAACCATTACATTCTCTGGTACAGATGGAACACCAAACTTTAAAAATGCTTTAAAAAAAACAAACAAACAAACAAAAAAGCATGCAATTTTATGAGAAAGTATACGGACTTACAAGGTTTTACACAGCAATGATTAACTTTGAACATCAGGGAACAAGCAACATGTGACTATATATAGTCTCATGTAAAATTACTAGACACTCATCAAGTAACATAAATAAATAAAAATAGAAAAATGAATGTAATGGAAGTATATATATATATATATATGTTTTTTTTTTTTTTTTTTTTACCAGCAGTCAAAAATTCCTCCAGGCTCAGCTCAGTTATCTTGACAAATTTTTGGGCATCCCCAAGTTTCACCTTAACTAGCATGATCTGAGAAGTGACAAGAGTATCACACACATTATAGTGTAAAAAGATTTCATGCCCAACATATAAATAAATATGCCCAAAGTAATACTGTTGCAATAATTTACATAGTCACCTCAGTTGGATCTAAGAATTGGTCATACTAAATAGCAAAAGAAATGTCAAATAGTTCAGTAAATACTTACAGTCACTTTTCATCTAGTGATGCCATACAGTTTCTGATCGAAGTTGCCTTAAATTGAGAATGTAAAACAGCGACAATATGTCAATTATATTGCACAACTCAGTTTCATTGTCAAGATTAAAGCACATTTTCGTTATTTTTCTAATATACAGCGTTTAAACACTGCCACTTCTTACAAACAGGATACTAGCACTAACATGTAACGTTCTGACCATGTCGGTTAATTCTGTGACTAACATAGCGGGCGTTTTATTCCTTCGTTGCACAGCTTTAAACCATCGCTAAGCCCATAGCGCGCCTAACGTTAAAACAGAATACTGTATCTAACGTCGTAATACATGTGGAAAATCAACTAAATCTAACGTACATCAGCACCGATATTACATGAATTATACGTTAAACATTGACATAACTTACATAATGCAAATATCTAATTTAAAGTTACAGTCCAAGCTGAAACTTTACAATTTCAACTAACGTTATCCAACATATAAAAATGCCGATGCCCGTTGGGACGTTAGATAATTCAACATTAAAACAACTAAACCATATTCATGTGATATAATGCCAATTGCAACGGAAAACAAACAAACAAATTAAGTTAGATTATTGTCATAATTTGTTTTAGCATTGCATGACGAAAACGCATGAACTTGCCACGACGTTACCTAATCGGAAGTTCCGAAATTAAATCGACAAAACTACAAAAATTGCATCAAAATACAACATATACAGTAACATTAGCACATTTATTTAGATGAAATATTAAAACTGTGTTTTAGTACGTTACTTAAACAAGCTTACCTGTCGATTGGAGCTAAAATAAAATGGCGACCAGAACACTCCTGTCCAGTTCAGATCTTCGCAGGGGGTAGATTGAGGGGCGGAGCTTCACAGAGTAAAGTTAACGACGCAGAAATTAACTCTGCTAGTTATCACCAACACTAGGGGGTATCTTTCACTATTTGTTGTTGAATTAACTCCTTAAGAGTAAAGACAAAGCAACACTGCCGTATTAACACTGCTTATTTTACTGTGTACCTCCACACCACCCATGACTGGTAAACTGTGTCTTTATAGAGCTTGTGTTGTGTACAGGCGTTGTCATGCTGGAACTGGTTCACATACAAGGTTACAGCATACAGAGACATTCTATACAAGTGTGTGTTTTCACATTTAAGGCAGAACCACAAATTAATGTAATGGCCGTTCGGTCATATATTATACATTACATCCCCCCGAGAATGTAAGAAACTAATGCCATTTTACCATGTACAGAAAATAGATGGTGGCCTGGAAAAATCCTTGCAGTATTTTAACATTTTCTACTATATTCGGTTCTGAAATTTACAGTTTTTGTGCTCTGGAATTTTTTTATATGTATCTGAACCAGACAATTTTTCTTACCACTGCTGAGCCCTAGAGCAAGGCCCTTAACACTATCTGCTCCAGGGATGCCAAATCTGGGTTGACCCTGCGCTCTGACCTTCCTTACTGGAATATGCGAAGGTAATGGTACATGTGACAAATAGCTGAATCCTAAGGTGAATCCTAAGGTTCATGTGAAACATTATAAATGCAAATTTCTTTTGGTAGTTTACACAATCATCAGCGTCCTCCACTAGCAGTTCACTTCAGTTCATAAAGACAGTGCCTTCTTATAGTACTGTGACTGACTGTATGAACATTCGAGTTATGAATTTCCACAGATAGAAACAGACCACAGATCTATGAACATTTGCAAATGCGAACATATCGTGGAAGTAGCTCCTGTGTATTGTACAAAGAAATGTCCTCCCCAACGTCTTACCAGGGCTGCCTTTAAACAAGGTCAGCTGACCCTGCTGCGATGCCCCTCATGATTTGGATGCGCAGTCATGCGAACCAACACACCAAACCTGTGTGTTTGATTTTTTTTATGCTTTACATTGTATAATTTAATAATATTAATTTAATAATATTACTTTAGGTCAGGAGTTGAATGATCACTTTGTGTGCAAGAGACATTAGATATACTGTATACGTGACAAAGCTGTATTAGACTTTATCAGACTTACGAACAAATCCAACTTACAAATGTGCTCCCTGAATGGGACTTTTTTAATCAATTAGCACAACTCTTCAGCTAGATAGACTAGAACTAATTTGTGACATCACCTTTTTTGTTTAAAGAACCTTTGTATAATATATGTCAAATCCACATTGCAGACAAAGCCAAGCGTATCAAATGTAACAGCTTCTTGTTGTTCACGTATACAGTATATCTAATGTCTCTTGCACACGAAGTGATTATTCAACTCCTGACCTAAAGTAATATTATTAACTTAATTTAAATAGTGCCTTATCATAGTACAGTAATTAAACATTGTTTTTGTAAATATAAACCAGTGCTAGTGATGGCTCAATGCATCTAAAAGATATTCAACAAAAATGTTTCGTTATAGACTAGTGTTCCTCATCTGTGGTGTTTTGAGTCCCCCAGGACTGAAGGACCAGCTGCCCTGCACAGTTTAGTGTTTCCACAGCTACCAGAACTCCATGATTTAACTAATCATCTAATTAACAGACTTTCCCTGCAAAGTAGACTGCACATTTTATTCAACCATGTTAAATATGATTTCAAACTGCAGGGAACCTTAGTTCAAAGGGATCTGTGAATGGTGTAAGGAACAATTGAACAATGGTTCATGACTTCGCCAGTGGCAGAAATAGAAAATTTCCCATCAGTCATTGTGCCTTGCTGAAGCTTAAAAGGGATTTATGAAGAATTAGTTATTAATTCTGATAATGTTTTAATTTTATTTTTACAGATATATTTGATCAATAAATCCTAACTATTGCATAGTATATTAATCTGTAAAAAATGCAGAATAATAATTTCTCAGCACATATTGTACATTAATCAAATAATTTATTTGTAAGTTGTACACATTTCATTGGTATACGATTTGTAATGGTATCAGTTTTTGTTTTATTGAATGTTTAATTTTATTAGTGTGAAATTTTCACAGTAGCAACAACAGATATACATTTTCATGGTAACACTTCGAGGAAGTAATCTCTGCACTGGTGACGTTACAGGCCGTTCCAAATGAAGGAATTTTGCCAAGGGAAGTTTACTTAAACAGATGTGCAGGGCAGGTGATATTCCACGACAAGAGATAAGAACCACTGTTATAGACAACAATGTGTGTCTGCAGACAATAATTTGCCAAAATGAGTGAAAGTTACTCATTTGTTGTTGTTGTTTTTGTTTTACGGTGGTTAGCATCCAGTAAGTTGCACTACTGCATCTACTATGAAAATAGATGTATGTACCAACAGGCACCCAAAAATTTTACTGAACAAAATGTAAATAAGGGTTAAAGTTCATATATTTATTTAAAAAAAAAAAAAAAACACATTTTTACAAGATTGTCATAAGATTCGGCAGCAATAAAAATGATTATCTCCTTTTTTTCAATATAAATATTGTTTGTTGTTGTTTTTCCCCACAAACAAGGCTTCTAATCTGAAATGCCAATGAATTCTCCAAAAGACTGGATCTCTATCCCTCCCAGCTCCTTTACTCTTCCCCTGAAGCAGATGTTGTTTTAAAAAAGTTTCTGTAATTATTTTAATTAATGAGAGCCAGAATGAGGTTGGAGATCCTCTTGAGGACCAGCTGAAAGGACTAAAGTCAGTTTAAAAACTGTTTCCATGAAATATTACAAGAATTGTTTGTAGAAAGTGTATTTAAAAATTCTACTTCAATAAGGAATACTAAAGAATATTTTATAACGCAATATGTTCTTGTAGATGAGAAAGAAAAAGAGGTGATTATCTTCCTCCATTAGCCTTCAGAGTAATACAGAAGAGATTACTGCATACAGGGAAAAAAGTATTCGAGCAGATGGGAATGAATAATAGAATAATATGTGTAAATTTAATATTGTGTGCTGGCAATGATTCATATTAAAGTTCCTGTAAGACCTATTTTTTAAATAAATGAACCAAATACACCAAATAGTGACTGCAAGAGCCAATTACTGTTTACTCGAAGCCTGAGAAAAACGCTGCCTCAAGGCTCAGGATAATTAATGACAACTAATTAATATTTTTTCATAGTTAATTGTAAAAAATCCTCTATGAGGCCAAATGGTAGCTGCTCATATTTAGTAGCATGATGTAAATTACTTTAGGTTCTTAGAGGGTGATGAGCGGATAACTATAACAAACGATTTGCCAAGTTCATCCTCGTCTGTGCATGTTTTACTGCATATTAAGATAAATGTTTTTTTAATGCTTGACAAAATAAATTACGCCACGCTTACATACTAAAATTGCATATTATGTAAAATTAAAATCTGCTCAAGTACAATTAGAAGTAACTTAACATTAGACTTTATGGGAGCTAATGTACCTGTGGTATGATTCTTTTAAACCACTGAACATGAACTGTCAAGCCAACTCATGACCACACATAGAATGATTATTACAAGGTTATGTCATTCTCATCTTATCTGTCTGACTTACTGATGTCTTACTAACATTTGTATGGATTTACTGACATTTAGTTGCTATCTAATTTATTGCCATTTATGTACTGATTTGGTTATTTATTTACTTAATTCAGTAAGTCTTGAGTGGCATTTCATCTATACGCATAATAAAACTGTAACATGGGCGTGTCTGTTTGTTGAAGATATTCACAAAAAAATATTTGGGGGACGTAAGATGAGGAATAGGACACAAAATGTTTTTTTTTTTGGTCTGTTTGTGCATGCATCATATATAAACTATTGAACAAATTTTAATGAGGTTTTCAGCTGTATTATATATATAATAAAAAAGTGTACTTTTATTACCACAGAGGGCAAGGGATTCTAAACTTGCTAATAACTGATACAGAATAGGAAATCTTTAAAAAAAATAAATAAATAAAAATTCATCACTAGTTTTTTCAAAATTCAATGGCGTATATGAGATAAGTGTATAATTGAATGCAAATTTTCATGGAATTCCTTACTATTTAACTTGGTTGCAAATATGGGTTTTGAGTACCTATTTTGGTTTGTGATTTGGCATTTTTGGGGTTATTCTACGCAAAAAAAGTCACTGGCACAGCTATTTTTTTCATATTTTGCTCCCAAAGATCCAGACATTCTTGTGGTCTTAGAATAGTCTTGGGGAATAGTTCTCCAGGCTTTCTAAATTACTTTTTTAGCTCTCACTTTTAGTCTAAATAACCTTTTTTTAGAAGAATGTTTTTTAAATTAGTTTAAGTCGCATAGTGACCTATAAATCATTCAAGCATTAATAAACCATAACTTAGGGCATAAATCAGAGAGAAACAGGTGCAGAAGATGACAGATGATCAGGCCGGTGATTAGTATAATACTGGTGATGCTGAATGCTGAGCGGTTGGAACAGACGAGAGGGGAAATGAGGTCGCTGCTGGGCCTGTTTCTAAACAAGCAAGTTTTTAATCAAATCTTTAGTCACTCTATAGCCTGTCGCTGTAAAACATTTGTTCCCATTTCTTTAATTTAATTTATATCATTAAATGTAATTTTATATAATGAAATGAGGGATGGCTCAAGAATTTAGTCAGTACTGTACTTGCTGATATTTATTTACTGAATAGCTTACTGACTAAGTAAGCAATAAATAAAGTACCGACTGACATGTTTACTGATTTATTTACTCACTCATGGGGTGACATTTATTTAATTATACTTTACTCTTTTTTCTTCTTTTCTAATCAATCCGTCATTGACGACATCTTGATGTTTTCCTTTTTTTCCAATACAGTAAAAGTCAGTTGAAGATAAATAGCCAGGCTGAGTTTTTACACCGTATGAAACCATCACGATGTGACGGAGTTTCTCACATCTGTTTTGTGGATCAAACTGAACAAACCTGCTGGGATATGATAACATCATCCCAGATAGCAGATCTTCACACATCATGCCGTGACGCTCCCCTGCTGGCTGTGTCTATATGAAGTCATTTACAGCACAGCATGTGCTTCAGATTTCACTGCTTTGTAACAGTAATGAGCCTTATTTGAAGGCTTGTTATCTTATCACTCAAAAAAAGGAGTAGATTGAAGAGTTTAAACACCGGAATTACATTGCGTGTTAGATGTTCAGTTTTTATTATTATTCATATGAAGGAGATGAATCAATTAACATTTTCACAATAATGTAATTACTTCTACTATTATAATAACATTTAAACGTAAATTGGTCATGAGTGTTATTTTCCAGTAACAAAAAGTCTGGTAATTTTTACTTATTACAGTATAGACAATATATTATATTTACACTATTTGCCTGGTTTGCAATAAATTTACTCTGTACTGTCTCTTACATCAACATCTTCATTAGAACAATAATAATCATAATATTAGAGATGATAATCATAAAAGCCATATTAATTATCTTGACACTATGTGCTTGTTCTATTTTTTTTTAAATGGGCTATTTTATAATATTACCAAATCGTACATATCTTTAATTTAGTACTCTGCTCTGGCTTTTTAAGAAAGTACTTTAAAAAAAAAAGTGAACAAATGTTTTACTGTGATGGGCTAAAAAGTGCCAAAAGATACAATTTAAAAATTGGTTGCTTATTTAACAAGATGAACAGCGACCTCATTTCCCCTCTCGTCTGTTTCAGCCACTTCAGCCTCACCAGTATACTAATCACCGGCCTGATCATCTGTCATCATCTGCACCTGTTTTTCACTGGTTTATGCCTTATATTTGTTATGCTTGAACCATTCATAGGTCACTGTGTGGCTTAACAAACAAAATACATTCCTCTGAAACTGCTCAGGTTTGGACACAAAATGAGAGGCAAAAGTTCCTGAGGAAGCTGCAAAATTTAAAAAAATTACGTGTGGCTCAGGACTTTTCAACATAATATTAAATACAATACAGATGCAGACTTTAATTAAACAGTAAATTAAGCGGTAATTCCAAACAAAATGCTTGTGCCGAACCTCCTGATGTGATCCAGCTGTGGACAAACTAACAAGAATTAAGTGAAATTGTGAATACGTTGTGAAAATATTCCCAATGTTATTTAGGAACTAGAAAGATATAAATGCACAAGGGAATAGTCAAAATAAAGCTTTAATAAGTTTAGTGGGAAAGTCAGAAAATACAGAGAGAATAACCAGAGTCGTTAAAACAGGCTTAGGTCCATAGAGGCAAAAAAGACATCCAGAAGAATCAGTATAAACAGATTAAAGAGCATCTGCAGAACAATCAGGCAAAATATAGGGCTTTTAATACTGTAGACTGATGACAATGCAAAGCAGAGCGTATACTTCATACAGAACGTGTGAAATAAGAATCCTTTTGTACCTTGTGTGAATAAACCCAGGTATGTGTAATCATTAATCAGTATAGAGTGAGTTGCTGTATTATAGTTGCTGTGAGTTGCTGTAAGGTTCCAAACCAGAGGGAACGAAACTGATCGTTTTAAGGGGAACAGCGAATGGTGTAAGGAACAAGGCCATTCTCCTTCGGTGGACAAGAAAAAAAAAAGTACATCCCAGTCAATGCGCCTCACTGAAGCGCAAAAAAGCATGATGCTCGCACCAGACCTGGCGTTCATTTCATGTGCCATTCTGCAAACCTTTTCCAATAAAATGTCAGTATTTTTAAGCTTAAGAAAAAATCCATCCATGTTGCAATGTGATTACTGAACACTAGAGGCATACCCTGGGGCACTGCTGAAAGGCTCTTGCCATGGGGATCATTTCTTTATTCAGAAGAAAAGATGCATGCGCTTTATTCTTTCGATTTAATTTGTTATTATTGTTGATGGCTTTTTAATAAAATTAGTGTGAAACCGTTCTGACCTTGGATTCTGTAATGCATTTTAAATTGTTTGTTAGTTTAATAGGTTTCTTTTTGTGTGTCCTCCAAATGTGTAATACTGAGAGACTACTGGCAGATTTTAAGGTGGAATGTTTTCTCGCTTGCATGTTTACATAATGCAGGAGTTAATGCAGTGAATCAGTCAATACCTTAGATTTGACTATGTTAATTTAAACGATTTCTTTGTATTAACAGTTTTCTTAAAAATAAAATATGCTATTTGGTTATTGGATCGTGAAGCTCTTACCAAAAATGTATATTAGTTTCAAACCAGAGTATACCAGCACTACACCTATGGACATAATGCTTGATTATGTAGTGCATCTGGAAAGTACTGTATTCACAGCGCTGCACTTTTTCCACATTTTGCTATGTTTCAGCCTCATTTTAAAATGAATTTTAAAAAAATAATGAATTCTGCATAACACCCCCAACACAAAAGAAGTTTGTTCGAAATCTTTGCAAATTTAAACTGAAGAAAACTTAGGAAAACATAAGTATTCACAGCCTTTGCTATGACACTCAAAAATTAAGCTCAGGTTCTGATCATCCTTGAGATGTTTCTACAACTCGATTGGAGTTCACCTGTGTAAATTCAGTTAATTGGACTAAATTAATTAATAAAAGTTAATTATTTCTAAAGAAACACACCTGCCAGTATATAAGGTCCCACAGTTAACAGTGAATGTCAGAGCCATGAATTGTTTGTAGACCTCCGAAAGACAGGATTATATCGAGGCACAAATTAGGGGAAGGGTACAGAAAAATTTCTGCAGCATTGTAGGCACAATGGCCTCCAACATCCATACAGGGAAGAAGTTAGAAACCACCAGGACTCTTTCTAAAGTGGGCCATCTTGCTGAAGTAAGCAATCGAGAGAGGATGTCCTTAGTCAAGGAGGTGACAAAGAACCTGATGGTTACTCTAAAAGAGCTCCAATGTTTCTCTTTGGAGAGAGAACCCTTCAGAAGAACAACCATTTCTGCAGCACTCCACCAATCAGGCCTGCATGGTAGAGTGGCCAGATGGAAGCCACCCCATAAAAAAGGCACATGACAGGCGCCTGGGGTTTGCCAAAGGCACCTGAAGGACTCTCAGGCCATGAGATTTCTTTAATTTTTTTTAAGCACCTTAAGCACCAATTACAGCCTCAAGTCTTGTTGAGTAAAATACTACAAGAAAGGTTCTCCTCTCTCCCCGACTAAGGACATTCTCCCCTAGTCGCTCACTTTGGCCAGGCAGGCTGCTCTAGGAAGAGTGTCCTATGTGTTGCAATGTTAAAAACATTGTAACAGTGGATTCATTTCATCAATTTTGGTTTGTTTCGAGGATGAGAAATCCTATAGCTTTGAAGCAATTAAATCTAAAAGATACAGTTTGCTACTGGTTTTAAAATAACCAATGGTTTAAAGGAGGGGTCGCCAACTGGCGGACCCCGGTCCGAATCAGGACCGCGAAGCCTATATATATAGCAAACGCTATTTTTTAATGAAAGAAAATGTATATCGGGCACATGAAGGTATTTAAACTGATACGTTCAGATGTGCAGTCATGCGTGCATTGAAGAGAGCAGAAAGCGAGAGCAGCGCACAGACAGATTAGCGCAAAAAAAAAATATGTCACGTTAAAAATTTTGAAAAGTTGATTTGGGGAGTTTTCCACGATGAATGGGTGGGAAAATATGCATTCATTCTTCCTGCATCAAGCTCTACGAGGCCTGTGTGTGTTATTTGCTCTGACTCTGTTGCGGTTGTCAAAAGTGGGAACATTAAACCCATTACGAAGCTAAACATAGACACTTTAAAGAAACGTACCCCCAGCAGTCTGAGGTAAGGGCGAGGAAAATAAATGAGCTTAAAGTGCAGTATGAGTGATCTACACAGGTCCTCTCTCACTCACTCACCGCCCAGCAATGAGCTTATCAATGTTCACTGAGAATACAGGGGATTTTAGGAAAACATAACAAGCCCTTTAGAGATGGGGAAATAGTAAAGGAGTTGTTAATTTTTAAGTGGTTGGCAACTTTTAAGTTGTTAATGTTTAAATTAATTCATGTTCTGTTCAGATTTAGAGATAAAGGCATGGTTTCCTTCATCATATTTTTGTCAGACATTGTTACTGGTTTAAGTAAATTATTTTGTACCAAAGCAACATAAAGGACAGAACAGAACAGCATTAACATGAGATCCAATTTGTGAAGGATGTAAATTGGTTTGTTTATACATAAGAAAATACATGTTTATCCATATAAAAACATATATTGAATACACCTAAAGCATCAGTGTCTGTTTTGGGTTGTCTGGACCTTAGCTGGTGAGGAGTGTTTATTTACTGGACCTCAAGCAATTTTGGTTGAAGACCCCTGGTTTAAAGTTTGATTATCAAAATCATAATCAAAAGGATATTTAATCACTGAGAAAATTCCAGATTCCAGTCCATAAAGGTTGGTTGTGTTTGGAGATGTACAGTATATACTGTCAGTCACTTTATAGACACTCCACAGGCAACTGTAGACCCTGGAGTTGAGTTCATGCCTTCCACAGAGGAAAACAAGATGCCTAATTTTATACAAGGCTTTGTTTACGCTAATATATTGGAAATTTTTACTTTGGTACGCCTGGGGCACTCATCCATGTTCAAAACTGAATCGTGTGACTTATCTATATTCAACCCTCTATCTTTCCCAGAGCCATTCATTTGCTATGAGCTCTATAAGCCCTTTAATTGTCAGTGTTTGCTAAGACTTTTTTTTTTTATTCTGATTTTGACATGACAAAAGATATTCTGTTAAAATCTGTTATGGGTCACCAAAAAAGTGTTTTCTGTCCATTCAAATGCAGAGCAAACGTTTGTGCTTAGTTTGACGGTGTTATCACAGATTTCATCAGCCACCGTTAGCTTTAAGCATGCTTTACAATACTTTTCATTGCAATGTTATGTACAATAGGCATAATTTTTTTTTTTTTTTTTTTCATCCTTAGCTCAGTCACTTTTAAATAGCTCAAGGATAAAGAAGAAACTGGTTCAGCAGGCTCAAGGGCATCCTTTATTCCCGCCAAGCACTTCACACCACTCTGAACATTTAATTCCTGTCAGCTCTCCGTCCCCATTATTGAGTAAAAACCTTCCCCAAGTATAATTTTCAGGACAAGAGGTTGGAAGAGGTGAACACATGCTGTATTCTCATTCAGCTCAAATGAGTGCTTGTGTGTGAGCGTCCCGCTGCATTGGCCTTCTGCATTCACAGTGTATCTACAGTCATCCTCCATTATCCAAACACTGAGACTTTTAGACCTGCACCTTGACCAATGTGTCTGCTTCAGATGTAGAATGGTTAATTGAAAGAAGCAAGACTGCTAGACCCGTACACCAATATATCTAAATCTCTTTTTTTTTTTACAAGAGATTATTTATAGTAACGATAGTATTTTTGTAACATACACTGTTTGTGTGTGTTTAACCATAATTTTTAACACCACATAACACTATCACATTTACATTGATTTTAAATAATATACCAGTAATTTGGTGAAAGGATGATCGACACCCAAAGCTCATTTATGCCAGTGGAGAGCAAAAGCTAGTTTGTCTGGTCCAATCCCACAGAAAAGCCAATTAGCACAACTTGCTGAGGAAAAAAAGGTCAATATTAGTGATGGCCGGAAGGTACCAGAGCGCCCAGCACATCATGGGGCAATGCATGAAAAAAAAAAGCCTAAGGCTGCTGATCCAGCTTCCAAATATGCCAAATCCCAGTCCCATCAAGCACCCATGGGATGTGCCGCCCAAACAAACCATCTGGACATACAGTATGGAAAATTCTAATTCTTATAGCTTTTCCATAGCTTCATCTTTCAGTTAGTGATACAGTTGATGTGGCCTAAAACTTCACAATTCCATATCCCCAGCACTATAAGCAGGCTTTGATTAGTCATTCTGTATCTGTAGGGAAAATGTACAGTATGATAAAACCTCAGTCTTTAGCATGATAACTTTCACCCAAACACACATGATTAAGACCCACTCACACTGGAGGACCCACTCGCACTTAAAGTGTTAAATCATTCTCTTTAGAAGTCCAACCTCAATGGAACTGGAGTGGTGGGGATCAGAGACACACTGAATAGCTGCTTGGAAGGATTAGCTATAGCATTAGAGCTAATATTTCAACATGATTTCATGTGAATTTTGGACAAATTTAAATGAGCCTAGGTTTCTATTTTAATACAAAAGTCACACTTACCCTTAAACTGCCAAATAAAAAAAAAAATGTACAGTTTGATTGTACATTAAGTGTGAACCCATGTTTGTAATTAATTATCCGTAATATATTTATGCCCAAAATCTTTACAAATTATTACAAAGTATTTTTAATTACATTAACTGTCAGTCATGAGTGAAGGTACAGTCATACAGTCATGACCCATAGCAGGTCTTAGTATTAGGCACAACCTCAGACAAGCAACAACATATCCTTTTTTTTTTTAATGTGCCATTGTTTGTTTAATAAAAACAAAGCCAATAAAACATAAATTTAAAAAAAAAAACACATGGGATAGAACAAGTACTCCTTTACTGCTTTTACAATAAGCAAGACAGTAAGTTAAGAGGGTAATTTGTAGCCAGGTTCTGCTAATCATCTGCCCTTGATTAATTGATGGTCATTAGGTTTGAAGACCTCTATGAAAGCAGATGTTTTGGCCCATTGTTGGTCTGGAGCTGTCAGGTTTGTGTTAGCACAATGCCAAGAGGAAAAGTTATAAGCAATGGTCTTAGAGAAGCAATTGTTGCTGCCCATTGATCTGGGAAGGATTATAAAACTATTTCCAGACTATTTGAGTTCAACATTGTACAATGAGAAAGTGAAAGGCATTAAACACAGCTGCCAATCTATAAGAAAAAAAAATAGAAGAAGACTAAAGTATGGTTTGGTTGGAAGGGTTGCCAGGGGAAAGTATTTTCTGTCTACAATGAACCCAGGAGTACAACTGAGGTTAGCAAAACTGCATCTGAACATCCACTGGAATGGCCTTCTGGAATAATGACCTATAGACAGATAAGTCTAAATAGGAGTTGTTTGGTCTGAACATGCGATGCTAAAAACCCAAACAGCATTTCACCAGTAACACATCATAAATACTGTCAAGCACCTTAAGGACCTTAGGAAAACTGTGTATAAGTTGTACATGTCATCCATCTGAGGTTGTATTTGCCTAATACCAAGACCTGGTACGATCAAATGATTGTTTTTACATACTCAGAATTATAGGAGGGGGTACTAACTTTTACACATGACTGTAGGTCAGTACAGTTTGTATTACTAAGGAGCCTTTCCAAAGCTCACATTTAAAACCAGTCACGAAAGCACTATCAGCAAGAAAACATATCTGATAATATTATGTTATGTCGTCTTAAACAACATTTGCCTCCTTAGCAAAAGTTTTAAGTTGTTCCGAATTGCCTCTGACCTGTTTGTACTGTTATTTACAACTAACATGAGCTACAAAGTAGACTAGCTTTTAACACAAGGCTGACCCCAAATCCTTCTCTATCTCTTGATCAATGGTGCTACTTGGTGTGTGGAACAAGGGATTGATTCTTCTCACCTTTTGGCTCCATAGTACTGGAAAGAAGAATTAAAAATTATGTTCACCCCTGTTAATTACACCAACTATTGGTCACTAGCTCTGCCAGTCGTGGTTACTTAAAAGAACAATTCTATTGGTAATAAATGGTGTATGTGGATCTTTTGTATTAAAGCAATATCACACTCAAAGTTGTGCTGTTGTACTGAATATCAGCACGGGTGTTCAGTACTCTGGCAGTGCCCATGTACATACATTACACAATATGTC
The DNA here is from genome assembly GCF_024256425.1 of Clarias gariepinus. NCBI lineage: Eukaryota > Metazoa > Chordata > Actinopteri > Siluriformes > Clariidae > Clarias > Clarias gariepinus. The sequence continues at coordinate 15,383,125 of NC_071126.1, read as the reverse complement.
AGCTTGGTGTATTTATGGGTCTTTCTTCAGACCCAAGATGATGTATGTAAGGAAGAGAAGATTTTATAATACAATATATTTATGAATCATTTGCTATTGCAGACCTGGCATATACATTATACATTATGCAAATGCTGTTTTCCATAAATATCAAATAACCATCAAAGTCAACTGCCAGCTAATACTTGGCTACTTTCATTATTGCATGTTGAATGCGATACATGCTACGCTTGCCCGATTTGCACGCTGAGTCAGTTGACATTTAAAATCAAGCTCTGTAAACCTGCACAGTTGTTTTCTGGTATGTGATGATGGTGGCATGTATGTCAAAAACTCTGAAACAAATTCAAACAATCTCATATGTTCCTCTGCCATGTTTCACTATTGGTGACTTTGATATGACTCCAAGCCTGTTTCACACCCAAATGTTCAATTCAATTTAATTTTATTTATATAGTGCTTTTAACAATGGCTATTGCCTCAAAGCAGCTTCACAAAAGTGAAAGAAAGAAAAACATAATAATATGTGAACGTATATGTGATTAAAAAATGTGTCTATATAATAATGAAATGAATAAATAAATGATGAATGAAATGTCTCTGATGAGCAAGCCAAGGGTGACGGCGACAGTGGCAAGGAAAAACTCCCTGAGATGGCAATAGGAAGAAACCTTGAGAGGAACCAGACTCAACAGGGAACCCATCCTCATCTGGGTGATACAGTAACTGATAGAAATTATATAACATCATGTGTGTTATGCAGCTCAAAGTGCAATATACTACTTTTAAACTGGGAAACTTTGTCTGCTCCCCGAACACTGTCTGGAAGGCTATTCCAAAGCTTTGCAGCTAAATATGAAAATGCCTTACCCCCTCTTGTAGATTTTGAAATTCTGGGAACGATCAGAACGTGGTGGATTGTAGCGTATCAGAAGACTGGTTAGGTATGTGGGAGCTAAACCATTTAAAGCCTTGTATGTAAGTAATACTATTTTGTAATTAATTCTATATTAATGATAATATTGGGGTTATGTGATCATATTTTCTGGATCTAGTGAGAACCCTGGCAGCTGCATTTTGGACTTACTGAAGCTTGTTTATTGAGGATGCAGGACAACCACCTAGTAATGCATTACAATAGTCCAGTCTGGAGGTCATGAATGCATGAACTAGCTTTTCTGCATCAGATACGGATAAGAATAAAATGGAGCTTCAAAAAATAAAATGTCTGCGGAAATATGTACAATGCATTATTTGTATGTTTTCATTAGAAACTAAAGATATTTTGCAGCTCTTTTCATCTTTAAATCTTGTACAGGATCAAGGAATTTAAGTCTGACAGGCTACATTACAAAACAGACTTATAAAGTACAGGTATGAGTTCAGCTTCTGGGGAAAAAAAGCATTTGAATATGTTCTAGGGTTAGACAATATTCCTAACCCTAACCCTAGCTAATTATCTAACTGTCATATCAGTGAATCTGGCTTGCTAACAATGAAAATCTCTGTTACTAACTTCCTGGTTAACGTACATACTTAATTTATATTGCTTTAACAAACCTATATACCTTGCCTAAAAATGAACTCAAGAAGCTACAGTAGCTAGCTAGTCTCGGATGTTGTTACTAAGGATTCGCCTGTAATTGATATGTTTAGCCAGATGATGTTGCTCTTGATTCAGCACCTCAGCTGATTAATGTCCATAATGTCCTGAATGTTGTAGGAGTCTTAATAGAACATGCCCACAAGCGAGAGCATTGTAAGCATCAAAAGATCAATATGTCTTCGATTTCTCTCTAATATAAATGCATGGAGATCCTGGAAATAATGTATATGTACAGTACATATGTCTAGCCACTGCGTGCTAGGCCACAGGCTTATACCAGTTTATCTAAATAGCACTCAGTTTTTTTAGTACTTAAAAAGAAATTCACTGTACAGTGGTGTAACCAATAAAGTCTTTCCTTCTTTTCTCTTCTTTTTTCATAATAATCAATGCATGACATTTTAACTAATGTTAATGAGTATATGTATTATTCTTCAATGTATATGATTATATACAGTATATATATATATATATATATATATATATATATATATATATATATATATTCAAACTTGGTAATGACTTTAAAAAAGAGTAAAATGTTTTGTGTTGGTTTAGAAAAGAGGAACTTTCCTATACACGTAAATCTGACAATGAGTCTTTAAAAGTTGACGCTCTGTATGCTTAGCAAGTTATTACCTTTTTAAAAGGTGGTGCTTAGTTCTGTTCAAGATGTAAATGAAGGATTTGGCAAGCTTCTTTGCAAACAGAATGAGCAATGTGATAATTAATTTAATTTGGGGTGGGAGGAAGGCATGAGAGAGAATCGGAAGGAACCTTACAGAATTTTTTAAAGCTTTGTGAAACACTGAGACATTACAATTATCTTCTGAAGCATTCTGAAAAAAAAATCAGAACCCTATTGTTTCCCTTTCAGAAATGTTCCCAAGTAGAAGCTCTTTAAAAAGTAAAAAACAATTAATGTATCTAGGTTTAAATAAAACACTACCTTGAAATATATATATATATACACCCTAAAAAATGCTGGGTTAAAAACAACCCAATCTGGGTTGTTTTTAACCCAGCTGCTGGGTAACTATTGGACTAACTAAATGCTGGGTTAATTTAACCCAGCAAAATGGGTTATTTTTTTAACCCAGCAAAATGGGTTAAATATTCAACCCAAATGCTGGGTCATATTTAACTATAATGCTGGGTTAATTCTACCGCATAAATTGGTCAAACGTTCTACCCAGATGTTGGTTCATTTTAACTGGAATGTTGAGTTACAGTAATTCTACCTCACAAATGTTATTATTATTTTCATGTTTTACAGTGAATCTGTAAAAAAAAAAAAATACCCACGTCTATTAAACAGTTAAATTACTTTGATATACTGGTTTATTACAAAATTTTTTTTTAAAGTTTTGCAAACCATACATATATGCAATAAACAACATCCTATTAAATGTTAATCGAAAAAACATTTATTTTTCAAAAGCACAAGAACAGATAATCAACAGCGATATCATTACCATACTATTACTCACAAGGGCAGAATGGAGTAAAAACACAAATAGGCTGAGGCAGCTTCTACAGAGCAGGATCTCTTTGTGACATTAGATATCTTTTCTGCAGAACAAAACTATTCAGCCCTGGTTCCGTTTTAACATACAAACACTGTCTATGACTTTTCAAGTAGGCCTCGCTATTTCATAGCAACATTACAAAAAGTCCTATACAGGTGCACACTACTTTAAATAGTTAATGTCAAAAATATAAAATGCCTTGAAGCACACATCAACCGCCCCAAGTAGTGTGCATTGCTCCAGAGCCTGTCCCACCAGAATGACGAATGCCTGAGAGCAGCGCTGGTCATCATCTCCCAACGTCAGGATGTACAGTAGGGGTACGGCCTTGACCTTTCAGCCTGCTGGAGGTATTTCACCATGTTGGTGCCAACCTTAGAAAGAAAATGAAAAAAAGTTAAAAATTTGTTAAATAACAAAGATTAAACTGAACAAGACTATCAATTTAATGTGTAATAGGATTTATACTAAATAAAAAAATGACAAAGCTAGGGTATAGGTAACCTGAAACAAAAACATGGACACAGCTACTAACAAAAATAAAATATGCAAAATAAGCATGGCTTTTGGGATAAAGCTCATATATATATTTTTTTTTATTATTATTTTTTTAGTCAGACTAGTTGATCTTGTGGTCTGCGTTGATTTTAAGCTAATTACCGAGGAGATGCATTGTCATAGCTGGTGTCATACTGGCACATTACAATCACCCAAATATTAATACTTCCATCTAGTAGTTATCTGTACAGCTGACTGATAGTTAATTTAGCCTGAGTCACAAGCAACTTTGGTTAAAGAGGGCTACCTGGTTAGCTTACATGCAGCAGCCATATTTGCATACTACTTGCCAAATGGGGAAAGGTGTAAAATATTGTTATAACTCGGGAGAAACGCGGGCGACTTTTGACCGCGGAGTAAATTACTAGCTAGTGAAAAACGGGAGGTTAGCAGGTGTGTATATTTGTGAGAGGGTCAGTGTTTTGTAACACCCCAGCATTTTATTGTCTCAAACAGTGAGATTAATAAAGTTCTAATGTTAACTAAATGCTAGCTTCATGCTAATACTACAGTTACAGTTTCGTCACCCTGCAAACATTCTACAGAGAAAGATAAAAAGCTCAGACATCTTATCCGTTTCCTTCACACACAGCTGGGGTTCTTTGGCTAACTATAGCAGCTATTGTCAGTTAAATTATCTTACCTCAGACCAGCCTGAAAGTTTAAGTGTAACCTTAACACGGTAACAGTAATAAATGTTATATATAGTAATAATTTTTCAGTCATATGTGACTTAGGTGAGTGAACATGTGTATACAGACCTTGTATTTAACGTCATTTTCCCTTAAATGAACCGTCATCAGCGGTGTGGGAGCTGAAGAGAGACACGAAGCTCTAACTGACAGCCGCTGAATCCACCGGTGAACTTTGGGGGAGGAGCCAATCAAACCTCAACCCAGCAGCTGGGTTACACAAAAACTACCCAACTCTCTGTAAATAACCCAGAAAAATGACCCAACAGAGGCAACCCAGCGCTTGGGTAGAAAAAACAACCCAGCGTTTTTTAGAGTGTATATATGAAAAATGACCAATTAACAGCACCTCAGATTAGAGGCGTTATGAAGTCTTTACAGAGCAGAAGTACTGTAGGAGACACATCTCACCATTAACTGTTCAAAGGAGATTAATGCATTTTTTGGGCGCCTTCAGCATTCTTTTACAATGTAGAAAGAAATAAACATCAGAAACCATCATGGAGTTAGAGAGTGACCCCAAACTTTTGAACGGTAGTGTGTATATATATATATATATATATATATATATAATGTTTTAGGCGTGCATAGAGAGAAGTGCCATTGCAGTTCAAACTAATTTAAAAAACTACAGTCAGAGTCAAGGTCACAAACAAAGACAAGGGTCAAGAAATGAGCAAACAACTGTGAAGACAGAATCCAAAGGGCAATAGCCAAGGTCACAGCCAGCAAAAACACAAGCATGAATAGGCTGAGTAATGGTAGGATGACACCAAGCAAATATTTGACAATAAAACTCTAAACCTTGTGTACCTAGGGTAAGTAGTGTGCTGTGAACTGAATACATGTGCATGTTTAGAAGTCATGTGACTTTGAGTACATGTGAGATTTAGAGTCTTTAGAGAGCTGAGAATCCCCCCCCATAGTGTGTGTGTCTGTGTGTGTGTGTGTATGTGCATTAATTCTCAACCTAAAATATCCCTTAGATAATACAGTTTTTTTTACACCTCAGTCCCTATATTTCATTCAACCTCTAAATGTGCTGTTTCAGTGTCTATGTAAATGATCTGCTGCTGAGCCACACCACTTTAAGAAACAGTAGGGCTAAGGGAAAAGTCGGGGGGGGGGGGGGGGATCTTCTTATATGATGTCACAATAGGGGGAAATCAAACCAGCTTGTGCAAGCTCTGGTCATTAAAAATGGCTTTTTCAATAAAAAAAGGTCAAAAAAAAGGTAAGGGGTAGGAGTTGGTGTTTCTGTTATAAAGAAGAATGAGGAAACTAATATTTGAATATTTATTTGTAGTTGATGAGTTGACATAAAAAATGGGCATAGTAAATATTGTTTAAATGAAAATATTGGCAAGTGTAATTGTAAAGAACAGGTTTTCAATGGGCCAATTCTAGAGACATTTATATCATGGTATTTATGGAAGGGGTTTCCAAAATCAGCTTTTTTTAACTATCAGCAAATTGGGAAAGGTCTTCCAGGCGTTCAGGTACATGACAGTCTGCATTTTCTACTTTGTTAAACATTGTTAAATAGCTGTAGTATAAACCAAACAAATCCATATTTTCGCACAACAGCACACCACCAGATGTTCTATTCCTTCCCCATTAGTGTCAAAATGACATTGTAATTATTAACTAGTAAATGAGAAGCTAAAAGATGACCGTGTGGTGATCCATGATTCTCTGTAACAGTTTATTTCCTGTAAATAAGACTGCTGTGCTTTTCCCCAGGGGCCTGATCTCATACTGTGTAGTTGACATTAGAAGTTCTGTCACCAGTTGTTCTGTACACACAAGGGTTCTGACTGCCTTTCAGCAAGAAGACAATGACTATTCCGCCTCCCTGGACAGGTGATGTATGAGACGCTACGGCACAAAAAGATAAATAGGGTCTTTTTTTCCTAGGCAGACAGACCTATATTATCCTGTGAGCATCCTTGGTGCCTGTAAGCATAACAAGTGTTGACGTTTAATATTAAGACAGGATTATTAGATTTTTATTTTTGGTGTAAAGAGTTGATTGCAAAGTTATTTAAATGCAAGTTCTCAAAGAGAAAGGGAAAAACAATCAGAACTGAATACTCTGTTATTCAATGTTTAATTGTGATGGATCAGAATGTTGTGCTTAATTGTCAGTAGCAGTAATTTAGCCAGAATTTCTGGTTACTGTGCTAATTTTAATACAGTATTTTGATAATAACTTTAAAAAAAAGGAAAAAAGCTAGTCTGATAAGGAAAATGCCAGATTATAACGTCTATAATATTTGTCAAGATATGCAAATTAACTGTTTTTGCTGCTTTGCACAACAGAAAATGTAGCACACAAAATCTGACATTTCATTGTTTAGGTGTAAACTGTAAGTGGGCTTATTGTGTTGTATAGGAGATAAAAATAAAAATCCATTAAGTTATAAGAGAAAAAAAAACCACACCGCCATGTGGTTGATTTTTTTTCTTCTGTAATAGCACAATCCACCCCTTTTTGTTTTTTTTTATAACAGAATGTCCAGCAAATACAATATATAGGTAGTCTCCAACTGACGAACATTCATGGTATGAATTTCATGCAGATATCATTCCATATTTAATTATCAGAGTCGATACAGGAAGTGGGCATATTATCTGTTAATAAACACAGAGAATAGGAACACTGGGAACACTGGGAAGCTACAGTACTGTGTGCAGAAATATACACAACTGCAAACACCTTGTGTTTGTTGCTATGTGAAACCCCCAACTTATTAATCCACTACATAGAAGTGACTCAACTCCCTAGCTCAGTGACTAAATTCTAGGTCAATGACTACATCCTCCAAATCAGTGACACCACCCCTTGGGTCAGAGACCACTAGACCCCCCTGCTAAGAAACTCCTAACAATTTTCTTAGTCAAGTCAAGTAATTTTTTTTTTTTTTGCTTACAAAGCATATAGTTTCATTCCTTCTGCAAAAAGAGCGCAATGTTATTGCTTCTATAAGAAATTGTCATATGCCTAAATGGTCATTATATAATAAAATATAAAAACAATCACATTATTACTTGCAGCATACTGTATAACAAATAGATAGACTTGGTTTTGCCCTGTACCTGCAGTTGTCTGTACCTGCACTGTACCTACAGACAGTCCTCCCAGCTTGTGTCTTTGCAATTTTAATATAGTTATTCATATATTTATCTCTTTTCTCTGCTAGTTTTGCAGGTCTAGTTGCCCCCCAGATCCACCAGACAACTGCTAGTTTTTTGTCGTTTAAGTTTGAAAATCATGTATGTTCTCAGCTTTATTGGGAAATCACAACAAAGCCCTAAAAAGATTAGTCTCTTGGCTCTCAATTAACAAGGTTATATTTGTGATATAGAGCCTTTTTTCAGTGAGACACTGTGTAAATTGTGTTAGCTACCAAAATAGCACACTTTACACTTTTAGCACATTAGCAGTCTTCCTTTGCCTGGAAAGTCGATGTTATGACGATAACTTTCAAAATTCCCCTTGAGCTTAGCGGCTACACTTCCACCGGTCAGCGGCTACTTTCTCTCAGTTCAGAGACCACAACCCTGCTTAGCATCTCCAGTCCCCAGCATGGCTGATGTTTGTCCAGCTTAACGACTCCACCACTAGCTTAGCAGCTTCACCCACAGGTTGATACATCCTCAGGTCTGTGACTACACTCTCGCAGTTTGACTCTCCAGTGGTGACCACTATGAGTTTTTAAGTCATATAGAATCTTCCCAGCAACAAAGCCCTAAACAGATCTCTTGGCTCTCAATCAACAAGCCTATATTTGTGATATACTGTACAGCCTTTTGAGCGAGACGCTATGTGTAAATGCTGTTAACTACCAAAATAGCACACTCTACACATTTAGCACATTAGCAGTCTGCCTTTGCCTGGCAAGTCCATGTGTTGTGATAAAAACTGTCAAAACGGATCAAAATATCCATTTAGAAGCAGTGTGAAAAAGTGTCTTTCAGTCTGTCTTCCCATTAACGGCAGGTGTACCCTTTTATCATTTAAAAAAAAAGTAAGATTTAAAATGTCTTTGACATTTACTAAATATCAGACTGAAGTATGCTGTATTCACTCTGATATTTTCTTTAATGAAAAGTCAGCCGCATGTTATCGGCTTTTAAAATATATTGCTTCCAGTAAATGGGTTGCCTTTTGACTTTTTTTTAATAACGGATAATAATAAGAACTTATAAGCTTAAGTATGTTCTTTCATCACCCATCACAGTCAAGTCTGACAAATTATTGGCTGCCAGATGATGAATTATGAGCTCAACATGCATAGATGACTGATAAAAATTACACATAAAGCGTTTATAGCAGTCTATGCTCTGCCAAAGAACTCTTTGAGCTCGGAAAATACAGCACAAACATAAAACTCGCACTGAAGTTTACTTTAAAGGGCTTTCAGAAAATCTATTTTTGGCTATGATGATGATGATGATGAAAATGGTATAGGAATGAGCTGCCATAAATTTGGAATGGAAAGATTATAGTGATTTCAGTATGTGTGAATTCGAGCTTTTAAGTTAAAAATGTGGTAAAGAAGTAGAGCGCTCAGAGTTTTAACATAGTCCCCCATCTGAGTCATATGCTAATCAGTTCGCAATGGTAGATATAATGTGGATCAGTAAAGTGATTTTTCAACCATCCTATCTTCTGGCTTGTGATATCATTTTGTCAAAAGCGCAATATTATTGTGTGCAGAAAAAAACATCTCTGATTAAAAGCGGAAAATGCATTGTTTATCAAGTATGAAGAGAAGATACAGTACAGGAAGATCTGTGTAGAGTGAATAAAGTACTGAAAGTCTGCTGACTATAGCTGTGTTTACATGGAGCCTAATATTTCATCAATAATTGTCATAATAGCCCAATTCAAGGAAAAAAAGCATCATGTCATCATGACACCTCAGTCGGAACAGTCTGATCTGATCTGTTCTGATCCGGCTCGATCAGAAGGAATTTTACGATGGGCATAAGAGGGTCTGTGTAAACCTTATTATAATTCATTAAAGAGGTAAATATAAGCAATATAAACACTTGATCCAATTGTTTCCCTCTTGTCAGACTAAATATACCGTAATCTTTCTGCATGTTTGCCCCACATGGGGGTAATGTGATGAGTTAACCTTCTTCTCTCCTATCAGTCTTTACTTTAGATTTTCATTCACTAAGTCTCTGACTGAGGGATTTGATTCATCATTTCACACTTCATAAAGCATTTAACCAATCATAGACTGAATTCCTCTGACCAATCACAATACCGAAGTAACATAATACATAATGCCTAAAGTTAGAAAACATTACTACTTTTGCTTTCTCTATTGTATTTCCTGTCGTTAAAAGCTTCACAGTGGGCAAAACCACTTTGCACTTCTTGTCAAATACAGTAAGTTATCTGCTGATGAAATCATTTGAACATGTAAACACACATCAACATCCATGTCAACAGTTATGTTGCAATCTTTAATCGGGATGATTTAAATCTGATTAACAAGGCAGTGGTGGATCAAACGGTTAAGGCTCTGGGTTACTGCTCAGAAGGTCGAGGGTTCAAGCCCCAGCATCGCCAAGCTGCCACTGTTAAGCCCTTCAGCAAGCCACATACTGTACCTCTAGCTGCTCCACTGACCCTGTATGCTGACTCTGACCTCCCTGACTAAAATATGCAAAATAATAATAATAATTTAATTGTGCTGTAAGGTACATGTCACCAATAATTGAATATAAATTAAAGAAACATTGTCAATGTAAACATAGCTAGTAAGCTAATCACTTATTGAAATCCACTTATTGAAATCCACTGTACCACACATTTATCATATATACTGTAAGAAGTTGACTCAATTCCCAAAGCAGTAGCCAACCAAGGCAATTTTGTCTGGTACTGTTCCTTGGATCTTTTGGCAAACCAAAAAAAAAAAAAAACCCGACATTTTTAAAATGTAGTGATTCTGGGCATGTTCTTTCCATGTCCAAGCGTTTCCTTCTTCTTCCCTAAAACACGTTGACCAGTGAATTGGCTATGCTCCTAGGGATAAATGTTCCAGATTTACTGACTAAAATCTATATGACAATTTCTTCATGAATTCACGGCACATGTTTTACGCCGGATGACCTTCCTGATGCAACCTCCCCTCATTTATTTCTGCTTAGGACCGACACCAAGACTACACAGCTTGCGTAAGCTCAGGGGCTGAGTTGATATATGACATTAAACATATTGTACATAAACTGTCATATTATAATTTATTTGGTAAATATGAAGCGTTTACTCTATTAGATCCCTGACATGTTGTTAAATCTGTTGAAAAGCAGTTAATGGTCTGTTTCTAGCAAAGAACCATCTGTAGGGTTTTTTTTTTCTGACAGGTTCTAGATGGTTTCTTGAGTGATTATTGTGTCTAAAAGCAGACTATCCAAATAAAATGTTGTTGGTAGTGGGTTTTATTGCCCTTGTCATATATTTCTGCTTTCTTTATTTTATATCATATTTGCTGCTGTTGCTTAATGCAACCAGAGCACCATTTTTTAATTTCAGTGCTCTAGAATGGCCGGCTTTTGGTCTGACAAAAATATGGGAAATCTGTCTGAATTATTTATTGTGTATACACCATTTTTCTCCTGCAGTAAATAAATGTGCATCGGGAAAGCAGCCAGACCCAATGGGCAAAACAGAGAAGAACAAAAGACAGGAGGAGGGGAATAAACCCAGCAAATATGCATTGGCAAACGAATTTAACCTCCTTCTGTTTTCATCATGTTAAATTATACCCTCCTGTTCAAAAACAACTCACTTCAAGTTATACGGTCGTTTCAGTACTTTCACAGTCTGGTGTGATCTATAAACAGGTAAAACTCACAGCGTGTGTCTTTTCATTGAGTATTGAATCTGCACGAGTGCAGTCTGAGACTTTCAATGCAATTTTCTGCTTTTACCCTGGAGTGAAAGAAGGAGCTGGAGGAGGATGTGGATTGATGTGTTATAGCTTCATAAATGAGTCGGGATTGTTAAACTGGCTTGGTTCGACAAGCAAAGAATAAAATAAGTTTCATATAGAGGCTGAGATTTGCCTGAGGCAGACGCTAATCATCCATCCATCCATCGAGTCTTCACACAGACAAGCATTTGAAGGAGAAATGAAGATTGAAACATTAGAGAGATAATTTAAAAACAAAGACAGCTTATAGCATTGTGATTTACCTGCCATCCTTATGTGACGTAAAGTTGCCCAATGACTGGCCTGTCTCCTGTCCCAAACTCTAAAAAATGAGAAATGAGATACGAAAAAGAGTTTTCAAGAAATGCTCTAAAGTTTCCTTTTGTAAATATCATTTCAATCATTCAGTCAACATTTTAGTCAAATGATTCATTTGGATTTGAACGGAACAGAGAGGTTAATATCGATTGTTAAATACTGACAGGCAAAATGTTACATTGCTTCTCTCTTCCAACAATTATGCGTAAAGGTCAGAACTCAGCGTGTGAACATTGTGGGATCAGAGGCTGTGTTTGCTCTTGGAGAGGAAGAGAAGGGAACCCCTGCTGAAACCAGCTGCAGCTGTTTGTTTCTGTTTGTTAGTGATCAATGGCATAAAATTCAGCTCAGCGTGCCTGGGTGAATCATCGCTCATGCCAGACCAGGGTGGTACTATTACATCAACATAACACCAGACATGCAGGTTTTTTTTACATAGCAGCAGCACCCTCTAGCAGTCCGTGCAACTTTTGTGCATGACATGGATTTTGTCACTTTTTACCACTGATGATACCTTAAGGTCCTCAAGGCCTTCAGTGAGTGCTCTATATATTTCATGTCTGTTTAACGTTAAATATTTCATGCGGTATTTGACGTCGGCTCTTTCTTTGCTAGCTTCCTAACAGTTGATGGAGAAAGGAGGGAAATGGATGAGTTTTTTTTTATTATTATTAAACTTCAGAGACTGTTGTTGGTGAGATTCCCCAAAGATCTATGATCATCTGATCACCACCTGTATGATTTGGTAATACATTGCACTCTCGATTCAGAAGAAAAGTTGCATGGATTTTATTTATATAACAATATTTATACATTAATATAAGTAATCAGCACTGGCAAGCCCATTATATTCATTTAGTTTTTATTCCTGTTTATTATTTTAAATAAATGACAACAACAATAATAATGTATTTTATTTATAAGCACCAAATGACATTTCACATTGACAAAATTAAAGACAATTAAGATCAACAAGGTTGAATATAACATAAACTAAAATGAATCAATCAATGCAAGTTAACAATCCATATGTAGAAGTCAAATAAGTAATTCATATCAGTAATAAATTAAATAAATACAATTACACCATTGGTGGCTGGCATTGTTAAAGGCGACCAACACACTTTGAAGATCCACCAAGAACCATTCCTGCATTACGCAAGCAAAGAGACGTCTGCAGCAACTATTGTTGTTCAGGATGTATTTAAGAATCTGCATGAACTATATGAATAACGCATACTGTATTTGCACTTTGCTACAGCAGTGGATCCCAAACCTGGTCCTGCATATTTTGGTGCTTTTTTCTGCTCCGAGCACATCTGATTTAACTAATCATTTACCAGCCTTTTCTGAATTCAAGTGGGAAAAAACAGAGCAAGGAAAACACTCACAGTGCAAGACAGGTGGTCCTTTAAGACCAGGCTCGAGAACCACTGTGCAAGTGTAGTGTAAAAGAAATACAAACTTTTAAGGTTTCGGATGATAGCAGTAACTTCCCTTTCACCATACCCATTGCCGTTGTTGATTATTTTCCTCTACCCCTGCTGTTTGTCATTCCTTACTGTATGTATTATGCCAGTTCCAAATTGAACATTAAGTCTGTAGTTGCAGTGTCAAGCTTTGAATGACTTCACATGTGTGTGGTGTGGAAATGAAAAGTCATAATACATGTTGGCGATGGAAAACATTGACATATTTCACATCTTCAGCTGAATGTTGCACAATGAATAAAAAGATGATATGATGGAAAAAGAAATGATCGTGCAGTACTTTGTTCTCATTCCCTGATGGCTGCTCCAGGTATGAATAGTTTATGTATCTAAGAAAAAAAAAATTACAAGGCAAGGAAAATTATGCCATTGAATGACAAATATTAAACAAGCAATGTTGCTTAAATTTGTATGTAGTAGCATCAGTGGTAAATGTATGGCAGATAGGAGTTGGGAATGGATCTGTTTACAAATCAGGATGTGTAAATTTCATTTATTTATGTCTTGTTTCAAAATGAAAATACAGCTGTATGCAAAAATAACAGGATCCAAGTCAATATTAAAATGTTTGGTTAATTTTTTAAAGTAAATAAAGTAAACACAACTTCTTCAGCAAACTATTTTGCATATTATGTGGTTTTTTAATGGACAGTTACCTGCAGTTTGCTTAACTCAATCACAATGGCAACAGAATATCCTTTTATTTAAGAACTTCTAGTTCATCTGGAAATGTTACTCCAGAGTTTAATAAAAATAAATCTTAAAGAAGATTCACAGATTTTCCTCTTTTAGCCATTCAGTGAAAGGTCAATAGGAGAGAAAATTAAAACACAACCACAAAATCCTGCATCTTAACTGTAATATCATGATAACTCTCAGCCGAAGCACAGTACTGGTGCTGATTTACGATATACATAGAATACAGAAAATATGTGCACCAAAGAAGCTACCTCTTAAGTTTATGCAAATGGCTAACTTTAGCCATTTTGGAGAGATGATTTTATATGTACATCAAAAATGGCCATTTTTAGCAGTTAGTTTTAGCACAGTGTCTCGCTTTAAACTAAAATAATTAAAAATGCAAATTAGTCGTATTTCTTTATGATTATTAATACTTAAATTGATATAAACTTCTTAAAGCATATGGCTTGTAAAAATTGTTACTTAAATAGTTTTTTGGTAAAAGCTTTAAAGCAAAAAAAAAAAAAAATCTGTAGTGTCTGTAACCATGTGAAATTCATGTTGCAATATCTTAACAATCAAAATATTGTAAAATAATACACTTTTTTAGGTTTATGTCTTTTCATGTGAAACATAAACTGGCCAAGTTTCATCTGAATGACAGGTAAGATCATCAAAAAATTTAAATGAAAAAAGTTACGGACACTACATAAAAGAAGATGAAATTGTACTTCGCAAATGTGTATCTTTTTATCTGACATATAAATGAAGCATGGATCAGGAGATATTTTAATAGACAATGACCTGTTATTCTGAATAACGTGGACTTTCCACATGAGGACATAGTGACATGTTAATCAAGTAAAACTGTATGCCTGCTAACAAAACATCATTTAGTTGTTTACTTACATGGCAAGATCCTTCAATTAGACATGTTTTGAGGGCCTCAGAGAAAGCTTTTAGTTTTCAATAATAAAAAGAAACATAGCAACAGCAGAGAACTAAAATATGATTGGCTAAATTTCACCTCGCAACTTATCCCTACTTACAAAGACCTTGCTGAAAGTCTATTGATTTTACTGAAGTGTTACTACCTTTATAATTATGCATTTAACTTAAAAAATCCCAAAAAAGTGCAATCTCTTTAAAATTACAGTATACTGTATATAATGTATAATATGTTCCTGAAGCCTGAAAGTTTTTTTTTTATGTATTAAAAACAAATTAGGTATTTTTGCCACAAATCAGGGCCTTTGAGTTAATGCACAAACCAAAGTACTGAGCAGTGTTAAACACACAGACAGGCAATATCCATAATTAAAAAGGCACATCCATATTTAAAACAAAAGAAAGAAAATAATTGAAAGAAACGGAAGACATACAGGTACATGAATTAGACTTTCCCAAGATGTAATCACATTTAAGGGTTTAAATGGACAAAGTAATCAGGAACTAAACTAAAGTTAGATGACCAAAATCAGGGGACTCACATACTATACACATGTAATGATGTATAATCCAAATTTCCAGATTCCCTTTAAAGTCTGGCTTCTCTGACCATTTCTCCCACATGTTATCTTTAGGGTTTTTTTTCATTGCTTAATTTTTTTTTTATATAAATCTAACTTTATATCTTGATTTTTGTAAATGAAACCTGCTTTGTTATAAGCGAATAGAATCGAATTAAATGTATTTAAAAATTGTTATTAATAGTCATTCATCTAGTCCAATGTATTTAAATAGTTCCAGCTAAATTTCATCAGTTCAAGCCAACTCAGCCAAGTTTTAATTTTTTACCACTTCTTTTTGACTTTTTTCTTTCTTTCTTTCTTACTTTCTTTCTTTCTTTCTTTCTTTTATTGCAGCATCCAGACACTGGCATTTTTACTGAGCTTTCCCTAAAGCACATAACACCACGGGAACAGAAACCTCACAATCCTTTTTATGCTAGAAGGCCTACAGTGAAAAGGGCACATAATAACTGTTTTGGCTCAGATCACTTGCCAGAAAAAAAAAAACACAACACCTCATTGAGGTTTTTCCCTTAGGACGTCATGGCGTGAAAGGAGATGCGAGAAAGCATGGCTCCTGTACACAGTGTGCTATGAGATAACCCTAACATCCCATTTTTAACCCATTTAAATGAGCAACAAACCAGGGTATCCCATTACTCAAAAAGAGCCAGGCAAATGGGGCAGATAAGCCATTTAAAACTCATTTCCAATGTTCTCTGATATATGTGAATGCACTCTGAGATTTGTTTCCAGATCACCTAATTTGTAAACACGTCCCAGTGCAAATGAATGAAGTCAAATGACCTTGGAGTGTTGGAGTCATGCTTTGCTTGATTTAGTTCCATAATTGGATGTAATAAAAGGAACATTGGGCAATAAATTATGTAAATAAGTTAATTTACTGCCATGATGATGGAAAAGTTAAGCAATTTTAAATTACTTTTCAGTCAATATACTTGGGGAAAGCAATTTTATTTATTTATTTACTTACTTATCAAACTTAAATATTAAGGATAAAGTTGACAATTACATAACTCTACATCATTTCAGGTTTATTTTTGAACACAGAAACCAAAAATGATATTGGTGGGGAAAAAAACTTACAGAGACAACATGAGAAGAATCCGACTCAAAAGGAAACCTACTGTATAATCTTGTAAGTCACACCAGAAATTGCAATTATAAATCATTATAGTAAACAGTTGTGAAAGAGTAAAGAAAAAATGAGCATGGTGTAAGTATAGGATGTTTAGGAGAAGCAGACTGTAGAAGAAGGGTCCTGGTATGAGCGCAGTCTTTATGATTCCACCAGCGGCATACCAGCATATTGGAAATGGACTGCGATTCCCAGTGTGCACATGCTGGAATCATTTTAACAATGCACCCTGATCTCAATTAACAAGTCTGACCTTGGATATACTATTTGCTGATTAATCGACCCTTGCCTGACTTCCAATTACATTTTGTTTTAGTTTGATTGCTTGATTAAGTGTTTTATAATAAAACTCTTTGTGATGGACTACTTCACCATCATGTAAAAGCAGAAGAACTCAACCTATGCTAAGCCATCGTGAGCCATACCGAAATGCAGATCAGCTGCCAGCAACTCTATGGGTAACTCTATGAATCATTTCATGTAAAGGCCCTGAATAGAGGGTCTATAGAGGTCTTATACATAAACATATATTATATATCTTGGAGTAAAAGAGATATTAAACCAACCAGTGTCTAAGGACTTCAGTCCAATAACCTCTGTTTCCCCAAAGTATAATGAATTCCTGGGAGTATTCATGGCGTCCCCCAAACAGAACATACAACTGCGCCATGGAACTTCTAGAGGTAGTGCTCCTTCATGCATGGACTATCAAGTGCTGAACAAGCTTTCAGTAAAATACTGATGTCTACTTCCCCAGGACCTACTGCACCAGAACAACTGAGAGAAGTTAAAATATTCACTAAACTGGATTTATGCAGCAATTATCTCATTCAAATCATAGAATTAGACTAAAGGAAAGCTATGTCCATCATCTAGTCGCAATGGCTATTGCGTAATGCCTTTTGGACTGTTTTGTGCACCGGCTTTATTCGAATGCTTTCAAGTATAATAAGAAAAATGATAGGGAAATTTGTGAACGCATATTACAATGACGTACTGATCTATTCACCTAATTATAGAACTCACCTTAATAATATCAAGGATATAAATCCAATATTTAATATTAACCTAACTTTAGAAAAATGTCTTGTTTATTAAGGGAGAGAAGTGTAAATCTCACATAAACAAAATGGCCTTTCTGGGGTCCGTAATTGTCCCGGATATTTGGGAGCGCAAATAGACTATGCCAAAGTATAAGCAGTAAAAAAATAATAATAAATACAAAATTGGCCCACATCCAAAACAATCAAAAAAATACAAGGCTTGTTAGGGTTTACAAACTTTTTTTTTATTAGAAACTTTAGTCAGATTGCTGCTCCACTCACTAATTTGAAAGGAAGTAATCGGAAATTAAAATGGACCCCATTAGCAAATATCGCCTTCCACAAACTGACAAAATCAAAACTGCAGTTTCTCAAAGTGATTGCATTTTATCCTTAAGCCGGTCTTCCCACAACCTTCTAGACTGCAGAATAAATTTTTCAAAAAAGTATTCAGATTCTTCAGCATTCCACGTGGTCCCCAATTCATCTAACATCTGGATATCACCCATAAGCTAACGGGCTAGTGGAACAAGCTGATCATGAAAATTGTCCAGCTCTTGATAATCTACTGTGCAGAAAACCAGAGCGATTGGGCTGAGTTTCTTCTTGCAGAGTATGCACAAAACTCACTTATCCAAACAAGGACGGAATTACCCCTTTTTTCAATTTGTTCTGGAAGATTCGCCTTGTTTTTGTAGAATTCCAGCATATCAGACATTCCAGCAGTTCATAAGTGGTTCCGAAACCACTTACTGAATCATCCACACCAAAGAACCCTCCTGAACCACTCCAGATTGAGGGTCAACCAGCGTACAAATTTGACCATTCTGAATTCGAGACATAAGCAAGGAAAGCTTCAATACCTTGTTGGTTGGGAGAGATTTGATCCAGAGGAGAGATGGGCAGCTGAGTTTCTGCAGAGAACATATTGGACCCATTGATAATAGCCACCAGCCACACCAATCTACCACGACCAGTTTTTCCCAGCATTTGAGTCCTCACGTACCCTACTGATGCAGGACTCAATTTTGTACTTTTCTTTTTCTTACAGAAGTTCACACATTCTTTAATACCATGTCCTCAGCACAAGTGTATTACAGCACATGGCTGAGAAAAAGCATTAGGAGAACTGTGTTGTCACACAGAGTGGGCTTTACTCCACCCCTATTGTGGATTTTTGTATACAGTGGTGAGATCAAGAAGTAAAAGCTTAACTTTTTCATTGATGGACAAATCTTGCCCAGTGCACTTTTAACAAAATGACTGACTGAACAAATTGGGTTTCGGAATAGACTTAAAGATGCAGACTAGTGTAGAGCATGTTATGTGAGTGGTGGAGAATATAATGACCAATACGACAACAAGAGTGAAGTCATTCAATAAAATTTAGATACAAGTCCACTTAGATGTATATGCCTCCAATATCGCAGATTCAGCAGCAATTATTCAAAAAACATTTCATAAGAACCATTAGGATGTTCTAGTCAGCATTATCACTATATATATATATATATATATATATATATATATATATATATATATATACTGTACACTACATGTGTACAGTAATCATTAAGAACAAAACATTTGTGTCATGCAAATCTTTAAAGTTTAGTTTTAACACCCTTTAGTTTATATATATACATATATGTAGATATTTGTAGATATGCTATAAAGTATGGACATTTCCAAATGCATTTTAAACTTCATTATGAAACTGCATACTGGACTGTCAACCTCTTACAAAGTGCTGCACATCAAAAGAGTTATTTGCGCTATCGCCCATCAGCTCAGAGGCTGACGTGAGATAGAGATCTGTCACAACAGTCAATGTCCAAATGAGCAAAAACGAGCATGATGTCCATGAATGTGACAGCTCACAGAAAGATCGTCCTTTAAATTGCTTATTCTACCAAATTGTCAAAATTGTGATAAATGAGATGAATTAATTTCGCAGCGACCGGTCTTTTTATTTCAAAAATCAATTTCATGCATCATAGAGAGATAATGTTAATTTCCTCAAGTCTGTGGTGAGACGGGGAGACATTTTAACACTTAGCGCTAATTATCCAAATGTCTGTTCACGTTCTGCTCCTTCTCATTATACTAAGTTTAACAGTCAGCTCCAGAATTGTTGGCACCTTTCATAACGATGAGCCAAAAAGTCCTCACACCGAAAATATGAAAAGAATCCAAACTTTATTTGAATTATATATTCTAACAAAAGAAACATGCATTTCCTGATTATTAGCGACCATGTGTTGAGTACATTCTGTAACGTCCTGTTTTTACATAACAGCTCAGAGTCTCCTATGAAGCTTGATGAGCTTGGGATCTCAGTCACCCCTCAGTAAAGGATCTAAGAGGTCTGACTTTGCTGGAACCTCCTCCATGGTTTGGTCTGAGGAGTACAACTTCATTTATTTGTTCCTCATTTTATGCTTTACTTTTTACCTTTACGGCATTTGCCAGACGCCCTCATCCAGAGCAACTTACAGTACATTCCATCTCATTGTACATTTAAGCAGTTAAGGGTTGAAGAACTTGCTCACGGGCCCAACCGTGGCAACTCATGGCGCTAAGGTTTGAAACTGAGACGTTCCAATTAGCAGTGTGACCTTAACCACTGAGTTACCCCTGTCCCCTGGCAGGCTAATGGTATGCCACCTTTTGTCTTCAACCTTATAATATGGTAGGAGTTACATTCCTGTTGCCCAAAACAGAAAGACTAGAAAAACTTGATTGTAAAAATAAGTTATGAAACTGCCTTTTATTCTGTTAGACATTAACACATTGATGCATGCATGCATATTTTATTCCTCCAGAAGCAAAGAAGCTAGTAGCTTGACGTCAATGCTGCTGTCACACTGGTACAGAGGTGCTAACTGCCATGTTCCCCAAGACATCGTATTTATGTAAATGCAGCCCATGTGTGTAGCTCAAGGTGGGATGGTATTTAACCATGAGCAGACAAGATGCATAAAAATGACAAACTCTGACTGTAACTGTGGATGAAATTTACCAATCTGTTCATTTTAATGTCTTTATGAGCTTATGGAGGGTACAGAGACAATAAAACTATAGATATTAAAAATGTCAATCACACAAAAGGGTGTTGTTCATACGACTACTTGATGCCTTCATGAGTCCTTCAGATGAACTGGCACAAACGACATTAACATTTATAAAAGACTGTCTTTGCCGTACAGGTAGAAGATCCCAAAGAAACCAAACTCACTTTAGAGCATGTCAGCTGGCTAGCTATCTCACAATAGTGGTTTATACAATAATGGTTTGTGCAACTGTTTTAAAGGTATTTAACTTGAGCCTGTCTTTGATGTTTCCTTTACATGTTCATTTATAAATGTTTTTTTAGTCAAAAGTGATACATGTATTCCTGAAAAGAATGACTGGCCATGCTACGTCTACAACATCCCAAAATAACTATAAGCACTCTTAAAACAATGTTTTATGTATTTAACATTGTTCCTTTTGGGAAAACATGATTGTTCATTTTATGTTTTTATTATATTGAGACGTTTATATCATGCAATTTCATGTAATGTGATTTTTTTTTTTAACAAAATCAACTTTACCAGATTATTTTCTATAATTTTATTTGTGCATATTTAAAATGTACATTTGGCAATTTAATATATTATTATCTTTTTTTTTTTTGTAAAACTTCCAATATTTTTATGCTGCAATACACTAAAATTTCATTATTCAAAAATAAAATACTGTTAGGGTTTCTGACATTGTATGAACCTTCCTAGGTCTCTTTTTCGTTATTTCTCATATAGTACGTCCATAAAATATCCCCTTTCCTGTTAATGCTTCCTATGGCTTGCTGGAACCCTTTTGTTTCCCTGGAACCCTGTTTCTATACTACATGTGAGTAGGCTTTGGTATAATAGACTCAGGAAATGGATTAGTGCTTATATACCACTTGTTTGTAAGACTAATCAAAACACAAAGGCTTCAGTTTGGAGCAATGGAAGAATGTCATGTGGGCTGATGAGTCCAGATTGACCCTATTCCAGAATGATGGGTTCATCAGGGTAAGAAGGGAAGCACGTGAACCGATGCACCCATCATGCATAGTGCCCACTTTACAAGCCTCTAGAGGCAGTGTTATGATCAGGGGTTGCTTAAGTTGGTCAGGTCTAGGCTCAGCAATGTTATGAGGCAATAAACTGAAGTCAGCTGAGGACCAGAATGTACTGAATGACCGAGTTCACACATCTATGGACTTTTTCCCCCTGATGGCATGGCCATGTTACAGGACTCTGTTCTGGGAGCACGAGGAATCATTTATACACATGAACTGTCCACCACATTGTGCATTATTAAAAAAAAAAAAAAAAAAAAGTAAAGACTTTTAGAATATTGGAACGTGAGACTTCTTTTTTTTTTTTTAGCCAGGCAGTGCATGATACTGTCCAAATAGAAATTTGTATTTGTAAACAATCAATTGCTGGACAAATTGGAAACAAAGTCTCTATTAATTAAGACTAAGTGGAACATATTATTGTTATTTATGTTGTAATAATGCAGCCATCCCCCTCTTGTTTTCCTCTCTGTGACTTCCTAGAGACGTCTTAAAGCACAGATAACAAGTAGTCAGGATGTTCTGTTTGAACAGGACAGGAGAGCACTTGAGTGTGCATTAAGTGGGGGAAAAAAGGTTGTCAAGCTCTCTGCAAATGTTTTAAAAGGTTGTGCTGGAAGACCTCCAGTGGCGTTGTGTGCTGGCTTAAAATATCCTTCACTTACCACTTAGCAGCATGCTGTTTTGTACAAGCAGTTCTGCTGGGTCTTCCAAGATCATTTGGGTAATTTGGGCTTGAAGAAGATGTATAGCACTTTTGTAAAGTAAAATGATTGCAGTTTCATCTGACTGTACTGTATGTGAAGCTTTTTCCCCCCCTTCAAATTCTGCATATTCAGAATCTGAGTGTTATGTTGCACCAGGTCAGCTAAAAACTAAAAAAAAAAAAAAAAACTTTAACTTGCTGGATCTTTAGAGCTTCTGTGTAACGAGGCGAAGAGGTATTTCATCTTTATCTCTCAAACCCTGGAAGCTGCAGCTACAGATAATTGCAGTGTAATTTCCTTTAGGACGGAGATTAGAGCCTGGTCAGTTAGCCAAGAGTCCCAAGGTTATCACAGAAAATAGTGTTTTGAATGGGTTTATTGGGAGTGCAAAAAGCCAAGTGAAAAATTATAGTTGCACTTAGGACAGTTTTAACATACCCTTTTAAGAGAAAACCTATTACTCAAGGGTGTGTACAGACAAAAAAGTTACCCTTTTTATTTTTATATAACTCCAGAGCTTAATAAGCAAATTCAATATTTTTCCTAATGTGACCCCATATAAGAAGATCCCATTACCCATCTTGCTGCTCAGTTCTGCAGTTGTCTTGAAGGGGCGTGGCTCAGAGGTAGCTCATTAACATAGACACTGAAACAGTGCTTTTGAAAGAGGAGTGAAATAAGAAGAAATGCATTATCTGAGCAGTATTTTAGCTGCAGCATTTTGTGGGAGGTGCCTTTATATTATAAATTATAATAATGCAGTGGTAGTTCTATTCTATACACTAAGATACTCTTTTTTTCTTCAAAGTGCACTGTATGCAAAGTAAAAAAAGACATGAGCAAATAATATTATATATGTTTTTGTTGATTATACTGTGTCAGAAGTGTTGTTGTGGGCTATGATCAGCTCACTGACATATAGTCCATGACCGGACATATTGTGTTAACACAGAAGGGATCATAGAGACCTAGACATTGGCTGTATAACAAACAATTTTCACACCTAGAGCATAATGTTAAAGCTTAAATTGAGACAAAAAATATATCATGGTTGACAGTATAGTTATGTGGAACTTGGCAAGTAACACAAGACACACAGCAGTGAAGGTGGTAGTTGTGATAGTGGTCGTAGGGATGGCGGTGTACTCGTGGCTCTGACCCCATTTTATTAAGGTTTGATGAGAAACTGTGGGTTGCGTGTAGAGAAACTGAATCGTTTGTCTAGTGGTATGGCTGGGTCACTCACCGAGGAGCAGTAAATGGAAGAAGATAAAAGCAATAATGAAAAACCCGAGCGGAGGTTTACCGCCTTCAGTGATGTCTGCGTTTTTTTATCGAGTTATATCTTAGCGCTGCACATTCAACCTTCTTCATTAGAAAAGTTTTAGAGATGAGTCTTCTCTGTAAAAGTAAAAGATGATGAACGCATTCCTGAAACCTGCCAGATTTGCTGACATCTAATGGGTCAGCCATGGAATTAGAATCTCGCCATATTGCTGCTCTAATGCAGCAGTCAAAAAAAGTGAATTCAATTCTTAAAATGAAATAGCATAAATATGATCAACTCAACAAAATGTGAGAGATGCATTTCCTTGGAGAGTCCAGGGTTCGGTCCCCACCTCGGGTTCTGTGTGCCTGGAGTTTGCATGTTCTCCCCGTGCTTGGTGGGTTTCCTCCAACAGTCCAAAGACATGCAGATTAGGCAAATGGGCGAGTGAGTGAATAAGTGAATGAGTGATTCCACCAGACTCACTCGTTTGCTACTGTGTATTCAAATGTATTGCCTTGACACACTGTAAAGGTTTTGTAGTAAAAAAGTATTGTTGTCTTATTGCCTGCTATGGTGGCACCTCTGTCTTGTTATCCTAATATATGTATTCCTTTTACACCATTTGAATAAAAAATATAGGCAGTGTTATAAAAAATGCAATGTTTTTGCTTGTTTTTGTGTTAGTCTTGTCTCAGTTCTATCAGGGGTTTTTATCTGAACCCACAATCTATCACTTATAGTTTCCTGCCCTGTCTAAGATTACATAAGGTTTTTTGTTTGTTTATTTGTTTGTTTTTGTTTTTTAATGCATTTGAGCCTTTGTAATTGTTTATGCAGATTTATGCAAATTGTAATAAATGGCTTATGTAGCTGTTGTGAAACCTTTGGGAAAAACCTATACTGTAGGTTCAATGTGGCATAAAGTTCCTGTCAACTGTTGAATGATGTTCGAACAAATTTACAATTCAAATTTCTCTTTGTTTCAGATTGCAGATTCAAAAAAAATATACAGCATATATGGAAAAGTGACATCTTTAAAACACTAAGTGGATCAAGTTAAAGCTGTTTTTTTATTCTTCATGAATCCAACCTCTTCTCTCAGAGGAAGGTCAAAGTAGCTATAAAGGACTTCTCGCAACAATGTAGTAAGTTTTTCATAAAACTTCCTTTGTTATCACACTGTTTATCCAATAAAACACATCATTTTTGCAAAGTTATTTAATGTAGGTAGGAAAAGTGTTCAACTCTGCCAGACTGACTGTTTCTGACCTTTATCACTCTTTAAATCCAATTATAAAAACATGATTACAATTTTCCATTGATTTTGTCTGCAAGAGTAAATTTTAATTTGGTTATTATTCACTTTAAGCCACAGGGGGAAAAAAACACTACAGCACAGAGAAAAATATAAAGTTAGATTGTTCATGTCATCATACAGTAGTTGATAAGCCACAATCATGTTAATTAAGTGAAGGTTTCTAACAGGGTTCATCAAGTTGATGTTTTGCTGCTTTCCGTTGCTTCTCTCACTATCCTGGGTCAAAACGAACTACGCTAATGTGAAGTAAAACACGGAGGGAAAAAAAGCCCAGCTGAGACTTGTTTGTGCCGAGTTGGTTTTCTGTCATTCTGCTTGTTGTCTTCATCATCTATCCTTTCCCTTTATCCATTCCCAAAGGTTCTGACTTTCAGTCTGCTGCTGATGTGTGCTAATGAAATATTAATGTGAATCATTAAGTTCACAGCTACATCCCTGGTCGAGGGCCAGTGTAGCTAATAGGGTTTACCTTATCACTGCACATGTATTTGTATGCAGACTCACAACTTAATCAGCTGCTGATTAAACATAGAATCATTGTGATTAACAGTTTTATGTAATTTGTACGTTTTTTCAATAAAAGTTGAGCTATAGTCATTTTTATGCATAAGATTTTTTGTTTTTCAAAATGTTGTGGCAAGCTTAAATTGGCAACGATGGAAAACCCTGGAACATTGTACTGGTTTGGGTTGAAAAGTTAGAACTACTTTGATAAAATTATTTTGGACTAATGTTGACCTGGAGGGCAAAAGGTAGCTCAATTTTTAAGATGTTAATGATCGGAAAGTCCCAGGTTTAAACCCCACCAACACCAAGTTGCCCCTGGTAAGGCCTTGAGCAAGGCCCTCAACCCCTCGACTGCTTAGATGTAAAAATGAGCTAACAATGTAAGACGCTCTGGTTAGAGCATGTGTGCAAAATGCTGTAAATGTTGAGTACATGACATTGGAGTTTATATATATATATATATTCTTGAAATTCTCATAATGTTAATACTAGGGTTTTCTGACTGGGATTCAGTGACTTCAGGCCATCATGGTAAAAACACTGAAATGTAGTTGCTGAAGCCTGCAAATGCACATGTACCTGTAACTGATGTTTTGGGCTGATTTCACGCTATAAAATACTAAACAACTGACATTTACTAAACCATTATTTAGCAAATCAGAAAAAAAGGAAAAACATCTTACATGAGCAGCACAGGTGAAGTGTTCTGTTTTGGAATGGTGATGTCTCACTAACTACATAACTAACTATATAATAGGCTTCTTAAATAGTGCAATCCACATACCTTTAGTGCTTGTAGTGTGTTCACATACGGAGGGCACCATTATTATTTGGCTGATGTGCTAAGACCACTGGAAAAGATTATGTACTGTACGTGGACATTTTGTGCAATCATTGGTGACAGCTCGCTCTGTCTAGAAGAAAGATTAAAATCAGTGGTTGTTCCTGTGAAGACTATTTTGGCATGGTTCAATGATGGTAATTTAACACTTGTTATTTCCTCCCAAATGTTCAGTTTGAAACATTGCTACTCTACAAAATCAGGAAATACATACTCAAGTATGTAGTATAATCCTAAGAGGTGAAAAAGGAAACAAAACCCTGTCATGTTGAGGGGGGGTTGGGGGGGGGCGTCATCTCAGGGCCATTAACCACATCCACTGTAGTCCCAATTCCTGTTTTGGCTCTCTCTATGTGGTATTCTCCTGTTGTAGCCCATCCACCTAAAGGTTTGACTTTTTGTGCTTTGCTTTTCAGCTCACCATGTTTCTCTGACTACCTTTTATAATATGATGGAACATTTATATTTTGATGGGAGTGGTCACCTCCAAGAAGACTCAACATGGAAATATAATGTAAATGATGTAAACCATACAGAATGAACAGCTGTGGAAGACTTTGCATTGAGCTTTCAGATAGCTCTCTCTGCAAGCATCATCAAAGCAGTGTAAGTGAATATACAGTACTTCATCATTTTAGTACAGAACCAAAAATAACCGAAGTGTGTTTAGGGAATGCATTGTAACCCAAAACACCTTAGTAGCACACTGTTTTTTTTTCTTTAATTTTTCACCTGTTCAAGAAATATAGCGTGCTTTGAAACACAGATAGAGACAAACACCTGCCACCATCTTAATTGTTCCTTACTTTTTCCTATAAAAAAAACTTTAAAAATCCAGATTTCCAGGATAGGAAAAGAATTCTTGGGATTCTTGTTTTTCTAATAAATTACCAAATTCCAATAGAATAACAAAATAATTATTATGTTATTATTACAGTATGGTGGTTCTAAATATTTAGTGAATATACTTGCCATAAGTTCCACAGAAAAGTAGTATTAAAACCACTAGATTTTTTTTTTTTTTAGATTTGCCATAAACTATATAATATAGTCAACGATAAAATAAAATATTCATAGTGAATGTAGTGGGAACGTTTTATTATAAGCTATAGATTATGTAATTGTACTGAATTTCCTTTCATCTAGCACAAAAAATTTCCTAAAAACATTTGCTAGTAAAATAAGAAGCGGTAAATCATTTAACTGACCGCACTAATATTAATATCCTTTACACAGTCTCACCGAGGCTCAGACATTTAACTGAAAAGCATATATACACAGGAAAAAAAAAACTTTTTAATGATGTAAACTGCACACAGAGTTATACACAGCCTGGTCAAAAAAAGCTTTTCAAAAGTATAAAATGTTTGACCTGCATCAAGGAAAAAAAAAACTTCTAGTGCATATAAAAACATAAAAGAATTGTGGTAAAGGGTTCACTTCAAAGAGGAAGTGTGTTTTATACTACAGTACAAGTAAGAGCATTTCACACACAATGTGATGAAGAATCACAGGATAGCGACTAAACAGATGTGTGGCCATAAGATAACCACTTTTTACTAATCAGGGGAAAAAAGCCTTCGATTTACTAAAGAGCATAAAGATTGGGGGAAAAAAAAGGTCATGTGGTGCGATGAGTCCAGATTGATCCTATCCCAGAGTGATGGGTGCTTCAGGGCAAGAAGGGAAGTGTTTTACCCATCATGCATACTGGCCATTTTACAAGTCTCTGGAGGAAGTGTTATGATCTGGGGTTGCTTTCAGTTGGTCAGGTCTAGTCTCGGCAACATTATGTGGCAATAAAATTCAGTCAGCTAATTACCTAAATGTACTGAATGGCCAGGTTATTACATCTATGGAGTTTTTCTCCCCTAATGGCACAGTCATGTTCCAGTATTCAAATGTGAAAGAGTGGCTCTGGGAGCACGGGGAATCATTTATACACATGAATCGTCCACCACACTGCACACCATAATTAAATATGAAGATTGTTGAATTAAATCTTAGAGTGTGAAACTTTCTTTTGGCTAATCAGTATATTAGCTGGAAATATTAGCTCAGTTTAACTACTGTATATGCACAGTATTTCCAAATGCTAAGATGTCATCATTGCAGTCTAATTACTATTTTGTGAATCATCAAGGAAACAAGTTAGTTGCTGTAAACAGTTCTTCCCTTATAATCGACTGTTTTTTCTTTGTATTTTTTACTTTCTTGGAGTTATATGACAAAAAATGCCGGTAGTCATGTTACTGGGAAACCAGGAAACTCAAATCCTCCCACTCAACATGACACCAGACAAAGCAAACACTGTGAAGTGAATTCTTACGGCTATTTTTATGATTCTTAAGTAACAATGTAATGTAATAATGTAACTCCTAACTCTTCTCATAAACGTGTGATTATTACAGCATCTCATGGGGCTTTTAGAAGACACGGTACACTGAGTTGTCAGAATATTAGGTACTAAAGTAGTGTGTCTAATAAACTGGCAAAGCAGTTTCTAGTAAAACAAAAGGTTGCTGACATTTGAAGCTGTTATGGGGTAATTGGATGTCAGGAGAATTCGGGCATTAATGAGATGTTCGTTCTCCAGGACATGAAGCTAATGGATTACACTGAGGATGCAGGTCCCAGTTGGGCATCACATTCCTCTAATTATCAAGTTCAAACTCATGAGTGATTCCCTGGTTAATGCTCAGTGCACAAGAAATTTCAGCCATAATAAAAAATATTACATTTATAGGGTATGATCAGATTATATAATTGGATTGTATCAAAAATAAATAAATTCCGCCATAATCATTACTACCTTTATTACCAGAGCCTAAATAAATTGCATGCTGCTCCAGTATTGTTGAAGTGTGGGTTATTTAAAAGTCCTCTACAGTTTGGGCCTCTAAAAGCCATAATCTGTAACACTCGACTCAAGAATAGCTTTTCAATGTCAGCTTGACCCAACAGTTAAGTGAGGTGGCATAGATTTGAATTGCTATCATGTTTGTCAGATCATCCAACCATCTCCCATTGTAGCTTAGTGGACTCCTTATGTCATGATCAGACACAATGGTCACATGACATAACATTGATGCATAGTAAAGACTACAACCAAATTAGAAAAATGTGAAATCGTTGTTTTGACTTCTGCTTATGAAGTTTGTATGAGCACTTACAACATTGCCAATAGACTATCAAGGCCATGCCATCTCAGGACCATTAACCACATCACACCATTCTATTTAAATTTTAGAGACGCTGGTATGTGTAGATCCCAGGACATGTTAGTAGTTGCTTCTGACATAGTCAAACTGGCTGCAACAACAATACCATCCTCTTATTCTGTATTTGTATGGTTTAATACAGTTGCATGCTTCCACATAAGTCTCAATTCCTGTTTTGGCTCACTCTATGTGGTATCCTCCTGTTGTAGCCCATCCACCTCAAGGTTTGACTTTTTGTGCTTTGCTTTTCAGCTCACCACATTTACAATCACCAGCCACTTCATTGCTAGTGGGTTGGACCCACTAAATTCCATATTTTTTTATGGCACAGATTGAATAAAGGTTTTAAGCATTTGGACCATATTGACATGATGCCATCATGTAGTTGCAGATTTGTTGGCCGACCATCTCTGCTGCAAATCTCCCATTCCGCATCCATAAGCTGCTCGATTGGATTGGGATCTGGTGACTGTGGAGGCCTTTTGAGTACAGGTCATGTCTCAGGGAACTCATTGTTTGACATGATTTTAGCTTGGGGTGGATATGGTCAGCAACAATATGCAGGAAGGGTGTGGTACTTAAACAATGCTTAATTGGTACTAACGGGCACAAAGTTTGACAAGAAACTATCCCACACAGTATTACACCAACATCACCAGCCTGAACCAAATTCTGATGCTACCATCCAAATGCTACAGCAGAAATCAAGACTCATTGAGCCAGGAAATGTTTTGTCCAATGTTCCACAGTCGAATTTTGGTGAGCCCATGCAAACTGTTGTCTCAGTTTCCTGTTCTGAGCTGACAGGAGTGGCACCCAGTGTGGTCATCTGCTGCTGTCAAACACATGCTTCATGGTTTTACATGTTGTGTGTCCAGAAATGTTCTTTGGCATGTTCTGGTCATTTTCCTCTGACCTTACCCAGAGAACTACTGCTGAGTGGATATTTTCTCAGACAGACAACTCTCAATAAACCCTAGAGATGGTTCTGTGTGAAAATCAGCAATTTTCGAAATGCTAGATCAGCCTGTGTGGCACCAACAACCATGCCACGTTCAAAGTCATTTAAATCACCTTTCTCCTTATTCTGGTGCTCAGTTTAAACTAGAACTCTCTTATCAACAAGGTGTTTTTTACTGCACTCACTAAATGTGCTTTATTTAAAGATTTTCACACCATTCTATTTAAATTTTAGAGACGCTGGTATGTGTAGATCCCAGGACATGTTAGTAGTTGCTTCTGACATAGTCAAACTGGCTGCAACAACAATACCATCCTCTTATTCTGTATTTGTATGGTTTAATACAGTTGCATGCTTCCACATAATAGGCTGATTAGATAATGGCATGAATAAGCAGACATGGGAGGGTGATTTCGAATTGATACCCTTTTTGAACATTGATTGTTCGCACAACTTACACAACTACGTATATTGATGGGTTTGTACGTTTAGGTCAGTTGTCATTAAGGGCTTATGCAGGTGCTATAAAGCAACATCATTCATTGTCAGTTTACTACTTTATTGCTTTTTACAACAGTAAAGAAAAAGTGGACTAATCTGAAATGATGTGATGTCATGATTTTGAGCTAGTTCATTTTTATTTAAATGAAGCAAATGAAATTGATGCATTAATATCGGCTTAATCCCTAATCAATCCCAGGATTGACTTAATTAGCCAGTAGATGTAATGGATCTATTTTGCTAGGCAGAGCCTTGGGTGTGAGTGCAGTCGGTCAAACACTATTACTTAGATGATATGCTCATTAGAGCAATTCTGAGTTACTGCCTTGCATTCCTGGATAGACATGTTGATGTGTGGTAAGTAATCAATGTATAGTAATTATCCCAGGCTGAGCTGTCTGACTAATTGGCATGGATAAAGGACATAAGGCTTGAAGTAAGATTGTGGACTGTGCTTCCATCTTTTCCATGCTTGTGGGGTTGGGTTGGATTAAAAAAAAAGCTGATTACTGTAAGGGCAATTTCCCACCATCATTTTGGTTCTCACCACTCATGAACCATGGAACAGTCTCAGATTATAATAAGTATACAGTATTATAAGAATTAGGGCCACTTTCCATTTCCACAGTAGCAGTGACTCATTCAGGTTTAACCTTTATCTGGAAAAAGACCTTGATTAACTTTTTCTATAGTTGAAAAAAATCTATATAAAATATTATTGAAAGACAAAAATAATTTTGTCTCCTTTCTTTTGCATCTCTTTTGCTTCTTTTGCATCTCCTTTAGCTCCATGTACACATGTGATCAGGAGAGGCCCACATGGCTGCACATCTGCCAGGATGACCGAGGGGCAGTGGTCTTCCAAGTGCCTGCTGCTGGATTCTGGTCTGGAACAGATGGCTGTGAAACTGATCTGGGGTGGGTTGCGTTCCTGGTTCTGCATTATCCACTAGTGTATAACTTTGAGCAGGGCAAGCCAGAACACCGACACAGGGAGGAAAAAATGGAGAATAAGGGAGATTGGTTAAGGGGAGGGAGGTGTCAACGGTTGACCTGAGCAGAGTAAAAATCACTGATGGCAGTGGCTGAAGTCAAGGAAGCCAAGGAAGCGGTTGGGACTTGCAGTTTGGCTCTAAAAATAGACGAAAGGAAAGCCAATCGTGAGTGAGGCACCCAAGACCAGCCACTCACCAGACTGATGCTCAGCCGTTCTGGTCAGTAGTAGAGCTGGTTGTGGTGCTGAACTGGTTTCTCAACACCGCACGTAGACATTTCTCTCTGCTGCCATCTGCAGGTGTCTTGCATTTAAATAAGTTCCATGCTTTTAAAAAAGGTCTGGCTACCTTTGTGAATCTTGGCAGAATCATTGTTAGTTGTATAATAATGGAGAGCAAGCTGTTGGTAGAAAAGGTGAACAAATTGAGAAGAAAGATGCTTTCCATGCTGATGTTTGTCAGAACATCAAAGCATCTCCCATTGTAGCTTAGTGGACTCCTTATGTGTCTGACACAGTGGTCACATGACTTAACATATGTACTGTAGAAGAAACAGCCTCATCAACATTGATGCATAGTGAAGACTACAACAAAATTAGATAAAATATAAAAGCCTTGTTATGATTTCTGCTTATGGAGAACTGAGATTGTTTAGCCATTTATATTTCCAGCATAGGAGGAGTACTGTTGTTTTTATGTTGTTTTATCCTTTTTATGTGTTTGTTCTAATGAAATCTGTTGCAGCAAAGAAACCTACAAAATCCTCACATGAAGGGCCACAAGAAATATATCATTACCGTTCTTATACCCCATTGACATTTCATTAGTAAATTTCAAGCACTCAGCTCTGCTGAACACGAGGCCAGTCTCTTGGCCAGATGTTTGTCCCAGCATGTCTCTTTAACCAGCCAGTCGTAAAGCTCAGCAGGTGTCTGTGTTTACGCGTTAGGAAGCGTGGGCGACTGCACCCTCTCGGCGCATTCTGAACTTTCATTTCATCCACTTCTTGAGGCAGCCATAACATTTGCCAGTGTAATTCTTTGTCACTGTTTGGACCTGAGGGATTTATATAATGTTTGAGTGTTTACTCCAACATTTTTTTGTGTGTATAAAACCTTCAAATCTGCCCCACTGCACACACTGCGCACACACACACACACAAGAAGTCATTTTCAAAATCTTAATGGAATTCATTATTTTCTTCATTTGCCAGCTGTTTCTGAAAGCACGGCTCATGGCTGTGTGACAGCTGGCCTCTGTCTTTGCTAAACTGATCCACGCACAGTTTGAGCTAGATAACACACAAAGTAATAATGCCGACAACCTCTTCGCCTCTGAATTTGATTTCCCAAGAAGCAGGACCGATAACAGAAAGAAAACACAACAGCTCTCTACCCTAATAAAAATGTCATCGATCCAGTTTATTAAAATGCTGAGATTTATTTTTGCAAGTTTGCTTATATGATAAGCGAAGTGTTCTGCCAATTATTCATCTGGAGTTCTTTTTTTCTCCAAGTTTAGTCCAGTTTCATTTGTTCAAACAGTGAATCAAATCACAGATACATTTGTTTTAGCATCTTGCAGATAATGTGCTCTAACAGAACCCAGCCTTTTAATGAGACATTTAGAAGTTATGTATAGCAGACTTCTGCACTATTTAGGCTGTCATGGCTTTAATTTGTGAATAGCGCTACCTACTATTTCATACCTCATTAAAGCTTTCAAACTAATTGCCCCAGTGTTCAAAAGACTGTAAATATTTGTGATTTACAGTGCAATAAAATGCAGTGCAATTTAAGTCTAGTTAATCTTTCTGAAGAATTAAAATAGAGGATTATAGAAGTCAATCTCTGGAGCATTGGGGTCTTAACATAATATGTTTTTTTCTGGAGAACTCAGTTATTTAAATACAGATCTTAAACACATGAAAAGATATCAGATTCTGGGGCACCATGTTATATGTAAGTATTAACAATCTGGACTACCTCTAGTTTGCATATACACCAAAGAGGGCCACAGATGTAGCATGCTATCGCCTTGGTCACACACACCGCTCTCATCCTACTGGACAAATGGAACACATACAGTAATGTACGTGAGAATGCTTTACATGGACTACAGTTCTGCATTCAACACTATCATCCATGGATATCTCAATGTGCAGCTGGATCTTTGACTTTATAAATGGCAGGTCACAAGTGGTGAAAATCGGTAGCCACACCTCATCATTAATAAGTTTGCAGATGACATGACCATTCTAGGTCTCAGGATGAGAGGGCTTACATACTGTAGAAGTGCACCAGCCAGCTACTACTTAATAGTTACTTTCTATTAATAGTCAACAAAACAAAGGAGAAGATAGTGGACTTTAGGAGGCAGGTGGGTTGGACCTTTAAAATCCTTGGTGTCCAAATCACAAATGAGTTTTCCTGGACACCAACCACTGACACCATGGTTTTGAGAGCTCCCCGCCAACCTTTATTTCCTGAGGAGCCTGAGGAAGTTCGTCAGGAAGACCAGCACCCTTACAAATGTCCGCAGGTGCACCATCAAGAGCTTCCTGATGGAATGTATCACAGTGTGGTATGGGAACTGTTCCAGCAAAACCCAGGAAGCACTGCAAAGAGTGGTAGGAACGGCACAGAACATCACTGGAAGCACGCGATATATAAGATATATACAGTAAGATTCTCTATGGGCTCCTTACCAGGCAAGTTGGCTGGCCAAGCAAGCACAGTAACATCCTGATCAGCAAACCAGTTGGTGGTAGTTTTGGCACTGTGGGAACATCCTAAATGATGAAAAAGAAAATCTGAATCTTCATAAAGCTGGTCAGCAGACAGAAGAATGAAGTGCTCTAAAAATGCCTGGTGGACAGGTACATTAACTTTGGGCTTGATAAAACACAGCGGACTAACACCAGCAGATGGTATGGCACCCCTCATTATACTTGTGTGACAACATGGATTCTGTGTCTCTTCACTCTTCCTGAGTCCTCTTTCATTACAGACTCTGGGACCTCAATTTCCAAATAAAATTAATATTAACTTTCATCTGAAAATTGTCCAGTGTTCTTTCTTCTTATCCAGCTAAGACAAATTGACATTGTCTCTGGTTCAGGAGTGGCTTGATACCAGGAGTACAACTGTTATAGTCTATTTCATGAAGATATCTGTGTGTCGACTCCAGCCTCACTCCTACCACTACCTGTGAAGATTTGCTGTGTTCTTGAATTAACTTTGCTTGACTTCTTAAGGCTGAAGTCATCCCTGCTGCTCGTGCACCTATCACAACCTTACCCTTTAATCAAGTATTCTTTGATACAGCATCCTTTCAGCCACAGCCCTCTGTGGTTTACCCTTTTTGTGGAGGATGTCGATGATCTTCTAGACAACTGTCAAGTCAGCAATCTTCCCCATGATTGTGTTTTTTTTATGCACTAGACCAAGAGATACAATATATACTATAGTGTTTATATTAAATAAATAGAAATTTACTTAAACTAAAAATGTTATAATTTGAAATTAAGGTTTTTTTCTCTCAAGTTGTAAGCTGTAATGTAATTACACCAAATTAAATCACAAAAGCTAGAAATATTTCAATTGGCATGCAATGAATATAAAATATGTGAGAAAAATAAACTTCAATTAATCATGCTTGAAATCAGCAGAATTATGTGGCAATAAAGTTAAGTCAGCTGATGACCTGAATAACCATTATAAACCAGTTTTCTGGTAATATCCCAGTTTTAACGAGTATATACCAGGACTCGAGTTGTAATTATGAAAAAAAAAGGGGTTTCTGGGAAATACCCACAGAGTCTTGACCTTAGCCCCATCGGCAATCTTTGAGATGTGCTCGAGAAGACTTTACAGAGTAGGTTGACTCTCCTATCTTCAATACAAAATCTTTGCCAAAAAAAAAAAATACAACTCTGGAAGGAATTAAGTGTTGCCGCATTGCATATGTTGAAACAAGGCAAATGGGTGCCGTAATTTAAGCCCAATGTGGTCTAACAAAATGTTAGTGTGAATTATTATTATTATCTATGATGTATTTGATCTGCTTTAGTGCACATTTTTTATTTATTTATTTATTTTTTATTTATTTATTTTTGTATTTTTTTTTTTTTTTTTACTTGAAGCAAAGTCCTTCTGTATAAAGATGCTAGATGCTATTAGAAAATAAATAAGGGAATTACAAAAATGGGAAATCTCTGAAGCAGGAACTTTGTCTGCACAATTCAACTCTGCATACAGTATGAGAAACTTTCGTGTATAAATAACTGAACTTAAATCTCCACAGCAAGCAGAAGTCTTAAAGACACATCCCTTTTATCTATAAGGTTTTCAGTATTGTGTCAAGTGGTATTTTTATCTGATTACATTCAAGAGAATGTAGAAGCCTGATCTGTTGATAGCTGCTATAATACAACTGAAAACAGGAACATTAATGTTACATAACATTAAATTGATAAATGGTCGTAACTCAGGGGTGCTAATTGTCCTTCTGTTTTGTCAATCTGTTGTTAATTATTTTACTAACAGCTTTGGAGAGTTTTATTTGAGTATTATAAATTAAAGTAGTACCATATGTTTACAACCCCAGCCAGATTGAATTTAGACTACAATTGATATGAACTCTTCTTAATCACACTTATACTTTCAAAAGCTGTGGGTTACGGATGCTGGCGAATTATACAAACTGCAAAAAAAAAAAAAAAAATCAACATTGAGTTAATCTCATTATGTTGGGCAGATCATGATTATTATGGGATAATAACCCTGTACGTTTGTCCTTAATTAAATGAGACATAAAAGAAACAAAACTAATAGTTTTAAATGTAAGGTATAAATAGAGATTTTTTTTTTTCCTTTTGCATTTGGATGCATAAATGGAGGTGTAATGCAATTATTAAAATTTAACTTTTAAGAAAAATGTGTACAGCATTTTATAAGAATGATCTAACTGTTTGATAGTGTGTACTGTACAGTACATTGTTCAGATTTTACTTGTTACTTTTGCAGATATTAGAAATCGAAACAAATGAATTTAAAATGAATGACATTTCTTAAAAAGTCAAATAAGCCATGATATAAAGGTGCACTAAAATCTAAAATGTTTTCCGATGACTAGATCATCATCAGTGCATCAGAAAATGAAATGAAGTCCTAAACGAATAGGCACCATGAGCTGAATTTATAATCTGCCTACAGAAAGTGTCCAGTACTACTGAGGCACACCAGTCTTTAACCTATAATCGGACACACTCCAGCTGTCAGTGTCACACTTAAAGAAATCGTCATGTCCATGAAGACATCATGATTGACCCAGGGTGTGTAAAATGCCTCCGGGTTTGTGCTTTATGAAGGTGTTGCAGCTTCGGCAGCGTTTTCCTTCACACTCTCAAATCGATCGGCTACAGATTAACCTTATCATCCCCTGCTATCATTCTCCGAGCTGTCAGAGGATCCGAGTCAGTTACGCACACAGTGTAATTGCTTCCTTCTCCTCTGAAGTCTCAACATCACCTCCTCTGCAGTGTGTGTGGTCATGCCTGTCAGTCTGATTAGGGGTGAAGGCGAAGGGGATGGATGTGCCTCGACTATGTTGAGTGTCTGATTTACCCCTTAGTCATGATAGATGTGTGATTTAAGGCATTACATTGGACAGGGTAAAACTCAATAACCGTCAGCCTAAATATACTTTGGGAATAATCATCATCATTTATTTTTTTATTTTATTTAAATAATACGTTTTTTATTTTTTTATTTTTTTTGTTATTTTAATATAAAAAATTTAAAGAGATTTGGACAGGGGAATATAATCAGAAACCAAACAGTGTTACAATTTAATTACAATTATTCAATGCTTTCGCTGTGCTGGGTTTGTAAGCTACACTTTCTACTCACAAATGTTTCCAAACCTTTCCAAGACTGTGCCTAGACAATACTGCAAACTTTTTTCCCTATTTTTCTTTGCTCAATGATTAATTTATGTGCCAAATTATTTATGTAACCAAAATGCAAACAGACCAAAAGTATCAACATCAAAAGAATATCAATGTTCAAATATCAGTGTGAAGTCACCTATAGAAATATAAATGTTGTCCAAATTTATTTAAAAGGAATACATCAAGCAACATTATTGCCTTTATTGCAATTATCACAACATACAGAAATCTATCAAAATAGTGTAGCTAAATTACCTATGGTTTCAGCACAAAAGAAGAATCCATTTTAACCTGCAATATTAATGAAGGTAAATCATTTGCAACATAAAATTGATTAATAGTCTATGTAAGGATAGAAGCTTTTACTCTGTCTATTCACCTTAAAAAGGTAAGAACTGATAATATATATGTGTGCTGCTAAGAAACGTGGTGCATTTTTAGTCAGTTGAATTCTTAATGACAAATAATAGATTACTTATTATGCAACAATCATATTTTACAGCATAACAAAAACAAGGCTTTTTCTATGTATGCAGTTGCAGTTTCCCAAAAATAATTTTTTAACATAATTCCAATTCAATTCAATTTCATTTGTATAGAACTTTTAACAATTGTCATTGTCGCAAAGCAGCTTTACACAATCAAAAGAATTATTTAAGTTTGTATGGAATGTGAATGTGTATAAACCAAATGGTCAGATAGTCCCTGGTGAGCAAGCCAAGGGCGACAGTGGCAAGGAAAAACTCCCTGAGATGGAAATAGGAAGAAACCTTGAGAGGAACCAGACTCAACAGGGAACCCATCCTCATTTGGGTGAAACAGAAAGCAGTAAATGATTTGCATTTATACAGTGTGTAGGGTGGGAGGCAGTTCAGCTATAATAGCTGATGTTAATTGATGTTAATATGGAGTCCAGGTAGTTATTGGAGGCTCAGGTAGACTTGTAGGAAGTTCCAGTACTGAACTATTAAGCAACTGCAGCCAAGTCAAGTCCTCAGAGAAACAGCTGTCAACATCAGTAGAGGCCAGAACCATCTTCATGGTAGAGTGAAACCGTCCCCAGACACCAGACTCATCCCAAAGAGACACACGGGGCATCCATGTGAGAGAACTCCAATCAGAATCAGGGCACCAGGATGGGTCAGACAGGTCCAGAGGGCAGAGGGAGTCTGGATCACTAGCAGCTAAGGAACGGCATGTATAGCTCGACAGAGAGAGGAAATCACTTTTAATTGTTACTGTATTAAATATATTCTTTTCCCTCAGATGTCTGTTTAATTAATGCCTTTTTATGTTTGCTGGGTATCAGCTTCTTAATGCCAATTTGTTAGACACCACCAACTGTAATATTTTACTTTCACTTTTGGCTAACATTTTATTATACTGTAGCTAAGGCAAAACTGCTTCCTACTTCAGCAAAATGCTCCAAGGCCACACATTAGATTTTTATATGTCACAGTCAGGCATGATTCAGTGCATTTAATCCAGGCTTACATGCATCATGAAGGGCATATTCAGCAGGAACCATTCCTAAAACCTGTGTGAATCATGTGATTTGGCTAATCTGTAAAACTACCAAATATGTAATAGGTTAAAAAACATACAGTAGTTAGTCTTGAGACAAAAAAAAAAAAAATTAATCTGATAAATGTCCCCCCCCCCCCCCCTTTTTTTTTTTTTTAAATAAAACTATAAATTCTTTATTAAACCAAAAACAATCTTGGTGCACTCATACCAGCAGAATTAGCAACAGCCTTTATGCATCTTTCTGCCTCATTTAATTTAACAATGTTTTGTAGGGCTTGGCTATAACAGCTGGAGTGGCAGCTCCAGCCTCGGGTAAAGCGAAGCTTCCGAACACATCCGTGATTCTCCTGCTCCTGATCTGATTCAGCTAATTATCAAGACCTTTGTAAACACCAGAGGTATCAGAGCAGGGAAATGTGTAAAACAGTGAGAGGCTACGTGTCCTGAGCAGCAGAAAGAAAATTAATTAAGGTATACTTTAGGAGAAAATTGGCCTTTTGTCTTGGCTGGAAAATTATCATATTCTTCACGTCTTCAAACATGCATTGATTGCATTGACTGAGCTTACTATTTTGGATAAGGCATCCTGGGTGTTTTGTCTATTATAAAAATCAAACATTGGAAAGTGGGAGATGGTATTGATTAGTCAAATGTTACTTCAAGTTTGCAAATTGGTTTTCTTACAAATATTGAGCTTAAGACACAGCAAGGTTTTTCAATACTCAGTGGAGGTGCCAATACTTTAAAGAAACAGTTTGTTGTCTGAAAGCGACCATTAAAATGCAACGAGATTGGAAGGAATACCCAATTTAAGTGCTTCCCTTTC
Source organism: Clarias gariepinus (assembly GCF_024256425.1). NCBI lineage: Eukaryota > Metazoa > Chordata > Actinopteri > Siluriformes > Clariidae > Clarias > Clarias gariepinus. Next base: position 15,342,841 of record NC_071126.1, on the reverse strand, counting down.
AAAACAGAATAATGTTTTGTTTGTCTTGTGTATCAGTTAATACATTTAAATTCCAGGTTTGTTATAAAAACAGATAAAGCCTTTTTGTGATCACAGAGATCTTTAAATCTACCAAAAGAAGCCAGAACTATTGTTTCATGCTTCTTTATTTACATAAGTTCTAGGAGACATAACTCCTGGATGCCGAAGCAGAAGTTTATTTTCTTTCGGTTTGTACTTTTTTTTTTCATTCCTAACTTTTTAATTGTCTATCCTTTGTATGTAAAACCCTACACAGACCAACCGTGATCTTCTCATTTATTCAAGAGAAGACCTTCTGGCTCGTAGACAAAAGAGCCATGCCATTACTACATCCCCTGTTCTGGAAGAATTAAGGCTCAGGTATCTGGGGTTGCAGAGCCGCGATCAAACTAAAGACTTAGCTAAAAGCTAAGCAGTGGAGATACAAGCCCTCTATTTCATGATGAGACGATGAGCTAGCGTCCCTGGGCAGTAGTGTTAATTTTGTCTACTTTTTCAATTTTAGTCTTAGTCTTAGTCCTAGGATAAATGTCCCTTGCAAATATGATAAAGGTTTTTTCATATTAAGCCAGTTTTATTCTATTTTTGTTTAGTCAAAGTCTGGACATTTTAGTCTAGTTTTAGTCAGAGATGCAGTTGAATATGCAGGAAAACATACGAGAGGTCTGTGATCACAATCCAGCCTTCTAACTGGGAAACAAGCTGACTTGGAGTCATGCCACATCCAGACGTTTTTAGATGACACAGTCATTGTGGGGTGTATTGTGGATGGACAGAAGGGCGAGTACAAAAGCCTGGTTAAGAACTTTGTGGCCTGGTGCAATCTAAACCAGCTACATCTGAACACCACTAAGGAGCTGGTGATTGACTTTTGTCAGTCTTGATCTCCCCAATTACCTGTCTCCATTGAGAGACTAAATGTTAGGATAGTAAATTCATACAAATACTGGGGGCTACAGCCGAATTATCAGCACATACTGACAGTCTGTACAAGGAAAATTGGAGCTGGCTGTTTTTCCCAAAGAGACTATAAGCTTTTAACCTCTGTAAAAACCTCCAACTAGACATCACCAGTGTACATTTCTATACAGTAATGTGCTGGGAAGGTAGTGTACTGGGGTGCCTCAGAAGCAGGGATGTCATGTGTCCTTGGACAAGGACAAGGTGGCCAGGAGAGCTTGGATGCATTTGGATTCATTGGTAGGTTTGGAACTGGACTTCTTCCAGGATGTGGTGGAGAAGAGGACATTCGGTTTTTCAAGACCTCTCTACAGGGGTATGGGAATGTAGACTGGGAGATCTAAGCTTAAGGCTCTTCTGCTATACGTATACATCATGGTGCTACCTGCATAATTGTATCATCTTTTAGCTTCATGGTCTGCTCACTACTTTCAGTATTACATATTATGTTATTAGGCGTAGGCTGTCAGTGTCACTTTCATGGTGTTCTTTGCACAATTATTATTATTTGCCCACTTATAACCTATTATAGATAAATGGATATTTATATATGCTTGTATAGATAGGTAGTATAGCATTAGTAAGCTTTATGTCTTTGTGTTATTGTCTCCAATACCACTGGATGTCTCAAATATTATTTGGATCAATAAAGTGTCTATCTATCTATCTATCTATCTATCTATCTGTATTTACTGGTTTATAAAATACAGGCTATATGCAATCCAGCAGTAAGCAGAGGCGCTCGCCATGCTAATGGACATTCTGTATGCGCTTCCAGAACCACAAGTTTGGGAGTGTCAGCAGGAGCTGCTGGAGAAAGAATCAGTGCTAAACAAGTGGCTCACTCAGCTTGAGATGGAGGTGACCATGTCAAACTCCAGCGCCCAGTTGAAGACCCTGTTGAAGACCCTGTCTTCTCTAAAGGACATGAATGCTCTGAGAATTTTGACATTCTTTTTTAACTCTGAGTGCACTGTTCTGTGTCCTGGCAGCACTGGAAAACTCCAAGGTGTTTTCCAAGAGCCCCGCACCACTCGAGCTGCACTGCCTGAGCCACGCAATGCTTGCCTGAGCCTTCTGAATCGTGTCCAGCCCTGTCTTAGCCAGATACTGCAATAATGCACTCTCTTCTTCTAGTATAACAGCATTCACTGTTGCCTAGAATATGCTGCTGTTTTTGCCAGCAGGATTGAAGAGCGGTGCACTTCGTCAACCACTTGGCTGCTCCGCTTCAAGAACTTTGTTTGCCCCGCATTCCAGGTTTGAGGATTCTGGGTTTGCTTTGCCTCCCGGGTTTGAGGATTCAAACTCAGTAGCTTTAAAAAATCTAAAAAAAAATTTTTTTTTTATCTCTCTCTCTCTCTCTTTCACTCTTTCTCTCTCATTGTCTTTGCTCCTCGACAGTAAATGTTGTGTTTTTATCACCGTCATCACAATTTGGCCCTGTCAGATCCTTATGCTTGACCCTTTTTTTGTGCTTCTAAAACTTGCCTAATATGTATTGTAATTATCAGTGTTAATGTTATGGTAGATGTACTTATAAGGTTATCAGTATTTAACAAGCACAAATTAATGATAAATTAATTGTTTTAAAATGATCATGATCACCCATCTTAAATTGCTTTGAATGTGCTTTGAAGTATTTAACAGTATAGGTAAGCCTGTTGATTTTGCCCAAAAAAAGTGAAGATGAAATCAACTCTTGGTGTGCCACTGTAATTACTGGCATTTGTTATTTCATATCCATAAAACCATATGAGGATTTTATCCATGTAGTTTCTCTGACTCACTGCTTTAATGAACACTTTCTGCGGTTTTATGGTGATGCTTTATTATTCACACATTCGCTACTAAAAACCCATTCTGTCTTAATGATAAAAATAATTCTCTTGTGCACTTGCCTGGAGCATATTTAAAATTTTACAGTCCTATTTTAAAATGTTCATGTTCATATTTTTTGCCTTGAGCTTGCTCAGGCAGCAGTAGTGGAGCTGTCCTTGTGTGCTATCAATGATCTGGTCTTATGTTGGCCTTCATATTGGCATGATGAATTTGAGTCATAACACACTCCACTGCTCACGCATTGTGACAAGCTAATTAATGTGTCATCTAGCCTCAGTGCAGAGGTGAACAGAAATAGTTTTATAGAAGTGGCTGTATGAGTAAAGGTGTATCTCCAGAATTAATTCTGATGTGTTTAATGATTGTGATGATAATTGCTATATGGTGATGTATTTTCCTTATTCCTTATTAAAATATTACCACATGGCTGGTGCTTTGACGTCACATTGCTAGTGGAGGTTCAGTGGAGTATATAAGGAGGAAAAAACAACACCAATCTCAATTATGATTGATAATGGACAGCATCATATTAATGGGAGATCCAGTGTTGGAATAGTGGACATGGCAAAAACTGGATTCAAAGTTGCACTGCACTGGACATTCCACACTCCACATTGCAATGCACAATAGAGTTTTGTTGAGTTGGAGACATGACCTACAACCATCCCAGTTATGGAAAATATTAAACATGATGCCACTAACTATTTATTTAATCCACCTTTTTATTCAACAGATTTAACCTTGGCAGGAGAGTGGTGCAGTAGTTAGCACTGTCACCTTGCACCTCCCAGGTCAGGCTCGATTCCCGTCTCTGTGTGCATGTTCTCCGTGTGCTAGGTGGGTTTCCTCCGGGTACTCCGGTTTCCTCCCACAGTCCAAAGATCTGCAGATTAGGTTAATTGGCGTTCCTAAAGTAGTGAGTGAATTGTGAATGTGTGTGTGTGTGTGTGTGTGTCCTGCAATGGATTGTCATTCTGTCCAGTGTATACCCCGCCTTGTGCCTTAAATCTCTTGTCCCTGAATACACAATTAAGTGGTATAGACAATGAGTGAGTGGGTGAGATTCAACCTTCAAGCTAATACAGAAAGTTCTCAGTGTTTTTAAACAAAAATAAATTAAAGACAACCAGGGATTGAATTACACCGTGGAGGAGCCTTATTTTCTGCAGTGATTTGATGAGCATCCGGACATAACGCACCCCTAATCACACCCTGGGGGTGTGTAGTTGGAGTGTAGTTGGTCTGTAGGTTATACAGTATATTGTTCTTAATAATTTCATAGAAAACAGAAGAATGTTAACCAGAAGAATGGACTTTGCCAGTGAATCTGCACAGTAATATATACACAGTACTATGAATTAACTGCTGCTTATTTGGTAGTATTTCATAATGTGATTGACTTTGCTGTATTTTTTTTTGCTGTACAGTCTTTTTGTTCTCCGCTCCCCCTCCGATCAGGCTTCTAGTGGGGAGACCTGAGGTGATGTTCATTAGCCACCTCTCTCCCCATTATGTACTTTTGAGAAGAAAAAAAAAACCTCTATAATCCAGTCCCTTGCTTCACTCACAAGGGCCAATAAGGTTACTTGACGCACTCGATCACATAAAAAATGCAATCATCATTCTGAACTTATCTTTTTTTCAAACACTCCAAGCCACCCTCCGGAAAGATGCTGCCCTGGGCAGTTGCCCATGTTGCCCATATCTAAATTATCCTTTGCATTTTATACCGTGAGTAAAATTCCTTAGAGACAAATGGTTGGAAAATGCAATGTAAGGATAAATAGAGGGGAATGGTCAGACTGTTTGCTATGGCAAGGCTATGGTAACTCAACTAACCACTATTCACACCCAGGAAAGCATCTGCAAACCTTGAAGTGGATGTGCTATAACAGCAGAAGACCATATCAAGTTTTACAGAAACAGGAATTTAAGCAATCCATAATTGGCAACATCATTTGAATCTCACAACAGCATGTTTAACTGATAACGCATTCATTATATCCCAATTATAGTGTAATTCTTACAATTAGACCACTTTTTCACCAGATGGTGCAAATGGTGCTGAAAGATACCCACGACTGTAACACTATCACATTATCATGGGGGCTCTTTGGGCATATTTGGGACCAGAACCATAACAATGTTTTCATGAATAGGATAAGCTAATTATCCCCACTGAGTCTGTTGAACATTTTGACCATTTAATTATCAGGGATGTGGCTAATGCGCAGAAATTTCAAGCATCACCGATCAGACATTCTGTTCATGATCAGAGCTCTGACCCCTTTTTTCATCTCTGGCTCCTGTCCGGTACCTCGCTGGGCCGCTGGCGTAGCAATGCATGGCTGTAGTCATTTAGGACCAACTCTTTTGTGTGCAGCTTTACTACACCTGTTTCTCTTTCTCTGTTACTCTCACACACGCATGCACACATTGCTGAAACTCTATTACCCAACTCCCTTTTTATACCAGCTTATGCACAGAACAAGATATTGCTTTTTCCAGACTGTATGTGGGAGCATAGATAATGACTATGGCCTGGTAATTTCATCATATTCAACATTTCATCAGGAGAACATTTCGAGCCGGGCGAATGGAGTTTTAAATAATAACTCGGGTCCAGTGTGCTCGATTCAGTTTGCGACTGCGTCATAATGGCAACGTGATTGTGGCAGCAAAATTACACCACTTTACCACCTCCTCTAACCGCCAATGCTTAACAAAGGAGAGAAACAGAATCACATCCGCAGATTTCGTAGTGAATTTGTTTACCTCCGTTCGACTGCACTATTTCATTCTTTTTTTCCCTGATTAGTTCCTAAGGGCGCAAGTGAAAGAACAGAAGGGAAATCATGGCTACAGGGAGCTTGAGAGAGGAATAGACAAGAGAGAGCTGAAAAGGGAAAGCTGAAAGTTACTTCTGGCTGTGATAGAGATGTCAGACTTTATTTTAGCCCAGGCCACATCAGACGTTAGGTTTAAGAGGTTTTTAACACACTTATTCTCTCTCACTTGTTCATTCTTTATACCGCTTATCATGTACATGGATGCAGCAGGCCTGAAATCTATCCCAGGGGACTTGGGGCACTAGGCGGGGTAACACCCTGGATGAGGTGCCAATCCATCACAGGGCACACAAGCACACAAACTCACGTAACAGACAATTTTAAAAATGCCAGTGCGTATTAGTACCGCCATTCACATAACAAGCCACATTAAATGTGTATGTCATGACATTCATAATTACATGTACTCTAAACAGCACTCATCTTTGCTCACATTTTCTGGATTAAACTCCATCGCAAGTTTAACTATTTCAACCAATTATTCGTTTCAATCAGTGGATGTGATTTTATTAAAAGATATGCTTGGGATTTTGCTCTGGAGAATGGCAAGCACTTCGACAGCTGTATTTGTCGAGATCCAGAAAATGAAACAAAACCAGGCACCTCACTTTAGCTGCTTTAGCCGGTACTGCTAGGACTGCTATGAAATCTCCACTAATAAAACTATTCAAGTTAAGTACAGTAGCAAAGCAGATTTATTATATTATTTGACATTTTTTACATTTTTTACATTTTTATAATGCATTTTTTATTAATAACATTTTATAATTTATTCATCACCAGGTGACGCCTTTCAATATTTGGAGTCAGTCTTTACATGCTGAGAAAGTGAAATTATTTCCCATGTAGGTCGATTTAACAAAAAAAAATTATTTGTTGATGAATTTAATTCATATATAAAAATAATGAAAACCTCTAAAATGATTCATTTTAAGCTTGATATGTGTGGTATATTCAACTGGGAGATTTGGTTTATTTTAAGCTTGTCCTTTCAGAAAGAGCCAACATTATGTGGCAATAGAACAAGAAAACAAAATAAATAAATATCTAGGAATTTGCTTTTCCATTAATTATAAATTGAAAATTTTTCCATTAAATATTTTTTTTTTTAGTCCTGGATTATTGGCTCTATCCTGGACACGCCAATCACACAATACATTTACATGCACAGTTAAGTCGATCTACGGTTATAAATTGACTAGGCTATTTAATACCTCGTCCCGTTACGCAAGCACAGGAAGGGGAAACAATTTATTGACTAAAGTAGGTCCGACTCCACTACGATAAGTGGCGAGATGCCCCCTTTCAGCATGTTGGTATCGTATTTCTGGTTGACCTACTGTAAAAGGCTGTACATTTCATACACTTTACTTTTTATACAATTGAGATTCAAGTTCTTGTGGTTAGTTGACACCACCGCCTTCTTAGTTGCTTCTTCTGTTACAGATTTCAACTTCCAGGATGGAAACTATGGAACAAGCGCGGAGTTCCTACAGTAGGCCAGTGCCTGTGTCCGATTAAGTGATACAGTACGTGCAAGAGTAACTTAACCTCCAACCACTTGTCTAGGTACTGTATGCTATTCTGACCTGAAGAAGCTCAATTTAGCATGATTTCAGCTGGATGAACATGTTAACTCAATTTAAAAGTCCGGTTTTGGCCTTTTATCCACATGCAAATGCAAGATGAAAGTGAAGATTTTTTAAAAAGAAGGGATTTTGGCTGGTTGTAACGTCACCTTGTGCTGATGATGTCATTGTCTGTGTGGTAGTCTCCTTGATTTGACGTCAGCTTTGTTCATGAGGATATTTTGTACTCAAGTAGAAGTAGGAGAGACAGGTCTTAAATTAGAGTGAGACAGTAAAAAGAGAGACACAGATAGAGGAAAAGAGAGAGATGTGAGGATGTGAGACAGGTCTTCTCATGAGAGTGTTCCTGAGCAGATAAAGACGCTGTGTTCTCTGAGCTTAGTGAGCCATGAACACATCCAGCGTTAAAGGGCAGCCGCGCCACAGATCTGTCCTCCTTCCCAGATGTGAATCAGCAGCTGTTCCGCCCACAGGCTCTGTGACCGACAGCCGTTTTATGGTTTATTTACACAGAGTTAATCAATTCGCTGTCATAAATAGTTCAGCTGTCATTCTGACTTATTGTTAAAATTGTTTTAAGGAACCTTCAGTTACCTGCTGATTTGGTTTATTTGCAACTCGGTTATTGAAATAATATAATATGACATCTTATTGATGAAGTCTTTTTGTCCCAGAACAATAAGAATAATGGGTAATAGAAAGACACAGCTGCAGAACAATTTCCGATAAGCGTCCCTGCACATTGCCTTAAGACAATTTCTAATTAGGTTCACTGAGAGTTTAATTCTTGTATTGGAAATCCAGAGAAAGGCGGTAGATTAAAGCAGAAGCCTGTTATAATGAATGTGTGAATATCAGCATTGGCTATTGTTGAAGCTCTGTTGGAGGAAGAAAAGATTTTCCTCCTGAGGCGGAAACACCAACCTGAGAGACACAGAGACAGAGAGGCTTATGCATGACTAGTTAATGCATAGACAACGTTGTGTGATGATCAAACATTTAAAAATAGCATAAGTAAGGAATAAATCCTGGGGGTGTGCTGATATAGAAAAATAATCAACAATGGCATGGCGTGGCAAGACATCACTACGGGCAGATCGGAAAATATAAAGTACCTTGCAAGTGGTGCCTCTAAAATTATGAAATCATGCTTGAATTACCCGACATTTAACCAGGGTTATGTTCATTGTCTTCCAGCTGGACCACCGCAGTGGACCACCCAATCCACACACCTTGGCACAGCTTTTACGCCTGACCCCATTCCTGACTCAACCCAACCATTTTTTTTATCTGTGCGTGGGTTCGGCACCAGTGGCTGGGGTTCGAACATTAGATGGAAATTGAACCGGGACCTTTCGCGTGGCAGTTGAGAAACCTACCACTTAGCCACAACATTTAAATAAATAAATTTAAACATGTACATCAGTGAGACAACTGCATTTAGTTGCAATTATGCAAAATTGCGGAAATATGTCTTGCTTACTTGTGATGACAGGTTATCTAGGAATAGCAAGGTCATTAACTGACACGAAAGGCTGTTATTCGTCACATACCTTACAAAAAGCTACAATATGCAAGTTTTGTTTATTGTAGAAAATTATGTCATAACACAGAGTGACCTGACAGCACCAAGTGTGTTAATTACGATCTGGGTAATGCTTATAAGCTCTGTTACACTAGCATGTTCTGTCATATATTCAGTATGCAAAGCCAAGTCCCATCTTTGTGGAGTTATCTAACCCATTATTGGTTTCTTGATGGTTAACTGGGTTTTGCCTGTAGATATCTGCAATGGAATTTATGCTGTAAATCATCAGCATAAAGCTTTATCTATGGATTAGCAGCAATACCGTGAAGTAATCTTTTCCTGTATGACTTTATCAGTCTCTCACATTGTTCCAGTTAATTGAGGTTTTTGGGAATTCGCTTATGCACAGCTCTCTTCAGGTCTTGTCACAGCATTTTTATTGGGTCAAGGTCTGGACATTGAATATGCCATTCCAGAACCATGATTTAGATTTTTTTTTTAATCCAATCTGATGTAGATTTACTGCTGCGCTTCAGATCGCGGTCTTGTTGCATGACCCAGTTCCAACCAAGTTTAAGCTGTCAAATGGATGGACTTATATTTGCCTTTAGAATAATCTGATATACAGAGAAGCCCAAGGTCAACCCAATGACAACAAGGTGCCCAAGGTCAAGTGGCTTCAAAAACAAGCTCAAATGATCACCTTCTTAAAATCTGTGGACGAATTAAGGGGGTACTTAATATTTCCCACATGTTTTTGTGTTTTTTATTTTTATTTTTATTTTTTTGCCTAATTTTTGTTAATGTATAATAAAAGTTAAAATGGCACAATAAAAAGTTATAGGTTTTTAATCATCAGAGGTTGTATATATTATGACTTGCTACGATCAAATGATTTTGTTATTTGTTTTTGCATTAAAACAGATAAAAAAGAGGACACTAACTTTTACACAACTGTATATAGGTTGTTAACAAGACATGGAACTTTTACTGTCCCACAGGACAAAAATGACTATAATTAGTATTTTCATCATTTAGAATGCTATAAATAGTTAAACATTTCTTTGGTTTACATGGACTCATTGTTATATAAACACAGACCTTAAAATTGTTCCATGGTGTGACTGTCTCAAGCATGGTCCAATAAATATAAAACTTTTATAAATTACAAAGAACAGCATAAAAATGTAATGTCTTGCTAATCTGTAATGGCAGCTGGTGTGACAGCATATGGCCCCTGGTATGACACTTGTACTGTCACACTGGAGAACAAAAATGTCACTCAAGAGGACAAGATCTCATTCAAAAAGCATGTTAAATATTTAAGTACAATTTAATTAACCTCTTATTTTCAGTAAATTTAAATACGAAAATTGTGTTAATTGAAATATTTTCTTTGGTTTAGCATCAAAGTATGTGGTTCTGTGTAAATCCATTACGTGCAGTAAAAGCACAGGCTATACAGGCGTCTGGCTGAAGGTCGCCGTCATTTGGGTCAATCCTCAGCAGGCATGGTGTTATCAGAGGTGCACACGCTTGTGCAGAACAGGTGAGACCAGCCGCACTCAGCAGGAGGCACATTGTACGCAGAGACTGCAGAGTGGGCGCATAAGGAAACTCAAAAGCTAGGCGAAAGGAACTCAAAAGCACTCGAGTCTGGGGAGACTTCACTCTTCCACTTCCAGCCCACAGGTGAGCCTGCCTCCTTGTTAAGTGCACTCGCTGTTGGCGCCCCCTACAGAGTGTGCACAGTGTGTATGTGTGTGAGAAGCGTTTGCACTGGGTGGCCCGCTGTCACAGCAAGGTGTATATAGTGTAGTTATTACAAACACTATATATATATATATATATATATATATATATATAATGAAGATCTGTAAAGTTATTTGGATTTTTACAACATTATTGTTCAAATACACAGGGAAAAAGGGACAATTCTTTTTTTGCTGAGTATATATATATATATATATATATATATATATATACTGTATATATATATATATATATATATATATATATATATATATATATATATACATCCGCGATCCATTACAAACTTATTTGCAGTTTGTGCAAGGTTTACTAAAGACATGGCGCCATGGGTCCCAACAAGATGATGGTAACAAGAAAAAAACGGTGCCACTTTCAGTTTTGGAAATTGGTAATATTTGTAATATTTTTGGATGGCTGGAACTGCATTTACATTATTTCCCATGGGGAAAATGCAGAGGTATAAATGTACTTGCCTTGCCTATGATATCCTATTTGCTGATAAACTGAGGTTGTGCCTTATTCTGTTATTGATTTATTTGGTTGATTTAAACAGTCTGTGCTATAATGAAAAATCAGTTTTAACCTTAGCCTTTTAAGATGACCACAACGTCACAATTATAAAACAAAGAAGTGCTGACTGATATAAATTTGTATCGCTTGAAGGACACTAAACTGGTTTTGAAAAATGAATAAATAAATAAATAAATAAATAAATAAATAAATCGTCTGCCCACTAAGCTCCTGTCAATCAGTGCGAATGCTGCGATCAGCGAAGCGTGCAGAGACTGGTAGGCATTCTTCCTCCAGACTTAATTAGTAAATGGATGCGCTACGTAGAAAGGGGATGAACAGAGACGGGGAGAAATGAAGTATGGAAGTAAAGTGATAAGAGCAATTAAGTATACGGGGAAAAGGGGCTGAAGAAAGAGATATGACTTTGAGAGGAAGGAGTCAGAGAGGGGAGGGGAAATTAATTTTTTTGTCAAGGCCGCTGTTCTACGTGATTCCCAACTCTCTGGACTTCTACAAACTGTATGTCCACTTGTAAACTTGGAGAATAAGGTGCGAATGTTTTACGATGATTTACGCATCTATTATTGATCCACATGTCAGAGAGCAAACAATAAGTTGGCAGAAATGAATCAGCAAACCTCTTCAAACCACTAAAGTCCGAGGCAGAGCCTTTAAGAGCGACTTTATTTAAAAATGATGCTGGGTTGCTTATGCACTTTTATCTTCATTCGTATTTCATATTTCTGAAAGCAGTACCACCGCTGTGAACATCAGCTGTACTTTGAAAACTTTCCTCGAGTGATGGTGCAATGGGTTTTTCTCATGAAGTTCTTTGCATAAATAAATGAACAGATGGCTGTGTGCTATGAAAATCTCCGCAGACGTCATGAGGGCTTTCAATTTTCAAATCTTCATCAGATCACTGACGAAATCCCACTGAAGTTCACGCCATTCATCTGGGTGCCGAAGATGCCCGGGTGAAAATGACATTTACATCTATTATAAATGCATCTGCTATACATCTAATGCTTGAAGTGTTGATGGAAATATTCACTGATAGCTTTCTATGTTGTAATGCACTTTTTTTTAAATAGACAAAGCTCTGATGTTAATTCCAGCTGCACGAAAACTCATAAATTAATATTTATTATGCGTATTTTAATACGCTATTATGTCTATACTAATAGCTACTTCGTATGGACATGCACAGAGGTGAGTAGAGTAGCCAAAAAAATTACTTAAGTAAGAGTAGCTGTACTTCAAAATAATATTCCCCAAGTAGAAGTAAAAAGTAGTCATCCAAAACATCCAAAATCGTAATGTTTGATTTTTTTTTTATGATATTTTAAGTCGTATAATAAAAATTATAGTATATATAATTGTAAAAGAAGAGCTTCACACTGCAATGTCTTCTCTATCTGCCAAAACAGACACACACATCAGCATATATATATATATATATATATATATATATATATATATATATATCAGCATCAATTTCACAACAATTTACAGTGGTGTGAAAAACTATTTGCCCCCTTCCTGATTTCTTATTCTTTTGCATGTTTGTCACACAAAATGTTTCTGCTCATCAAACACATTTAACTATTAGTCAAAGATAACACAAGTAAACACAAAATGCAGTTTTTAAATGAGGGTTTTTATTATTTAGGGAGAAAGAAATCTAAATCTACATGGCCCAGTGTGAAAAAGTAATTGCCCCCTGAACCTAATAACTGGTTGGGCCACCCTTAGCAGCAATAACTGCAATCAAGCGTTTGCGATAACTTGCAACGAGTCTTTTACAGCGCTCTGGAGGAATTTTGGCCCACTCATCTTTGCAGAATTGTTGTAATTCAGCTTTATTTGAGGGTTTTTTAGCATGAACTGCCTTTTTAAGGTCATGCCACAACATCTCAGTAGGATTCAGGTCAGGACTTTGACAAGGCCACTCCAAAGTCTTTATTTTGTTTTTCTTCAGCCATTCAGAGGTGGATTTGCTGGTGTGTTTTGGGTCATTGTCCTGCTGCAGCATCCAAGATCGCTTCAGCTTGAGTTGACGAACAGATGGCCGGACATTCTCCTTTAGGATTTTTTGGTAGACAGTAGAATTCATGGTTCCATCTATCACAGCAAGCCTTCCAGGTCCTGAAGCAGCAAAACAACCCCAGACCATCACACTACCACCACCATATTTTACTGTTGGTATGATGTTCTTTTTCTGAAATGCTGTGTTACTTTTACGCCAGATGTAACGGGACACGCACCTTCCAAAAAGTTCAACTTTTGTCTCGTCGGTCCACAAGGTATTTTCCCAAAAGTCTTGGCAATCATTGAGATGTTTTTTAGCAAAATTGAGACGAGCCTTAATGTTCTTTTTGCTTAAAAGTGGTTTGCACCTTGGAAATCCATGCAGGCCGTTTTTGCCCAGTCTCTTTCTTATGGTGGAGTCGTGAACACTGACTTTAATTGAGGCAAGTGAGGCCTGCAGTTCTTTAGATGTTGTCCTGGGGTCTTTTGTGGCCTCTCGGATGAGTTGTCTCTGCGCTCTTGGGGTAATTTTGGTCGGCCGGCCACTCCTGGGAAGGTTCACCACTGTTCCATGTTTTTGCCATTTGTGGATAATGGCTCTCACTGTGGTTCGCTGGAGTCCCAAAGCTTTAGAAATGGCTTTATAACCTTTACCAGACTGATAGATCTCAATTACTTTTGTTCTCATTTGTTCCTGAATTTCTTTGGATCTTGGCATGATGTCTAGCTTTTGAGCTGCTTTTGGTCCACTTCTCTGTGTCAGGTAGCTCCTATTTAAGTGATTTCTTGATTGAAGCAGGTGTGGCAGTAATCAGGCCTGGGGGTGACTACAGAAATTGAACTCAGGTGTGATAAACCACAGTTAAGTTATTTTTTAACAAGGGGCAATCACTTTGTCACACAGGGCCATGTAGATTTGGATTTTTTTTCTCCCTAAATAATAAAAACCATCATTTAAAAACTGCATTTTGTGTTCAATTATGTTATCTTTGACTAATAGTTAACGGTTTTTGATGAGCAGAAACATTTAAGTGTGACAAACATGCAAAAGAATAAGAAATCAGGAAGGCGGCAAATTGTTTTTCACACCACTGTATTAGTGAATTACTGTGTCAAATAAGTATTTGATCACTTGCTTATCAGCCAGATTTCTGACCCTCAAAGACCGGTTATTTTGCTTTTAAATAGTCTATATGCTTCTTACGGAGCCACTTCTTGGTTTTCCTGGCTGTGTGCTTTGGGTCATTGTCATGTTGGAAGACCCAGCCACGACCCATCTTTAATGCTCTGACTGAGGGAAGGAGGTTTTTGCCCAATATGTCACAATACATGGCCCCGTTCATCCTCTCCTTAATACAGTGCAGTCGTCCTGTCCCCTGTGCAGAAAAACACCCCCAGAGCGTGATGCTTCCAGCCCCATGCTTCACTGTAGGTATGGTATTATTGGGATGATACTCATCATTCTTCTTCCTCCCAAAAAAGTTCTACTTTGGTCTCATCTGACCACAGGACTTTCTCCCATGATTCCTCTGGATCATGCAGATGGTCCCTGCCAAATCTCAGACGGGCCTGGACATGGGCTGACTTAAGCAGGGGAACCTTCTGTGCGATGCTAGATTTTAAACCATGATGTCTTAGTGTATTACTGATAGTAGCCTTGGAAACGATGGTCCCAGCTCTCTTCACAGCATTGACCAGCACCTCCCGTGTAGTTCTGGGCTGATTCTTTACCATTCTTAGCATCATTGATACCCCATGTATCTACTTAGACTTTTATGACAGCTAACAACCTCAAACAGGTGCTTCTAATTTAGAATCATGAGCAGAGTGTAGCTGGACTATTTAAAAGCAACACAACTGGTCTTTGAGGGTCAGAAATCTGGCTGATAAGCAAGTGATCAAATGCTTATTTGACACAGTAATTCACAAATAAATTGTTAAAAAATCATACAATGTGATTTTCAGATTTTTCTTTTGGGATTCTGTCAAAGGATTTGGATTCTTCTTCAGTTATCAGGTTCAGGGGGCAATTACTTTTTCACACAGGGCCATGTAGGTTTGTTTTTTTTTCTCCTTAAATAATAAAAACCATCATTTAAAAACTGCATTTTGTGTTTACTTGTGTTATCTTTGACCAATAGTTAAATGTGTTTGATGATCAGAAACATTTTGTGTGACAAACATGCAAAAGAATAAGAAATCAGGAAGGGGGCAAATAGTTTTTCACACCACTGTATATATATATATGCTAAATATGTAATCATATATGCTGAATATGTGTGTGTCTGTTTTGGCAGATAGAGAAGACACCGCAGTATGAAACTGTTCTTTTACAAGCGAGGCATGCTTTGTATATGATGCCAGGGATGTATCATATTTTATGGGATGCATAAAATGTAAAACACGTGTATTGGCGATTAATTCTGTACTGAAATATACTTATATATTCATAGACTGTTAAAGTAACATTATATGTACAATTGAAGTAAATATACAATCACACAAACATGAAAAGAGCTTTTTATACTCACCGCAAGCTTGTACTCTAACTAATGAATTTATAGAACATCGGCTGAAGACCTGATCGGTCAAATGAAGTCATGTGATCATTGTTTTTGCGCCTGATTGGTAAAACAGTCAGGTGGTAGATCCACCGGCTGCATGTGTAGCACGTTCTTTAAAACGTTACTTAAGTAAATGTAACAGAGTAAATTTAACCCGTTACTACCCTCCTCTGGACACGCATGGCAGACAATAAACTTATTATGAATAAATAACAAGCTTTTTATATATAATGTCTGTACAGACATTTATTTAGTATTTACAGCAGATGCAAATCTGTAAATCGTCACATTTTTGTATGTTAGCGATAAAACCAGAAACAACTAGAATGAACTATTAAATTATTGTTTACTGTATCTTCGTGGGTGGATTTATAGCCTCCGAGGTCGCAGCTGCTAAATCCTTGCACTTAAATGAACATTTCGAACACTGAATATTTGAGTTATGAGAGTATTTGTTCATAAAAACATTGAAACTTACTCCTCATAACAGCTTGAGCACAAATTACCCTCGGGGTCATGATGAAAACAACTCTGATTCAAAACCCCCCCTTAATTCAGTCATCAGTAGTGCACTGAACGCTCCGACACTTAAAATGACTTCATAAAAAAAGTTTTTTATGAAATGATCTGAAATCCTATTCAGGCTTTAGAAATGATATAAACCAAGGCAGGCTGTCGTAAAAACACAGCGTCGAAGAACATGCATGTGAACCGCTTATCGTAAGCCTCCGAGGAAAAGGCTTCAATTATTCCATAAAGTCTTGCGTATCATATCAGCTTCTGCATCTTGTTCAGTGCTTTTGATCAGCCCCTATTTACTGACTGGAGCACAAACCCTTTCCACACATTCGCTTTTTGCATGCGTCAGCCTCCACTTTTAAATGAAAGCGCTCGGAAAGGGGATAAATATTCACTGATTTTCACAGCGCAGAGCAACGCTGGTGGATCGGGGGCCTTTAGTGTTTGGGAGCACCTGGCACAGCATCCACTTTAACACTCCTGAAAAGCTGAACAAGATGGCTGATTACCTCTGAGTGAGCATAGTGAGGCCGGATAAAGAGATTTAGCATAGGGTGAAACTCAACTGAGAACAGCTGCTGGAAGTGTTTTTCTAATATAGGTTTTTTCATTATTGGAAATGCACATTAGACATAGATTGTTTGAGCATATACTTGTTATGCTTAAGCGGTACTATTTCTGAATGATGGTGAATTTTTTTTAAATCCATAAGAAATAGCTATTTGCGCAACATCCCGAACTATAACTAAATAAAGGAGTCATGCATATAAAAACTCAAAGGCTCATGATCCTTGTCAGAAAATCCATTATTCGTGGCAACACACACAGATGCACAGAACGTTTAATATCATATTACATCTTTGAAATATTCTTCCCTAGGATCCGTTTTCATTTATATATATATATATATATATATGAAATTTAAGATGGGAAATTACCATTGTGTCTTTACAACGTGGAAAGATTTTTTATTGGTAATATTGATCACTTAGTTGTCTGATTGAGGTAGTGGAAAGAAATCCCTTCGGGTCAGGATGCGTAATGTCCTGTAGAGCAGGATTATTGTATCAAGTAAATGATGTTCATGATCTCCAGCTTGTCACAGTCTATGCATTTATGTTAAAAAGAGCCATTGTAGTCATGTACAATTAATAATATAATAAAATAACAAATTAACGCTTTATCATTTCATCCCACAAATGGCGACATGTTAATTAAAGGGATCCTGCGAGGTCTTTCTTTGTTCTCCTGGATTCCAGCTTGTACTTAGAGAGAAGGAGGTTATCCAGTAGGTGTACAGTATTTCCTTTCTTTTTAGGGAGGAATACATTAACAAGTACATTTGTTGGTTACGCTGTGGACTCTGGAGACTTGTCCTTCCCTCTCTTTAATAGAACTGAATTCGTCCCACTTTTTGAATACTGCATGTACTGCATTTCAAATCTTTTACATAATAGCTGAGGGGATGAAGAATGATACAAACACAGCGGGGAATACAAATCATGTTTGTGGTGCTAGGTTTTTTTCAGGATATAATGAAATTTGTAATGAAATGATAAAAGGTTTGGTTCTGGATGATGCTAAATAAACACCAGCAAGTTCACAGCTGATTTCTTTTCCTGAAAACATGGGTGTTTGCATCAAATACGGCGATATAATCGCCAGATCGCATTGTGAATGTAAAGTATTTCTAGAAAATATAGCAATACAAATTCAAATCACGTACACCGAACAGCCAAGAAATTACAACCAAAAACATAACAACCAATATTGTTTAGGTTAGGCGGCATGGTGGTGTAGTGGTTAGCACCGTCGCCTTGCACCTCCAGGGTCCGGGTTCGATTCCCAGCCTTCATTCCCGTCTTAGTGCACGTTCTCCCTGTGCTTGGTGGATTTCCTCTGGGTACTCGATTTCCTCCCACAGTCCAAAGATATGAAAAGGGAGACTGTGGTGCACTGGGTGCTTTTCTATCATCAGTAAGCTGTGTGACATCAGACCAGGCAGGCTAGCCATTGCTCCCCACAAGGTATGTCCATGATCCTGTCAGTTTCTTTTCCTTTTTTTAGCTGCTCTCATTAGGAGTGCCCACAGCAGACCATTTGTCTCCATCTAATTATACTGTATCTACCTTTGTCACTCCAACCTTCTGCATGTCCTCCATCACCACATCCATAAACCTCCTCTTTGTCCTTCTTTTTTTCCTCGTGCCTGGCAGCTCAACCTCTAACATTCTCTGATTAATAATTGATAATTAATGTCAATATGTTATGTGGTGATAACATTATGGCTGATTGGTGTACAGTATATACTAGTGTTAGGATGGGATGCAAGGCCTGCCATGTTATTAAAGCATGAGGGAACCAAACTCCACACAGAAAGGATTCCTTGATCTCAGGATCGAGCCTCGCACACTGAACTCTGTACCTGGGCCACCATAGTGCTTAGATTTGCATTTAGGGCAAATTATTCACCCTCCTTTTATTTTCCTTTGTGTTTTCTTACTGGGTTTGCACCGAGGACACAATGGAGATGATGTAAACCATCGCAACTAAACTTTAAAAGATACGTCCATAATTCTTTTATAGCTCATGTCTGGGGTGGATTTGCACGCTGGATAGAATGAAAAATGGATGGGGGGAAAAGACCATCCGTGGGAAACAAAAAAACAAAGAGCGCTATGCAGTAAACAGTGTAACAATCAGAAGATGTGGTGTTGATGAACTGAGTTGCTGGGAATCATGTCGGTGAAGACGATGAATATGTGAGCAGCTGATGCTAACCTGACATTTCCATTGTGACAGAACATTCAGTTACAGCATCATGTGCATGCCATTATTCCGGTTCTCCTTTGACTTTCGGTCTTTTTATCATGCACAGTGAGTATGTGCTTTCGTATTATAGTTTACAGCACTCTGAAGGAAGGCAGAGATGGAGCCACGGAATGAAATCAAATAAAGGATTATTGCGTGTTTTACTGCCGACCAGCTGCTTTGTACTAAATGTATGAAGAGGCGTCTCATATGCCGTGCCCTTCTGCGCTCTAAATCAGCCACTTCACAAGAAGGCGAGAAGGAAAACAGAGTCAAGGATGACTTTTTCTTTAGTGCTGGTATTTCCACAACACTTCCACAAGTGACCTTCGTGACTTAGGTGAGTTATGACACCTCAGAGCTGAGTAATGGGCTCTCAGGGAGCGTGTGATTACAACACTGTATTATTAGCACAGCATTTTCACACTGAACACAAACACAGCCATTCAAAAACATAGAGATATTTAGACTTATCATTTACCATAAACTAAAAATAACCATCTTTCTTCTATATTACATAACGTGTTTATTAATTTTTCTGCAGGTACCTTGTTATCCTGGTCGGGGTTGCGATAGAACCGGAGCCTATCCAAGGAACTCTGGACATGAGGCCAAGACACAAGTTCATCCCAGTTTGCACCGTGTGCACAAACATTCCCATTATACAGTATATTCAATTTAGAGTAGCCAATTTACCCATCCACCTTGTTTTTTTTAAGATGTGAAAGAAAATTGGAGAGCCTGTGATCTTTCTGCAATTCCAGAAAGAATGGGTGAAACTCCACAAAGACAGAGCTCAATACCTGTTATGCAGCACCCAGGTTTGGATCCAAATACAGGTCAATGTACAGTATATTGTAGTATATTGACAAAATCAGGGCTAATGAACAATCAAGAATGATAATCGGGCTGAAAGTCAGGAGGCAATAATGAGTAAACAGGCAAACCAAAGTCATGCTAGAAAAACAACAAAGAAGCTTTATAACATCACATACAAATACAAGAACATGAATTAAGACAGGTAAGATACAGTCTGTGTTTGATTATGGGAGTTGGAGAGACCAGTGGAATACGAACCAGCTTGGTTCTAAAACACGACCTACCCTGGTGGCAGAGAAGCCTCAGATGTCTAGCTCATCCAAGTTAATCCTTTTTGATCTCTTAGCAGCTTTTGACACGGTCAGTCTGAAGATCTTCCTATTTCTCTTGATGAGCCTTGGAATTAGGGGTTAGTGACGGTAATTTGCTTTGTACCATGAAGGATTTGCATGTGGGATCTGCATCAACTGCAGACTTTTTTTACCCGCAACTTTTTATACTTTCCTTTTTAAGTCCCACAAGGTTCGGCGCTAGATCCTCTTCTGTTTTCACTCTACATACATATCTGACCAAATGGCAGGTTTTTTACGACTGCTATGCTAATGACGTACTATATCACCATATAAAGATTATACCAGCTCTATAATTGAGCTATCAGGCTACACACTCACTCTCACTTACTCATCTTCTATGCCACCTTATTCTGTATTCAGGGTCGCAGGAGCCTATCCCAGGAGACTTAGGGCATGAGGCTTTTCTCATAATGTAAACAATTTGGTTTAAAGATTGGACTAATGCAACATTACATTATCCAGAAAGAAGATAATTAATCCATTCTCTGTACCACATTTCCTAACTCACTCATTCTCAAGATATACTGTATGGGGTATACCTCATGACTCTCATGACTACCTTATGTAAGCATACATGGAACTAATATACAGTAATGGCAGTAATACAGGTCTATATAGAACCCGCTTATCACTGACCTACATAAGCTACCCATTTAGCTGAATAGTGATAGTGGAAATGCCGCCGTGTTCAATATTCATCTCTTGATTTTCTAGGACGTGAAAGGAAACGATGACATATAGTCCAAAAGCTTTCCAAATGCCAAACCCCATTCCCCAAAAGGCTCTAAGACCTTTACTCTATTGTTGGCATGTGGAAAAGGTGGCCAGAGATTATCATTTTTTTTCTGACAGCACTTCCTCAAACAGACGGTCATTGCATTATGCATGACCTTGTGTTTATTGATAACCCGGTCTAAAAAGGTTCTGTTGTACAGGAATGGCCTTCACTGTAAAGGATGGGATAGGATTAAGCTAACGAAGAAATTTTGTGCTTTTAATAACCATTTGTGTTAAATATTGTATAGTTTTATAAAAAAAAAAACACTGTATCAGTATTAATATTAATACTAATAAGCTCTGCAGTAAACAAGTACACAATCACCTAGATTGAGTTTTTTAACAATATAACAAAAAAGAAACACTTTCTGTCCTTATGGTGGTTCCCAATGTGAAAGCTCTTCATTCTGATATAATCACAGCAATGAATGAACAGAGAGAGATAGAGAGAGGGAGAAAGAGAGAGAGAGAGAGAGAGAGAGAGAGAGAGAGAGCAACTGCTTATCGATCAGAGAGAGAGGAGAATGGATGGAACAAAAACGTGCTAATCAGATAATAAAGCACTTAAAGGTATAATCATTTTGTGCTCTTTTTTCACAATCAGGAAGAAAAAGAGACAAAGTGGGAGATATTATTAGCTGATCCTCGGGTCAAACACACGTGACTGTTCACATTTCCAGCATCGTTACTCTGGTTAGATGAGTCTCGTTATTCTCGTGAGCCTGTACATGAGATATTCAGGGTTTTCTCAGTTCTTGCAGATGTGAGCACACGACGGGACGAGTGTGCGCTCTGGTGGTCCACACTGGGGCTGCAGCAAGAATTATAAAAACAAACAGGTAATGCTTTATACTAAGCTGTTTAACCTTTCTTCAACACCCCATGACCCATCAGTAAATCCAGATTTTTGCCGTATGTCTTACTTTGTTCTATACTGTATGAGGCGTGTTTAAGTCAAACTGGGCCTTTGGATTGTGCAGAATAACAGGACACAGTTATGAGAGTACACTACTACACTAATGCAGTTATCCAAATGTTTCCCTAGTGCTTGGATATCATCATGGTAGAAAGTTTTCCCAGTTTGTTGTAACCTTGACAGGACTGCATGCTTCACTTACTGGATGAAGGCTTCAAGTTTGCATTAATGGCTATAGTTACTGTATGGGAATGGCATGTTTCGCAAAATTAACAATATTTATATTCCTATCATTTCCAAATAAGGTTAATTAAATATAGAAATATTGCAGAACTAATAGGAACTAGGCAGTATGATAAGATTACTCACTCTCACTCATCTTCAATACCACTTTATCCTGTATACTGGGAGCAGGCGCCTATCACAGGAGATGTACAGTAGATGTACTGTATGATGAAGACTGATAACGCTAGTTTTAGTCGTATGACTTGCCTGGCTGACCATTTCTCATTTTCAGAAATGATTTAACATAATATTTAAAAAAAAAAAATTTAAATTAAAACCATAAAGAATCTGTAAACCCATAACAGTGGACTTAACATAGATGATGGTCAATTAATACACTCAGTGACAATGAGCTGTTATTAATAAGATATTTTGTTAAATGAGTGTGCTTAAAATATATGCCACAGAGAGGAATGAAATCATATGATGCTGGTTACTTAACATTGGGACAAATATTTTTGGGGGGAACAAATTTATTGAAATTAAAGTCAATATCCCAAAATATAATGAGTTAGACAGACTTAGTTTAGTTGTGATATTAAATAAGTACTAAGGAGGTTAACTAAGGGTATAAAGTTGACCTGTTTACCCTCATACCCTTTTGCCTTAAACTTGTAAATTTGTTTAGTATTTCAAACACAAATGCGGTATCGGCAAGAATAAAAGGGACAGTCTATAGGACAGCAATAAGACAAGCAATGTAGTACGGTTTGGACATGTTACCGCTGACAAAAAGACAGGAAGCAGAGCTGGAGGTGGCACAGCTGAAGATGCCGCGATTTGCTTTGGGAGTTAGAAAGAATGGACGGAATTAGGAATGAGTATATTAGAGGGACAGTGCAGGTAGGACGATTTGGGGACAAATTTAGAGAGGCCAGATGGTTTGGACATGTGCAGAGGAGGGATGAGGGGTATATC
Source organism: Clarias gariepinus (assembly GCF_024256425.1). Lineage (NCBI taxonomy): Eukaryota > Metazoa > Chordata > Actinopteri > Siluriformes > Clariidae > Clarias > Clarias gariepinus. The sequence continues at coordinate 15,319,773 of NC_071126.1, read as the reverse complement.
AGGAGGAGGAGGTTAGAGATGGCGCTGCCAGGCATTAGGAGGAGAGGAAGGCCCAAGAGGAGGAGTATGGATGGGGTGAGGGAGGACATTCGGGAGGTTGGAATGACAGAGACAGAGTTAGATGAAGACAAATGGTTTGCAGTGGCGACCCTGAAAGAAGGAAAAAAAGACAAATAAGACTTTTGATTATTTCATCTACAAGCCAAAAGCCAATTTGTGGAGCATTTCCAATTTTCATAGCGTGTTTTACCTTTTTCCTTGGCATGGTTACGTGTGTTCAGTGCTTAATAAATAGATAATCCATACTCTTGAATTTTTCCCATTTGATAAATAATTGAGGTACTGAACATCAATAGGATTTAGATGACTTTCAAAGATTAACAGTCAGCGAACATCAAAAAACGGTTTCATTTGTCAGCTGGATAAAACGTTGTAGAGGAAGATTAACTCATAAACGTTTTGGGTTGCATTATCTTATGATCAAGTCATTATACAGTAGATGCATAGTTCATATGTACTGTTCATTCACAATGCAAAACAATTTCCGACATTATTATAAAATGAAACTAGGGAAATCACAAGCTTGTGCTAAAACAATGGTATAAAGCAACAGAAGAGCTCAGGCTAGCAGGTCAGACCATTTAAAAAAAAACAAAGACAGTTGAAGTGATAGTGAGGCTCAATCAATTCAGGTTGAGAACAAATGAAGGATTTAGTAAAAACAGACAGATTAAACGTACATTAAAAACATAGAATGCATACTGTACACATCCAAGTGCCCTTTACCTGTCTAGCACGGTTCGTCTCACTCCCACCTACACACTCATCATCGAGCAGCAGCTTGTGACCACATGGACTGTACGAAGGTGGACACAGGCAGCTAATGAGACTCTGCAGGGCTGCACTGAAGCCACAGACTGAAACGCACTCTGCGAGCCAGTACATCATCTCCATGACAGACTGCATATCGGAGAACATGATGACAGTACCATCCCTATCAGGACAGTGAGTCGTTCCTCTAACAACAAGCTCTAGATTACTAGTGATCTGAAGGAGCCGTTGAACTTCCTGCTCTGAAAAGCCTTTAGAGATGGGAAGCTGGAAAATAAGCTCAAGGTGAACAATGTGAGTGTGATTTGAGAAATATTACTGGTTTGATACAGGGTTACCGGCTGCCTTACTTTGGTGCAATATGGTATTTACTGTTTTTTCTTTAGTTGATGTTTTTTTTGCGCCCTCTTCCTGATTATTCCTGACTTTTTTTTTAAATAGTTTTTAAAAGTTAATTAAAATTAAATTTTATTTGTATAGCGCTTTTAACAAATGTCATTGTCGCAAAGCAGCTTTACACAATTAAAAGAATTATTTAAGTTTGTATGGAATGTGAATGTGTAGGAATCAAAATGGTCAGTTTGTCCCTGATGAACAAGCCGAGGACGACAGTGGCAAGGAAAAACTCCCTAAGATGGAAATAGGAAGAAACCTTGAGAGGAACCAGACTCAACAGGGAACCCATCCTCATTTGGGAGATAACGAATAACAGGGATTGATCTGCATTTATACTGTGTGTTAGGTGGCAGGCAGTTCAGCTATAACAGTTGGTGTTAATTGATGTTAATATGGAGTCCAGGTAGTTATTGGAGGCTCAGGTGGACTTGTAGGAAATTCCAGTACTGAACTATTGAGTAACTGCAGCCAAGTCAAGTCCTCAGAGAAACAGCTGCCAACATCAGTTGAGGCCAGAACCGTCTTCATGGTAGAGTGAAACCGCCCCCAGACACCAGACGCATCCCAAAGAACCACACATGTGACGAGATCTCCACCCAGAGGCGGGGCACCAGGATGCGTCAGACAGGTCCAAAGAGCAGAGGGAGTCTGGATCACTGGCAGCTCAGGAACGACATGTATAGCTCGACAGAGGGGGAGAGAAAACAGGAGAGGGGAGAGCAGAAGAGGAGAGAAAAGTTAGGTGTGGTCACAGTCACATAATGTATAATGTGAATGTATATTTAGATAATTTTTTATCAGGTTGGTGTGGATGATGGCATCATTTATGATCTTCAACGAGATCTTTCAAAGCAGGCAGCACTGTGAGAAGGATGTCCTTTGATTTTTCCAGTGCCTTTAACACAATCTAGCAGGTACTGTTGAAAAGAAGCTTTAGAAGATGCAAGTTGACACCTCTAATACCTCCTGGATCACTGACTATCTGACAGACAAAACACCAGTTTTTGAGGCCGACAAACACAAGTACAATGTGAATAATCGGGGTGTGAGCAAAATTCCACAACCCTTGTTCCATGCAACAATGCATTCCAAAGTTCAGCTGAGACTTATTTGAAGTCTTTGCCGTTCCACTGAGCTTTTTCCCGGGATTTAGATGTAGGGTTAACCCAAATTTAGGTCCTTGGAAAGAAAAAATTGTACTTAATACACCATAACTTTCCACTATTCCTTTAAGATTGGAGAGGATCTCCCACCAGGAAAATAGTTATTATTATTTTTATTTTATTTTTTTATTATTATTAATAGTTATTATTATCATTTTCATCAAGGGAGAATAGCCTGACTGGTTTAAGCGGACAGGAAATCTACCGCACCTCAAATAACCACTTTGTGCAAACATGGTGTGCAGAAAAGCATTTCAAAAGGATTTTAACCAAACATTAAGATGGATGTGAAACAACAGCAGAATATATCATGTTCCTGTCCTGTCAATCAAACAACAGGGACATGAGGCTACCATGAATAGGCAGGGACTCAATAAAACTGGACAACATCACCTGGTCTTTTTCAATCTGCAGCAGATGGGAAGACTACCTGACACTCTTGACCTGCGTTTGCATGATTTAAAATGTTTGATTTTAATGCTCTACTGCAACTTGATTGACTAATTAAATAAATGCATGAAAGTGTTGTTGTACAGGGATTTAAATCAGGGCTGTCTAACTGACATATTTATTATTTATGGAGCTATGGTGCTGCAGTTAACGCATGCTGACAGTGAGTGTGCCAATTAAACTGTAAAAAAAAAAAAAAAAACAGAAACTAAAGTATCTTCAATCTCGTCAAATAGTAAACAACAAGTCAAATTAGGACTGTATAGAGCACCAGGGCTAGGTACTGTGGCACTTCACTGGCTACTGTGGTGATACTATGGTATGTAATTAGTAAATACTACTCCAGTAGTATATGCTAGTACATTCTAATGGTATGGAATAGTACAGGCAGTACGATAGTATTAACATACACTATGGATTATAATTAATGTTGCATATGTTACATAGTGGAGGCCAAGGGTGACCATTGTATTTATTCCCACTTTTACAATCTTGCGAACATGCAAACTCCATACACAGAGCCAGAGGTGCGGATTAAATCAGAGGTGGATTCCGGAGGTGCAGGGTGACAGTGCTAACCATTAAGCCACTGTGCCGCAATTGTGGTACATGAACATTAATAATACATTTTTGACAGTATTCAGTGTTCCATAGTACCATGCTATGGTAGATGGTGGAACATGTGCCATACTATAGTATATGTACCATTGTACCAAAGTATGTATTATGATAGAACTGTGTACCATAGTGCGGTACATGTACAGTTTATATATTTTATTGGCAAATAAGTATCATGACACAAGTGCCATTGGAATACTATGGTATCTATACCATGTAAAAGTTCTGGACAGCATTACCAAAGCAGACAAAAAGCAAAACAACTCTGTTCTGGGGGTAAAACATTATTATTATTATTATTATTATTATTATTATTATTATTATTATTATTATTATTATTATTATCAAAGGTGTTACCTTATTGAACACTTCACCAACCACCTAACCCCTTTACATGCACGGCATCATCATCACTGATAACCCAACATGCCTGTATAATATCTCCGTAAATATTCCCTGTACATTCACTTGTATAATCTGCACATAGACAGTACACTAATATATGTATATTGATATATGTATGTATATATGTGTGTATAGCTATACTCTCTGCATTCCCTTCCAGTTGTTAAGTTAAGTTATTCATATTTATTCGTATATATTTTCATACTATTGCACATCCTGTAAATTCAACCATATATAGTTTCTGTATATCTTTATCCCATATACTTATATTTAGACATATCTGTATATCTACACTTATTTAGTCAATTAATTCATCCATCTCCGCTCACTTTACACTGTATATTCATTTAAATATATACATCCTGTATATTCTTCTGTAAAGCCAATTCATACATAGGCTTTATTTTTATTTATTTATGTATAGTATATATAGATCTGTATATATGTTTATACCCCACTGCTAACTTATATTTCTGGTTAGATGCTAACTGCATTTCGTTGCCTTGTAACTATGTGCAATGACAATAAAGTTGAATCTAATCTAATCTAATCTAATCTAATCTAATCTAATGTTGTCTTAAATTATTAAATTATTAAATATTATGTTTGTTAATCATTCTGAAGAAAACCCGTCAGAACTTCCCATCAGAACTTATATGTGCTCATAGGCCATAATGCTTCCATTTCCTGGTGTATATTTTACAAAAGAAGTATGGTTTTATTTTATTGAAGTAACTTGTTTTTGTTTTGTTTTTTCAATCCAGCAAACAGCAGGTGGCAGCACAGCCCAAGTTGTGATTACAGTATCTTCCCCTGGCCATGAAGGATAAAACTGAAGTCTTTCATACTCATAGCCTTCAATATAAGAAACTTATCGAATTGAAAGTTTTCTCATTACATGAGCCAGGATATGTCCTTCTGATGAGCATACTTCCTAAATGTTTGGAGGAGAGGGGAATTTTTTTTTTTTTTAAAGCTAAAACTGACAGGACTTAAGTTAAATAGAACTGAAGTATGACTCAGGCTCAGTGGGTTTTAAAATCTGCACCCACCTTTCCCTCCTGTCAGCCTTTTGAAGACATTTCTATGTCAGCGTTTCAAATGGATCTGTGTTCTGGCAGCCACTTCATTGATGTCACGCCACTTTCTCTCTCTCTCTCTCTCTCTCTCTCTCTACATTATCTCGTATAAACCATAAGACACATAAAAGCACAGAGGGTTTCTGCCCACACCCAAATCCTGTAATGCTCATTTTAATGTACTGTATGAGTCATTCGACATAAGGCAGGATATAAAAAAATACAGGCCATAAAAAGAAATAATGAAATTATTTAAACATAACTTTTCTAGAAATAATATTAAACATGACAAAAATGTGGATGTTAATAGATTTATGGCCTGGATGCTGATTTGGGTTGGTCAGGTGTAGTTAGTTTAATGTAATTAAGGATTAGGGATTGTTGGGCCTAAAGTCTGGGTGTTAAGGGGTGTAAGGTAAACTGTCACGGAGTAAACAAGTTTAATGTCTGGATGGAGTTGGGTTTGTTGTTTAGGTGGAGTTGGGTTTTGGGGCCTGGGTGGAGTTGAAGTTGTTTTTGGGGTCTGTGTGAAGTTGGATTGTGGTGTGGGTAAAATTGGGTTTGTTGTCTGGTGCAGTTGGGTTTACAGTAGGTCCTGGATGGAGTTGTGTTTGGGGTCTGGGTGGAGCTGGGTTTGGGGTCTGGGTGGAGTTGTGTTTGGGGTCTGGATAGAGTTGTGTTTGGGGTCTGGGTGCATTTGCGTTTGGGGTCTGAGTGGAGATGGGTTTTAAGATCTGGGTTAGGAGATGGGTTTGTGGTGTGGGTTTAGTTGGGTTTAGGGTCTGGGTGAAGTTGCTTGTTGTCTGGATGGAATTGTTTGTTGTCCAGGTGCATTTGGGTTTGGGGTCTGGATGGAGTTGGGTTTGGGGTCAGGGTGGACTTGTTTGTTGTCTGGGTGCATTTGGGTTTGGGGTCAGGATAAAGTTGAAGAAGATGGTTTGGGGTCTGTGTGAAGCTGGGTTTGGGGTCTGGGTGAAGTTGGGTTTAAGGTTTGGGAGGAGTTGCTTTTGGGGTCTGGGTGGAGTTGGGCTTGTTGTCTGGGCAGACCTGGCTAAAGTGTCACTCTTTGGGTCTAGACTTTTACAGTTTGTTTGTAGAGATTCATGGTTAATGGCACTGATGTAGTGCAGACACGTCTGGATATAATTGAGTAAATATTACTATAGTCTTGCTTTTACCAACAAAAACACATTAAATAATGTGAGAAATAATGGCATTTTATTGTGATTGAGCTTCCAACTAAATAATCACTGTGCTTAAATATTAAAGGGCAAATGTTATTCCATTAAGGAAAGAAATTTCTTACAATGAGACCAGTGCTGTACCAAGCTGCCTTTGATGCTTTGTTCTTTAAGCTATTACAAGCTTCTGGTTAAAACCAGAGACTTTATCTAATGCTTGTCTCAACTCTTAGGTAAAGCATTTAATATATTAAAATGTCTATTTGGTTGTACTGTAGGTTGTGGGTGTAATTAGGATGTAGGGTCTGGTTTTGGAGAATTAAGGACAGGCTTGGGAATTTAATCCACACCCGATCCATGCCTTCTAGTCTTTTTAGAGGCAAAGATCTAGGTCTAGGTGAAGAATTTATAAGGTGTTGCGATTCAAGTCTGGCTGTAGACAGCTGTAGATGCATATATCAGCATGTGGTCAAAGAGTAGATACTGTCAGGGTTCAGTTGAGTTTAAAGTGTGAATTGGAGATAAGTCTGGATATGATTATTGGGTAAATACTCCTACGATCTTGTTTGTATTAGCTAAATGGCATTAAGCCAAAATAATGCACTTTAAGCTTAGTGATTTTGATTTGATGCTGTATCTCCTTAGCTGTTACAAGCTCCTAATTAAATCCAACAACTTTATCTAACAATTGCCTCGACTCTCAGATGGTTTTAAAACAAATATATTTAATAGCTTATGACTTATCCTTAATACTAGACCTTTTATCTGTTAAGTAATGCCAGAATATCATTATTGATCATAATACTGATATTAATAACTTATTTATATTCTCTTTACTGGTTTTCCAGTACAGGGCCACAGGAAGCCAGGAGACTCCACCAGGGGTACACCCTGACGGGGAGCCAGTCCATTTACAGGGCACAAGCACTTGCACACACACACACACACAAGCCTAATCTGCATGTCTTTAGACAGCAGGAGGAAACCGGAATCCGCAGAGGAAACCCACCAACCATTGGGAGAACATGCAAGCTTCACGCACACAGACCCAAGACAGGATTTCGAACCCAGACCCTGGAGGTGCACTAACGCTACAGTGCTAACCACTACACCACCAATGCTATTTTTTTTTTTTATGGGATTATTTATTTATTTATTTATTTTATACAGAAGTGTCACAGTGGGCAGTTTTGCCACCTCATAGCTCCAGGGTCTGTCGTTCGATCTTAAGCTCAGGTTGAGTTTTTCAAGTTTCCCCATGTTCAGGTTTCCTCTGCAGTCGCTAGAAAAAAAAAATGATTACTAAAGTTGGAAGTTATTGAACAGCAGTAAATGTAATATATGGATTCTTGTTCGAAAGCATATTGTCCTAGATGAAAAGTGGTGCATGAAGGAGAAATATCAAATATAATCATCCCTCAGCCAGAAAACTCTTTTGTTCTCATACAGTAAATCTCACTTTCTGCTTTAGAATATGCTGAATGCTCATTTCGTTGTTATTATTGACCTTGTTATCAGGTATTTAAGCATAAATATGGGGATTGATGAGAAAATTATTTATGATAAAAATCCAAAAGCCATTGATTTGTTGCTTTTTTATGCAGCAAGCTGTCTTGTATTTTGGCATTGGTGTGAGCTTTGTCAGTAAAATGTGCCAGGAATTTCTGCTGAATTCAGGTGTATGTACTGGATATAGAGCTGGCAACCTACAGTATAGGGTTTAACTGTTTGTGGATTTAATGAAGAGTTAACAATTGATTCTAAGGCTAATTAATGATTAAATGATAAACACTGAACCCAACTTAAATACCTAAATTACTATGGTATTTATATTTCCACTGTATATTTGTGTATTTAAACATATTATTCCCATACTCTCATGGCAACTTTGTCATATTCTTTATTATATAATGTAGACTGGATGTTTTCAAACAGAATGCCTTGAAGTGGTTTCAGGCTGCAGCTGTTGTATTTTTCCTCTCCTACACATGAACCCAATGACTTTGCTAACATTAAACTGCCATCTACACTACCATGAGGCAGTACAATCAACCCTCTGTCAAGAAATAAGTTTTCTCCTTTCTCGATATGGGATCTCAATATGCTGATGACTCAATCTCAAAGCTGCTGAGCTTCTGCATGGATCTGAGCAGGCATCTTTTTATGGATGCTGCTCATCAGCCGAAACGAATCCCAGTAAGACTTGCGATATCCCTGGAGATGCCATGTCAAGATCTTCTAATCTTTAAAAATAAAAAATAAATAAAAAAACACACATCTGGTAATGTAAGAAACCTTAGTAAATTTCTGAGCAACCAGTTACCCATTTTCTCCATGTTTCTTTTTTGAAAAACGCAAACCTTCCTCTGCACAAGGATCACTCGGGTACTCGCAGAGTTTCTTGTCTTGTCTTGTTGGGTTTCCTGATGAACTCCTAAAACTAATCCAGATTGCACACAAGCTTTTTTATCCCTAATGTCTGGATACTGAAGATTTTCCCATTGTTGCATTCCATCCCACCTCCCTGTACCACTTCAACATCATACTGCATTTATAAAACTGGACGCAAAGAAAGGACTTCCATTATAGGTATTTTATGCAGTATCTCCAAATCCCTGCGGTGTCCAGTGGTGGGCAATGTACACAAATCTTATACTTGAGTAGAGTAAAAGTAGCGATGTCTAAGGTAAAATATTACTCAAGTAAATGTAAAAAAAACTCGGTTTATATTTCTTCTTATACTGAGCTTGTATTAACTCTATCTTTCTCTCTCTCTCTCTCTCTCTCTCTCTCTCTCTCACTCTTTTAAAACTGTGAATGCTGTTCTCATAACCACAATCAGTTCTGCTACTGATTTTAAAAACCTGCTACATTATATTGCATTTTACAGAGGGAAGGTAAATCACACAATTACATATAACCGTGAGTAAGTGGTGATATTACCAATTGAAATACCTGATGTAAAACAACGCCATGGACTAATGCTGTGAAGTAAAAGTACAGATATTGGTTGTAGGATGTATTAGAGTAAAAATAATCAGTATTAATCCAGAAATAAAACTACTTAAGTAAAGTTCATATACATGAAACTTGTACATAAATAGAGTAATAAAGTAAGCGCACTTAGTTACCTTCCACCTCGGGTTGTGTCACTTATGTGACATTAGTTGTGCGGATATACTGTAAATTGAGTACCTAGTACCTGTACCTGTGATGTTATTGCATCAGAATCCAGTTTGTAGATGGGAAATAAAAACAGTTACACACAATAAACTTTAGTCTAACTTCTTAGACAAAAAGAAACTACACAACAAAACTAACCCATAGTTGGTGGTACAGTAACTGCATGTCTCTTTAGTAATAGGGGCAGTGTTGGTTCAGTGTTTGGGGTAGGGGGGTGGAGGGGGGTTCTATCCCACCATGCTAAAGGCCCGGGTTGAGTTCCGACTGAATGGCCAAAATGGTAAAATGGGCAGATTGCGTCAAGAAGGGCATCCAGCAATAAACCTGTCCCAAGTTATATCCGGATCGGATGGTCCACTGTGGCGACGTCTCTAGACAGGAGCAGCCAAAAGACTAACAACAACAGGCCCCTTTAGTAATAATAATAATTTCATCAAGAGACGCCCGCAGAGTAACTTCAATTTCATGGGCACTCTATTTTGTTCTCTTTGTTATTTTTCTGTCTTTTCCAATGAATCAACCAAAAACAAAAAATCCTTAATTGCTAAGTTGTTTCTGTCCTAGTCCTAGCCTTCAGCAAAGCACAAAAACAGTGTCCTCAAATGGCATGGATACTGTACAGACGCAGATGAGTAGCAGAAAAACTAGAGCATCTTGTCCTCCTTGTCTCTTTTGTCTCCAGCCATGTTTGTAATCTGTACAAACTCATTCAGGTCACGCTTAGTCCTTGATCTGATAGCGGTGTTAGGAGACTCACACACTACCTTGTACTCTGTCACCTTGGTACACAGTGAGGATTTTATAAAGTGTACAATTTGTTAAGTGCATGTGTTTTGTATCATTTGTTCTTAATATCCTTATTATCAGTAGACGTAATGTAGATGTAGATGTCTCAGGAGTAACACATACGGTATATTTTCCCATCGGTCTGATAATTGTTTCTAGGAACAGGTAGAGGAATACTGTAGATATTCATGCTGAGGGTTCAGTCTGAGAACATTGTCGTCTCCCTGGGGAACAAACTAATGAGACAGAGCTCAGGAATCTGCTGTCCAGAGACTGGAAATAAACTGTCCACTTCCGCATTTTGTCCTGAGTTCATTAATTTATAACCCTTTCCATGAATAAAGGTAAATATCGTTATAGAGAGGTGGAAGCATGTAAACACTTAGAACCTTCAGAAAGCCAATAGTGAGTCTCCATGTTCCTGTGATTGAGTTTCATTCAGTTTCTCAAACCAGATTTCTTGCATTCACTAGAAAGTATTTTAGCTTTCATAAAAGGTGACCTCAGACCTCATGGTACCTGGAGCCTACTGGCAAATTTGTGGAAAAGAATTACATTTATGTATGACCAGTCATAACGGTTCTATATCAATACGAGTTGATCAACAGAACCAACCACATGCCGTTTTTCCTTTCAGTCATAAACCACATCAATGTACTGTTTAAACATGACAAGAGCTAATTAAAAAGAAGCCAACCTTGAAATAAGACCCTCCGGTTAGCTGTTAAACCATACGACTACAAGTATTAATCCACTATCTATTTTTTCATGCACTTTTTTTTTACCAAAAAAAAAAAAACACACATTCAAGTATATAGTGTAGTTTAAAGTTTTTTCTGTTACATCAACAGGTTTTTTGACTTTCTATAGGAAGAAACCAGTCAAATGTGTTAACAGAGAAGGTATCAGAATGCAGCATGTTACCCACTCTAAAATATACAGACAACACGGTACATTACAAACAGTATTATGTACTGTAGGTTGCCCTTGTGCCCCGAGGGCAGCTGGTATCTGACACCAGGACTCTAGCAGTGGATCCTTTAGGAGCTCTGTGGATCGCATTTGTTTGTCTGCCACATCCCATAAGTGCTCACTCAGATTGGGATCTGGGGAGTTTGGAGGCCAGCCTCATGCCCTTAGCCTGCTGGGCCCTGTGTGTGCACCCGGTGTTGTACCATGTGCTGCAGTGACTTATCTGTGGGATCGGACTTGACGGGCTGGCCTTTGGTCTCCGAGAGCATGGGTGAGCCTTTGCATGCCCATGATCCTGTCACCGGTTTACTGGTATGTAATTGATAATCAATGTTAATGTATTACAGTATTCCGTCCAGGCCACTCTGTAAGAGATTTTCATCACATCAGTGATAAATGTGTCACTGGTAAATGTATGTCATTTAATTAATTTTAATCTACACACCAGAGTCCGCACACTTTCTATCAGCGAATGCCTTTTATGTGTTGTTGAGACCCTTTACAGTAACTAAAGGATCACTGTGTTTCGGCCATTACAGGCATCGGAATAGCTGTTTTCATAATTACATGCAAAACAAGGCTAATCATTCATTTTATAGAAACACATAAATAAAAAAACATTGCAGCCATTAGCCATTAGCCATTAGACCCATAAGACAATGGGTCTGTTTTTTACTGTTGTTTAATACAACAACAAAAAGTATGGACTTGTGCGGTTCTATACCAATCTCAGTTGTGCTGCATTATTTCATGCTTACAGTATCAAAATGTATAACCCTGGTTACTAATGATTGAAAAACCGCATTTAGAAAATCAGCAGGAGAAATTGAGCATCCTTTGCATAAGGTTTTAGTGCCTCTGGAATACTAATGACTCAATATAGACAATATTTATCTCCAAAGTTAGTGTATTTTCCGCCTAAAACTTTCACTAAGAAAAAAAAAGTGCACTTACTGTATAATATTCCTTGTGTGGAGTACCTTTAATGTTTTTCCTTAAAAGGTAATTAAGGTCCAATTCTGTAACTTTAATCTTTTTAAGGGTACACTAGAGCTACATTTCCTGCTGAAAGATAGATGCATGTTAAGCTTGTTAAAAAGTTAAGGGTACTTTCCTTAGCACGGAGAATGTAATAATGAAGACATCGGTTACGTGTTCATAAGCACGTTTCCTCCTAATACCAGATTTGGGTTATGCTTTAGTTTTTGGGCTTGTCAAATAGACACAGAGTTAGGAACAATAGTCAGAAACAATTATTTTTTAGAACTTTTTATCAATTTCAAGGATTTTCTATAGATACTCGGGTTGATCACACAGGTTTGTTGATGGTGGTAGGTTGAGACTGCTGTACCCCCAGCGCTCCTGAGTTGCCAGTGATCCAGACCCCTCTGCCCTCCAGTCCTCTCTGACTCCCACTTCTGGATGGAGTTCTCACCGAACAGAACATCCTGCTTGGGATACATGTGGTGACTGGGGACGGTTCATCTTGACCATGAAGATGGCCTTGACCTCGCCTAATGCAGACTGCTGTTCTTTGAGACTTGTGACTGCAGAAATTCCCATGAAAAGTTTTGTACCCGAGCCTCTAATAACAAAAGTGAGCTCCATATTAACTTTAAAACCTCTCCTCCCAACCCCCTAACACAGTATGACTGCAGATCAGTTCTTCTATCGGATATCAACCAATTGAGAGCGGAGCTCCCTGTTGAGTCTGGTTCCTCCCAAGGTTTTTCCAGATTGTTATCCCAGGGAGTTTTTCCTTGCCACGGTCGCCCTCAGCTTGCTCATCAGGGACAAACAGATAATTACGATTTATACATATTTTCTATTTCATTTTTGATTTGTTTCTGTAAAGCTGCATTGCAACAATAACCGTTGTTAAATGCGTTACAATAAAAACATTTTACATTTTTTTATTTACCATCACAGGTCATCCAATTGGCACATGTTCATAGAGTAACTTTTCCTCAGTACCATGACTCAATCACAAGCAATGCAGCATTGTAAACAGCTTTCGAATGCGTGGTTTGTCTTCATTCCTGGTTTTGAATTGAATGCTTTTATTGTTATTGTATTGTACAAAATACAACAAGATTTGGAGAGCCACTCCAGCAGGCATACAGTATGACACACTTACACAATTAGAAACATAAAACATACAGCATAAAGCTATACACAAATAAAAGTGATCTATAAAATCGAGAAAATAAAATAAGTTAGTTAAAAGTGCCGCAGTGTCCATCGTACTGTAATTAGATGTGTGATGATCGATATATTTTTAAACTTTTGAAAAAATTCCAACAGATACAGGAATTTGGTACTGTACAGTATATGCAAACCTTTGACTGATTGGAATTCTGATAATGTGTATAAAGGCTGTATAAATGACATGCCGAACTGATTACTGTATGCTAAGAGGAAATGTGTGGAATTGTTAAATATCTTTACATTAACTCCTGTCTTCAACTGGAACAAGTGAAGTCACGACCTTCCTTCGATGACATTTGCGTGAAAGACATGTTGCATGAAGATCAGAATTCTGAAGTGATAATCTCCGGCAGCTGCCTCAGCCGTACTACAGACGAACAGCGTTCCCCCATCGCACTGCGTGGGATGACGGCTTCGCGAGGTCAAAAACAGCCACTCATCCAAAGCTCTTTAGCAAACACACTTTGTGCAAAGTGAGAAAAATAGTTACACTACCGCTCTGTTAACATTTGAACCTCTCTGGACTAAGACGTGAGTCATTGCCTAGCAACTCTCCTCATGGCCACAAGCATCCTATTTTTCTAAAGGCATGGCATTTTTTTTGCTTCACAATGTCCTTGGTTACTTTTCAGCAGGAAGAAAAAACAAACATGACAATTAGTGCTGCAGTTTAAAAAAAAATAATAATAATTGTATGATATGCATGTGTGTGTTAGTGTTCGGTAGTATTCACAGTATATTACAGCATCATTTATCACATGTATCTTCCTAGCAATATGTTAAGTCAGCATGACTCACTGTACTTTAACAGACACTAAACGCTTCCACTATTTAATCAGCCAAATATTTCTGGAAATGATGCGGATGTCATTGGTTTGTTCACACGCCAAAACCACGTACTGCATTCTGTACACTTATTCACAGCTGAAGGTTTTTATGAAATTTACATCTGTGCGTCTGTAAACAGTATTTATGTATGGGGTTGTGTTCAGTATGTTCATATCCTGTAAGCCAGAATCATTTTTCTCATTAATTATCTCTGAAAAAATAAGGTATCATGGTGTGGGTTTCTATTTAATTTGTTCAATTTGTGTGCAAAGCCTCATAATTGGCGTGTACTCCTACATGGTGCAGCGTCGCTGGAATTTATTCTCAGAAATCTGATTCAACTCTTCTTTTTCTTTTTTTTTTTATTTATTTTTGCTAAATCAAACAATTGTATGAGCTGGATCAAGTAAATTTGTGACCACAGTATTCTTTAATAAGCATTTTCTTTCCCCTTATTTGCTTCAACGTGTGATAAACAGATCCGTTTTCATGGAGAGGTTTTCGTCAAATAATCAGATTACAAATAAATTATTTCAATTATTATTATGGTTTTCATTTACTCATGAATGTGTACTGTTCATCAATTTTCTGTACTGTTCATCCTGTGTAGGTTCACAGGGAACTCAGGGCGGAGGCAGGGGACACCCTGGACATGGTGCCAACCTATCACATGGCACAAGTGGATGCACAGACACACTCACTCACTCAATGGTCCCTAGTTGGACTATAGCGGTTCCTAGATGGATGGATGGATGGATGGATAGAACTTTCAAATTATGCAAAACACCAAAGTATTAAATAGAACACAAGTTGTACCTACATTAATGTTCTGTCAAATTTAACACTGATCCATTATTTTAATCCTTTACTGAACTGATACTGGTGTCAACTTTACACATAATAACTTCTACAGTTTAGAAAATTATAAATGGTATCAATCCATAGCTAAAAATAGAAATATGTCAAAATATTGCATTCAAATGCTTCGAGGTTATGCATGTTTATGTAAAATGCATGTTTTTTTTTATTGCGGTGCGAATTAAAAATTATAAATGACTGAGTTTAAAATCATTTATGTAGATTATTTTTTAATGGTTCCTGAATACTGTAATTAGGGACATCATAACGGTAATGTAATTATGCGCTTCAGTAGGACCTTTCTAACCCTCAAGGTCTTTGAACACCGAAAAAATAAAAATAAAAATTGCAAAAGAAAGAGCAGTTGTGAAGATCCTTGAGATATAATATTTAGACCAAATGGCAAGATTAAGCAAAACCTTTAAAGAATATGTAGCCATGTCACAGCCCTGGGATTTCTCGATGAATTGTTAGAAATTAGCCATGTGGTACTAAAGAGAGCTTTGCCAAACCAAAAAAAAAAAAAAAAAACAATAATAGTTTAAATTCCCAGCCAATGTGTTAGGACTAACGGGTGAGTGTGTGCCAGTTTTGGTGCGAAAGCTTTTTTCCAGCCTCGTCATGTGAAAGAGAACATCGATCATCGCTGCTCCCCAAAGCACGACAGCGCTCCCCGGTCCCATTCTCTCCTGTGGTACACCTCTCATCTGTCTCTGCTGCAGCCTGTGATTGGGATCATTTGCTTGGCCTACATATACTATTTATGTGAGTGTTTGTGAGTCTCTGAACGGTAGCAGGAAAAGAGCATATTCCAGTAGCTAGAGTCAGAGGAAGGGTTATGCATTATTTATTAGCAGCCAAATAAATGAGACTTTGCCCTATTTCACACAAAAAATAAATAATTTCTCAATCAGCTCAGCCTCATTTTGCTTAACGAACTGCATTGCAGAGAAGCAAGCAGAACATGATCGCCACTATTGCTGATAGGAAAAAAAATCCATATTTAATTAAAATGTCATTTTGAAGTACAAACAAAATATGGACTGCATTATTACACGTTCATGTTCTGGAATCAGAGGACAAGTTTAAGGTGAACAGAAAATAAATAACCAAGTAGACAGTCAAACATGTTGTAAATATTGCATTAGAGTCGATCCTTAAATCCTTATCCTACTGTATAATTATTTTTTCAGTAAAAAAAAAAAGATATGTTCTTCACAGAACCACATGAAAAAGGGTATTCATTAAAAGTCAGTTTATTCAGGAAAAAAAACCTTGGTGCTGCATGAGCCTTGGATCTTGTGTTAATTTAGACATAATGTAAAACTCAGTGTGGGCAGCTTCAAATCGTATCATTGTCATGAATTATTGCAATTTTATATACTGGAGGAAATAATTAATTAATTAATTTATCTTTTAAATCGCTTATCCTGTGTACAGGGTCATGGGGGCCTTGGGCCTATCCCGGGAGACCTAGGGCACGAGGTGGGTACACCCTGGACAAGGTGCCCATGCATCACAGGGCACACACAAACACACACCACAGCAATTTGGGAAAGTCAGTTAGCCTAAGGTATATGTATTTGGACTGTTGGAGGAATCCGGTGGAAACCCACAAAGCACTGGCACAACATGCAAAAACAAACACGGCACCCAAGGCGGGACTTGACACACGATCCCTGGAGGTGCGTGGCGGCAGTGCTACCTACTACACCATGCCGCTCCAATGAAAAAATATTCACTCATTGTCTAAACCTGGAGCCTATCCCAGGAGACCTAGGGCACAAGGCGGGGTACACCTTGGACAAGGTGCCAATCCATCACAGGGCACATACACACACACACACACATTACAAACAATTTGGGGACGCCAATAAGCCTAATCTGTAGGTCTTTGGACTGTGGGAGAAAACCGGAGTACCCGGAGGAAACCCACCAAGGGAGAACTCAATGCACACAGAGACTGGAATCAAACATGGCTGAGAAACGAACCCAGACCCTGGAGGTCCAAAGCGACGCCACAATGCTAACCGCTACACCATGCTCCTACAAGAAAACAAAAAATTTATTATACAAAAATTTGTATAATTATAGAACTTAAAGAATTCAACTTAAAGTAAACATAACCTAAGTTATTACATTAAATATAAATTACACTATATGGTATTCATGCTCATGAGTGTATTTCACTTTGACTCCGCCCTTATCCTGGACGAGGCCACGCCCATTTGTAATTTTGCATTGTTTTTGCAGTGACACAACGCTCTAAGACCACAACAAATGTACTCAAAATATATAACATAATGAATAATTAA